>NW_019392657.1:1298516-1756016 GCF_000648675.2 Cimex lectularius
TCTTTTTCGGAGAATTTTTCTTTTTGCCTGCTCAGAAACATTAAAATTTGACGTGCCAAATACCGATATGCCGGATATGTAAAAAGATATGCAATTATAACCCACTTATACAAAAATATGCATTTATGGCAATATATGCACAAATATGCAAAACAAATATAGCTTAAATTGATTCTAAATGCTTCAAAACATATACAGTTTGTTAATATTGGATGTTTTAGTTAATCAGGAAAAATATGCAAATGCATATATTTCACAGCCCTAGTCATGACGAAACTTCATAGCATATTTAATAAGTATTTTGTTCGATTTTCTTTGAATATAGGCTAAATAGAAGATAGTCAAGGAACGTTAAAATAATTAAATAAATTTTTTAAAAAAATATCTACGCTATCGAAAAACGTTGAGGAGTGCCAACGGATTTTCAAACATGGAATTTTACATCTCCATATTTTTTATGGTTTAAGACATCTCTAACTTGTCCCATATCAAAGCATTTGTATAAACTATGTATTAAGTTCTATTGCAATATTTTACATAAAAATAGATAAGAAAAATTGTCCTTTAAAATTTCACCCCTGCCCATGAATTTTTTTTTTTAAATAATTAATATTTCTGTTATCAAGTATGAAGTACTTTATTCGATTTTCTTTGAATACAGACTCAATGCAAGATAGTCAAGGAACGATTAAAATAATTAAATAAATAATAAAAACAATATTTACACTGGCGACAAAAGGTTGAGGAATGTCAACGGATATTCAAATATAGAATTTGATAACTGATCATGTTTTGCATGATTTCAGACGCACACACGACTAACTTAACTGATAAAAAGCATTTACATAAAACAGAGGTAGAAAAAATCGTCCACACTGCATCACGGATAAACGTTATTTTCTATCAATTAACTGGCAAGGCAATGTCTTTTTTTATATAATTAATATTTCAATTTTCAAATATCAAGTACTTGTTTGGGTTTTCTATGAATACAGGCTAAATTCAAGTAGTCAAGTTACGATAATAAAATATTGACGAATGCCAGTGGATTTTCAAAGATAGAATTTTATATCTCGATATTTTTTATGGTTTAAGACACACAGGATTAATTTATCGCATAGAAAACCGTTTATGTAAAATACTTATGTCAAAAAGATAGGAAAAAATCGTCAATTTAAAGTCTAAGCAGTGGTGCACTTTACTAATTTAGTACCCTAGCAGTTTAACATGTGTCATTTTTATATTATTAATAAAAATAATAAAGAACTCCAGTCAAATTCATTGCAGGCAGTAAATAATTTTTTTCTCGAAAAAAATTAAAATAGTTCAATGTATAACAGAAAGTGGTTGAATTTATTTTAAATTTAATTAAAAAATGCCTGTTTTTTGTGTTGCTTTAAGACTTCTGCACCTCACGACTAGTCAATCATGTGCGACCTGCTGATGAAATATACCTTCACTATGAAATATCAGGTATGATTAACCGCTCTGCCTATTGATTATGTCGGACAGCCGAAATACCTGAGCCTGATAGAACTGTCCGAAACATTTTAATTTACCACTTAACTCACCGACCTAAATATTTTAAACAATTCCCAGGTTAATCTTAACAAGACTTACATGTAGAAATTGTAAATGATGGGGTGAGAGTGGAGTTCAATCCTTTTTAAAAAAGACTTACATGTGGTCAGGTTCAATTAGAAAAATCGAAGAGAAAAAGTTGAGAATACGGGATAAATTAATAAAAATTTATCCTTTATTATTTCCATTGTTTATCATTTTATAAAAATCTTTGGCCCTTCATACCTGCGTGTAAGATGATATCTGCCCAATCGGAAACTAACGATAAATTTAATGTGCTAATTAAAGTTTGTAAAAGCCTGTTGATGCTGATGTAATCAACAAAAGCATGGTTATAAATTTGGTTCTTTGATGTCTGGATTCATCACAGCCTGTAAATTTGAAAGGTTTTATATTAAAAATAATAATAATAATAATAAAAAATAAACATTTAGACTTTTTTCTAATGATCAGTGATTTTTATGTCCGAATATCTTTCCCCTTTTTATGCAAATAGTGTCCTGGCGATATTACCATTATGTTTGTATTTATTTTTTCTAAACATATATTGTTTATTTATTTAGAGATCGTGAGATGCGGTCTGGTGTGATGTAGGTTTCAGAAAAACAGTTTCTTTATCGTGCCAACGTTTCGATCTTTATTGAGATCATCTTCAGGGCTCAAAGTGCCCTCGCAACACGACACGCAAGAATGGCACAATTACACAGAAGACAAACACTTTGAGCTCTGAAGATGATCTAAATAAAGATCGAAACGTTGGCACGATAAAGAAACTGTTTTTCTGAAACCTACATCACACCAGACCGCATCTCACGATTTTTGAATAATTATGAAATTTAGTTTTAGCACCTCTACAGACCCCTAGATATAAATTTTTATTTTTTAAATTTATCGATTTTATGACCTCAAAAAATGTTCAGATTTTTAAGAAGCTATCGGGATGTCTAGTTGAAACGAGTATAATTCAAAAACGCCTAAAAGGATTTTAACGTCAAAGAGACAATTTGAAAGAGGAACGTAGCTTTTTAACGACATACCATTAAAATATATAAAGATTTTCTATAAAAAAATGTTCAAAAAATATAAAAGTATTTGTCATAAATGAAAACCTCTTTTTTTAATTGAAATAATAGTTCGATTTTAATGTTTGATACAATTTAAAAATGCACTTGTCAATTTCTTTAAAACGAATTGCCTACCATGAAAATCGTTCCATTATCTTTTGACAAAAATGATGTCGAAAAATGAGCTTGCTCTATGAATGTCAGTCAGGCAGTCAAAATTATCAGTCGAAAAATTAATTTAAAGCGATTTCCGCGCATTTCTAAGGCTTCTATAGCACTAAAATTACGACAATGAGGTCAATTTTGACCATTTTCTGACCAACTTTTCCTACAAAATGTTTATTAAAATATGCAAAAAAGCAGTATGTTGTTGATTTATCTCTTTCAATCGTACCAAATTAAAAAGAAAATGTTTTTCTAAAACCTACATCACACCAGACCGCATCTCACGATTTCTGAATAATTATGAAATTTAGTTTTAGCACCTCTACAGACCCCTAGATATAAATTTTTATTTGAATTCGTAGAACATTTTTCTTTTTACGTTAACCAACAATGAAATTAATACATCAAAAATAACATCTTTTAAGATTAATTAAATGTCTTCTAATTAATCTCTAATTTAATGCCTATTCAATTAAATGTAGTTTATTCTTATACCCACCTACTTGGACGTCCCTTTGTTGGTATGGTATGGTGGAAGGGATGCCGGGAAGCGGGGCTTGTATTCCCCAGGCATTGCAGCCTTCTGGTTTATTGTATCTTCCTAGTTCCCTAGTTTAGTCAATAGACTCAATCCTTCTTCTCAGAAGTATCAGGTCATTGACTGTTATTGCTGCAATTTGGTTCCCTGAGTCTTTTTCGTACGTTAGGTTAAACCTCCATTGAGCTGTTGCTTCGCATTCGAAGATGATATGAGTGGCTGTTTCCTCCTCCTCATTACATAATCTGCAAATGGGGTCATCGCTGTATATACCCATGTTGTGTAGATGTTTTCTCAGATACCAGTGACCGGTTAGTAGTCCCACCACTCCTCTGAGTTTTGCCCTCTCCAATTGCAGCAGTGTTTTTGCCAATTTTGGTGAGGGTTGTTTCAGCATAAGTTTACTATGTCTAGCACCGCTAGAGTTTATCCACTTCTCTCTTTGTTTTGTTTGGATCCATTCTGCGATGGAGGAATCTATGTTTGTTTTTGTTATCCCAAGGATAGGTTCGGGGCCTATGTATGGTCTTGCAGATCCTCTTCTGGCCAGTTTGTCCGCCTCTTCGTTACCCAGAATTCCCCTGTGCCCTGGCACCCAAGATATCATCAGGTTGTTGTGTTCTCCCAGGTTTTGGAGATTTTGGATACATTCACTGACTAGTTTTGATGTAATTCTTTTACATGCCAATGCTTTAATAGCTGCTTGGCTGTCTGATCTTATGAGGATATTTTTGTCAGTGTAACCTCTTTTAAGATTTTCCAGGACAAGCGTTGATGGCATGTATTTCTGCTTGAAAGACCGAAGTGTACTTCCCTAATGAGTTTGATTGTTGTAGCCATCCGTATACCATATCATTGTATCTGGTGCTTTCCTGGGTTCTTCCTCTCCTTTATAGTCTGTTGAGACTTTATAGGAAGTTGTGAAGATTGTTTCCGGGATCGTGTAGTCAGTCCCCATTTTTAATAATGGGTGTCTGATTACGTCCCTTTGTTAATTTCGTCTTCATCAGAGTTCCTTAAGATGCAGAGTCGACTATATTTGAGTTGGGTTGTTGAAAATTGTAAATCTGCTGAACTAAGCGTTTTTCTTTGAATAATGTTGCATTTTTATATGTCAAAACAGACAATTGTGAATCATTTGTTTTTACACTGTGATAACCCGGATTTGTAAATTTTCCTGGTTGTAGATTTTTCTTATCTTGATAAATTATTACATTACTAATGTTTGATTTCAAGTATCAAAACGAAGTATTGAGGAGAATTAATGGTTCTAAAATAGTTTGTTAGCTAATAGACAGTGTCATAGTATGATTAATTATGTGACCTATGAAAAAAAATTACAATTAAGAAAAAAGTTTATCCCGTTTAACATAGATGATAGGATCTTAGATTTTCCGGCCTTGTATAAAGCGTTTTGGTAAATTGACCGCGATTGGTTTATTAGGATGAATTTTGAAGAATAAATGCGTGGAATGCTTGTTTGAAATTTTACATGAGCCAAAATGTTGGGAAAGGGAATCTGGACCATTTATGGGCCAATTAGAAGAGGACGTGCCACCTACAGATGACATTCGCCGTCTTCTTTTACTTTTCACTACCAGCAAGATAAGAAGTAAACATTTCAGATTTAATATCCTGCGGACAGTCCATTTTGGGTCTTTTGTCTGTGGTAAATTGACTGATTTATCTTCATCTTGTGAATCCCCGGTGTGTAAATTGCCCCGAAAAAATTTTATAACTGAGGAAGATAAAATATTTAAATTTATCGTTAAGTTGTCGACTACTTCTAACCGGCTCGACGCGTCCAGAGGGTCAACACCGGTTGCTCGTAATAAAACACGCCAGGGGGTGAGTCCGGTTTCGCCTTTTATACAAAAGTCCCCCCTCCTCTTGTTTCAACAAATAAACCGTAAAACAGCATGAAAACGTTTTTACTGCCTGGCGGTCAGACGTCTCCATAACATTGTTTGGCGGGACGGACGGGAGACGCGTTGCAAAAGAAAAAAATCTCGCGCGTTTTGGATTATTTTTTTCTTCTTCTGTTTACGGAGCGTATAAACTGACCAATTTGTTTACACTCGAGATTTACGACTCGAGGGAGATAAAAAGCGCCGTTCCCGTGGGGAAATAAACGCGGAGTTTCCACGCGATCACTTCCAGCAACAGTGCGAGCCGAAGAATCGTTTGAAGAACCCGAACTGCCTTCATTAAGAGTGAAAATATGTTTTTAAAAGTGGT
This sequence comes from Cimex lectularius, assembly GCF_000648675.2. Lineage (NCBI taxonomy): Eukaryota > Metazoa > Arthropoda > Insecta > Hemiptera > Cimicidae > Cimex > Cimex lectularius. The sequence goes on from NW_019392657.1 coordinate 1,304,103, forward strand.
CAGAGCTTTAATCAAATTTTTTGAATTACAGCTTGGGTTGAGCTGTTGGAAAGCGAAAAATAGATTTTGTCTCTTTTAAAATAATAATTATTCCAAACTAACATGGCTTTATAAAAGTGTATTGGGAGCTGATATGACTCCATTGTCGGTAGCCATTTTGTAGCATTTTAGCAGTTTTGTTGGAAATCTAACCTCAAAACTGAACTAGATTAAAAAATTCCATTTGCTTGAAAGAGTAAACATTTATTTTGTGTATCTATACGTAATCTAACAGTAAAATTACAATTAATTTATGTTTATGTAAGGTATTGGTTGAAATGAAAAAGTCAACGTCACGAGAGGGATTCGAACCCACGACATTTGGCTAAATACGCCGCTGCTCGAACCACTTGAGCTATCGTGACTTCAATCCGCTCGGACACCAACAAACTTCCCCCTTCAACCTACCTATAAATAAATCGCATGTTTATTATTAATTTGGAACTGATTTTAAGTCAGATTGTTCAAAAGATACTTCGGCTCACACTTTTATGGAATTCCACATTCCCAAACCTCAAACTATACCGCTTTTAGTATTTGATTTATTTTTTTTATGAAGGGTTGAAATGGAAAAGTTAGTGTCACGAGCGGGATTCGAACCCACGACCTTCGGCTCAATACGCCGCTGCTCTAACCACTTGAGCTATCGTGACTTCAATCCGCTCGGACACCAACTTCCCACTTCAACCTACCTATAAATAAATCGCATGTTTATTATTAATTTGGAACTGATTTTAAGTCAGATTGTTCAAACGATACTTCGGCTCACACTTTTATGGAATTCCACATTCCCAAACCTCAAACTATACCGCTTTTAGTATTTGATTTTTTTAAAATGTAAGGTTGAAATGGAAAATTTAGTGTCACGAGCGGGATTCGAACCCACGACCTTCGGCTCAATACGCCGCTGTTCTAACCACTTGAGCTATCGTGACTTCAATCCGCTCGGATACCAACTTCCAACTTCAACCGACCTTTCGAATTTTACCTCCTTTTTGCCATTGAGATGAGGTTGAGATGAGGAGTTAGTGTCCGAGCGGATTGAAGTCGTCGGTTCGAATCCCGCTCGTGACACTAACTTTTCCATTTCAACCTTACATAAAAAAATAAATCAAATACTAAAAGCGGTATAGTTTAAGGTTTGGGAATGTGGAATTCCATAAAAGTGTGAGCCGAAGTATATTTTGAACAATCTGACTTAAAATCAGTTCCAAATTAATAATAAATATGTGATTTATTTATAGGTAGGTTGAAGCGGGAAGTTGGTTGGTGTTCGAGCGGATTGAAGTCACGATAGCTCAAGTGGTTAGAACAGCGGCGTATTGAGCCGAAGGTCGTGGGTTCGAATCCCGCTCGTGACACTAACTTTTTCATTTCAACCTTACATAAAAAACACAATCAAATACTAAAAGCGGTATAGTTTGAGGTTTGGGAATGTGGAATTGCATAAAAGTGTGAGCCGAAGAATCTTTTGAACAATAAAATCAGTTCCAAATTAATAATAAACATGCGATTTGTTTATATTATAAGTTGGACATCTCTCTGCAATAAAGAGTGAAAGATGATAATCAAATGGGTGTCCTGAAAGGATATTTATTTCTGAAACGAGTTGAATATTGTGTAAAATTGTTACGATTGTTAATAAACATAGATCGGGACTGGTTTCTCGTCAGTTCCAATTTTCTAACCTGGGACAAGAATAGAGATAACTAAAGAGGCCGTCGGCTAATTAGGAACATTATAAAACATATGTATGAAGAAATGTTCTCCAGCACGTCTATGGCGGCAGTGACAACAACGCGTTACGGGACGCAGGAATTATGGTTCCCGTCTGTAAAACCCGTCTGAAAGGAAACATTATGGAATGTCTTTGAGAATCGCAATAAAACCGTAGGAATTATATGCCCACTTCTCGGCCCTAATGGTAATCCTGACATATACGAACAGCCTGTATCATCCATTAGCATGTCGATTCGAATAATTATTGGCCCCCCCCCCCCAGTCAACAGACACCAACACCGCTTGCCTCAGCCCCGGCTTGAATAATACATTTCTGTTAAGTCATCATCCCACCGATTTCTTTTTTTTTATTCACCACTTATTAAAAGTTACACGGTGGATTATAACGTCGGATTGATGGGCAATTTGACCCGCTGAGTCGTGGCTTGTTCGTTAGGAGAATAAAATTCTCACACCTACGTGTAGGCGGATCATTGATATTTGCCAGAGGGTAATATTATATATTCAAAAGCATTAATAATATAATGCAAGATTATACATGTTAAATCAAACCTGTTAAGTAAGAACATAGAATCCTCTTGTATCTCCAATTATCAAACCCCCGATAGATTTTCCTGTTGTATAAATTTCCGACATATACAATAACTTCCCACGACAATCTGTATATAAAAATACTACTGTAACTAGTACCAATTGGTCCCATATAGCAGCCTGGATGGTCACTTTTGGACTAGACCTCAACAAATCTACCGAGTCATTGCTTAACGGTATGCCGATCGCCAGTTAAATAATTGGCAGGTTACAAGATGAAATCGCAATTAAATTCTGAACCTGTAGTTCGGTTTTCACTTATCATCACTCATCGTTTTCTACAGACTGTAATCACAGTTTGCAAAAGCAAATCAAAACTGCGGAAGGTTCAGTTAGAAACTATATAGCTTTCTAACTTAAGACAGAGGCCAGAAACAGCGTGTAGGGTTTTTGTAGACTATGAACGCTGCAAGTGTGCTAATTTTCTACAAACTTTGGTTGGTAACAGTTTGCTAAAGTAAATCCAAACTGCCAAAGGTACAGTTAGAAACTGTATGTTATTAGCTTTCAGCTAGCTTTTTAGCTTAAGACTGAGGCCTGAACGCAGCATGCAAGGCTTTCTATAGACTATGGACTCTGGATACAAAGTTGGTAACAGCTTCCTAAAGCAAAAACAGCTAATGGTTCAGAGAAACTATTTATCAGCTTTTAGCTAACCTCTTAACTTTAGACCTGAAAGCAACATCGCGATATTGTCTATACACTATGAACTCTGCAAGTGTGCTATTTTTCTACAAACTTTGGTTGGTAACAGTTTGCTAAAGAAAATCCGAACAGCCAAAGGTACAGTTAAAAAATATATATTATTAGCTTTCAGCTAGCTTTCTAGCTTAAGATTGAGGCCTGAACGCAGCATGCAAGGCTTTCTATAGACTATGGACTCTGGATACAAAGTTGGTAACAGCTTCCTAAAGCAAAACAGCTAACGGTTCAGAGAAACTATTTATCAGCTTTTAGCTAACCTTTTAGCTTTAGACCTGAAAGCAGCATCGCGATATTGTCTATAGACCATGAACTCTGCAAGTGTGCTATTTTTCTACAAACTTTGGTTGGTAACAGTTTGCCGAAGAAAATCCGAACTGCCAAAGGTTCAGTTAGAAACCGTATATTAATAGATAAAAATGGGTCCGTTTTTGATCTTCAAACAATATTTTCTATGCCTGAGTTTACAGCTGTACATTGTCTGAGATACTTTTTTTTTATTGTATATTACAACTACCTGTAGTTTGATATCTAGTAATAATGTATGAATAAATCATTAAGAAAACATGAGTGGAGAAACAACCCACTGGTAGTACTCCTAACTATTCTTTATTCAATGGTTCAATGGATAGAAGATCCCGTGGCCATCGTTTAGTCGGCGAAGAGGGTTGGAAGGAATTCGTCGGGATGTGAGTATTTGAATTTGAGGATTTATAGTGGTTGGGAGGTTTATGAAAAATTTTTGGTAACGGGAGTGGATTACATCTTGGGCAAAAGGAATATTTAGGTCTATATGGGTAGTGTCGTTGGACACATAAAAGGGAGCATAGGATTTTTCTGAGGATGATGGATTGGGCTCTTTGGATGCGTAGGATATTGGAATGCTTGGCTGAACCCCACACTTCCAGTCCATAAGTCCATATTGGCTATACTAGGGTGATATAAAGTAGTCTTTTGTTTAAGAGAGGTTGGTTAGAAGTCTGTCAAGAAGTCGTGAAAGTGCTCTGTAACGTTTCATAACTTCTTGCCGTTTCAGTCGTGTGGGGGATTCCACGTCAGACGTTTGTCAATGTAAAGTCCTACCTTGTCCGCAATTGAGAGGGGTATTTGATTGAAGTAGACTGGAGGAGGGATCTTTTTGCGGAGGGTGAAGGTTATGTTGGTGGATTTTTCCGGGTTGAATTTGAGTCTTTTATTTTACACCATGATTCCAGTAGTATGAGGTGTTCTTGAAGGTTTCGATTGGAAATAACTGGATCAGAATTGTTTGAAAGTATCGCTGTATCGTCTGCAAAGGTTAGAGTGGTAGTTTGAGGATGGGATGGGAGGTCTGCCGTGTACACTTGGTACAGTACGGGCGCCAGAACACTGCCCTGCGGAACGCAAGGACAAGGTGGTTTGGGGAAGACTGAAGGATCTGCGTCTTCTCGGAAGTACCGGTCAGTGAGGTAGCTTCGAAGGATAAGGTAATAGGTTGAGGGAAGGATGTCCTTGAGCGAGAACAGCAAGCCGGGTGCCAAACTCGATCGAAGGCCTGGGCCAACTCAAGAAAGGCAGAAATAACATCTACAACTCGGTGGCACTGCTGAACTGCTGAGTGACCGTCACGAAATCCAAATTGATGATCGGGGATAACTTTTTTAGAATTAAGGATTGGGAGGTTACGTTTTAAAATAAGCCGTTCCGAGATACCAAAATGATTTTATTTCATGATTGGTTTTGCTGATGACGTTTCGCAAGGATGGTCACTTTTGGATTAGACTCGACAATATTCAATAAGCCGAATACTTGTTCAGCAAAACCTAGTCAGACGTTTCAAATCCAAAGAAATGTTATAAATTCGGCCATACACAATAAACCTTGACATAAAACTAACAACGACACGTCTCACTTAAACGTTGAAGTTGTAATTAACAATTAAATTTCTAAGAACTGAGCTGGATAACAATTAGTGTTAGGACATAGGGTAGATTGCTGTTTCTGAACCTCAGAGCTATTGGGATTGTAAATGTATATGTGTTAGTGTTGTGTTTATGTTAATTTATCAGACTTCTATGTTTGCATCGGGTGGAGATGAATAAATATGTATTGTATGTTTTCGTCATAGTTGACAACCTTAGGTAGAAACGAGATGCTAGCGTTTTAGGATATTGACGTAGGTTTCATGTAAAACCAGAGATTCAGTAAAAGATCGAGACCCTAAAGGTTTCAGTTTAAAACAAAATACAACAACAAATGCTAAATGTGTGAAAGACCGGAAAAAGAAGGAAAACACGCAGAAGGCCGGCGATGACCTCAGACGTTTGTCGGTCCATAAACTTCCCACATTATGTATATTAAACGACATACCTTTTGGTCAAGTCTAGACTGTCGAGTTGGATATATAATAAACAAAGTATATGGAATCTTTCTATTTGATTCCTTTTCCATTACAGAAAAGAGATCTTTTGTACTAAAATGATGACAGATGTCTTCAACAGATCGTCTTTTAAATTGTTCTTCCACTGTGTGTTATCAATTAGCGTGGAAGATGTTGAACATTCCTTGTACATTCGAAAATGCCTGAAAGGAAAAAGCCGCGGCAGATGTCTCACTCTGAGAAGCTAATTGGATTTCCTGCCGTATCCTCGAGAATTTTTTGCCCGATTAACTAGAACTGCAGTCTAGGCGTTGTTTAGAAAACTTCAACAGCTGAAGTCCTATCGGGTTTTTGTTTCGTTTGTTTCTGAGTTTGAGCTCGAATAAGGGCGGTGAACATCCAATTGGATAACTAATTATTCGAATCAAAAACAACGGCGGTTAAGTGGTGGCGTGTATTTATCGAGGGCCGTGACAAAAAACAAAATAGGGATTCCGAAAGGAAGGCAGACCCTTTGGGTTTTATCTCTTCGATTCTCAAGAAACAGCCCATTGGAGGCAATTAGAGGCTGAAAACCATTTATAAATTGTGACGAGCCGGACAATAACAAACGCAGTTTGGGATCGAAGATACCATTTTCATGAGAGACATCCGTGGAGGCTTTAATTGCCCATTCGTCACTAGTTTATCGACGGCGGGTCGCGGAAAAAAATAATTGACGTCTTCATCTTCCCATTGGCGTTCATTCTTCACCTGGCCATGGGCTTGTTAGCTGATCCATTATGATAAATTTCCCCAGGGGTTTGTTTATATTTCTAAATAAGGCGCAGAGACGGACTTGGATCAACTTGAAGAATTCAATTTCCTTTTTGTATGAGAGTTGCATCCGATGCGCTCGGCTCTCCTAGTCGGGGTTCATGAATCATAATTCTCCGATAATCCTTAAACGTAAAATGCTAATGGGAAATATCGTACTTTAAATGCACAGGGCTCACATTCCTAGAGATATATTCACTTTCTTGTAAGATTTCTTCTTGACTTCTGGGGTGTTGAACTTGCAGTTTGGTCATTTACGACGAGTTTTGGCTTTTTTCTATCTACCGTGGTTTGTGCTTATTTCAGGTATTATTCTACAAACGTAAGTTGGTAACAGTGAACTTGCAAAGCACACAACCAATAGCTTGATACTTTAAGTCTTGAAAGCAACATTGGTTGTCTTTAGTCTATAGCCTTCTTTGTTCTACACACTTTAATCAGTTGTCAACATGGAACAACCGAACAAAATCAAATCCTTTGGCAGCTATCTTGTGTCTTGGGATCTAAGACATTCGTGTTATTTTTCTACAAACTTTAATCGGTGGTTCACAATTAACAAGCAAAGCAAAGCTGCTAAAGGCTCAATTAGAAACTATAGAACATATTACCAGGTTTCAGGTAGCTTTCTAGCTTGGCTTGAAAGCACCGTTGGTTATCTGTGTACTCAGTACACTTTGTGGCATTCTTCAAACTGTAAGCAGTGAACTAACCTAACCAAACACACACGTGTGGTATCTATGACGTGTCGTGAGATCTAGATGGCATATCGATCTAGATGGCACCTGTGAAAAAACTTACAAGGCTTATAATTTTTTACTTAGAAACCAGTGAACTAACCTATAAAAATTGCATTAATGTGTGTTAATTATCAATGTATATTAAAGTATACACGCTTTCAGTCGGCTTCCTTTCTTAAGACTTAGATCTGAAAGTAACACCGCGTTGACTATGGATTCTTCAGACATCTGTGGTATCTTTCTATAAACTTTAATCAGTTAATAACATTGAACAACCTAACAAAACACACACGTGTGGTATCTATGACGTGTCGTGAGATCTAGAAGGCACATAGATCTAGATGGCACCTGTGAAAAAACTTACAAGGCTTATAATTTGTTACTTACAGTCCAGTGAATTAACCTATTGCATTAATATGTATTATCATTACATATTAAAGTGTATTTAAAAAAAACACACGCTTTGAGCTGGTTTCCTTGCTTAATACTTAGGTCTGAAAGTAACACCGCTTTGACTATGGATTTTGCAGATATCTGTGGTATTTGTCTATAAACTTTAATCAGTTAATAGCATTGAACAACCTAACCAAACACACGCGTATGGTTTCTATTAATTGTGTGTCGTGAGATCTAGATGGCATATCGATCTAGACGGCACCTGTGAAAAAACTTACAAGGCTTATAATTTTTTACTTAGAGACCAGAGAATTTACCTATTGCATTAATATGTATTAATTATCATTGTATATTAAAGTATAATAAATCCTATAATGTGAGATATCACCTGTGAAAAAGAACTTAGATGGCTATAATTTGTAACTAAGCGGACTAAACTGTAATAATTATTGTATATTAAACTGTAATGAACAACCTTACACGCATTGAGGTAACTTCCTAGCTTAAGACTTAGACCTGAAATCAACATCGCGTTGACTATGCAGACATCTTGTGATATTTTTGTCTACAAACTTTAATCAGATGTTCACATTTCCCTCAAAGCAACCGGTAAAGATTCAGTTATTAATTGTACACCATATTACCATCTTTCAACTAGCTTTCTAGCTTGACCCTAACGTTGGTTGTCTATAGTCTATGGACTGAGTAGGCTTAGTTGTATTGTTCTCCAAAAAATTAATCGGTAACGTAGAACTAACCTAAAAAACTATGGCTACGTGTCTTGAGATCTAGACGGTACGTTGATCTAGATGGCACCTGTGAAAGAACACCTTGAAAGGCTACAATTTGTTACTTAGAGACTAGGAATTAAACTATAATAATTTCATTAATGTGTATTAATGGTCATTGCATATAGACTTAGGCATGAAAGCAACATCGCGTTTTCTCTGGACTGTACAGATATCCGTGGTATTTTTCTACACACTTTAATCAGTTGCTCTCATGATAGAAAAAGTAAGCCATATTACCAGCTTTTAGCTAGCTTTCTAGCGTGGCGTTAAAGCAACTTTGATTGTCTATAGTGATATGTACTCAGCAGACCCCGTGGACCTTTTTTACAAATTTGAATCAGTTGGTAACATAAAACTAACCTAACAAAATACACATGTGTGGCTGTCATGAGATAGCATGTCGCAGTCGTCTGCAGTCAAATGTAATCGAAACTTTTCTGCATTTTGAACTGTGATCGTTTCGTGAGAAAGTTCTAATATGGGAGCCTTTATGTTCTCTCAGGCAATCCGGTTGTCATTTTGGCTGTTCGCCACTTTTTCTAGCTGGTGGATTGTCACAATCAAAATGTTTAGATTTAGTTTATTTTTAGCTTGATTATTTTGGCTGTTCAAACTATTTGGAGTATTTTATTTAAATTTAAAAGGGAGAAGATTCGTTGTTGGAAATAGAGAAAGAACAGAAGTCACTACCTAAAGCGAACAAAAGAGCGTTTTCGCCCCATGTGTTTTTCGGTTCAGTTTTTTTCTAGGCTTTTCACGCGATTTCCGATTTCTACTAAATTTAAAAACTAGGGATAAATACGTCAAATGCCATTTGGTAGAGCGATAGACCGTCTTCAAAGCCAGGTAAACGGTCTGACGTTGAGAAAGCTTTCTTCCCATTAAGGATCCCAGCTGACAGGCGAAAGTGCCGTCGACAAACAGGTCGACAATGCCCTGCGGTTTTTCGCCGTTGAACCCAATAGCATATTCACTCGTGTGTCGACCCCTTTCCCTCGGTTATTCCGTAAATCGAGTATCAAGCCTATTTTCGTCTGTCGAAGGGCCGCTGAGACGGGAAGACGAAATAAACCTGTGAACGAGCAACATTCTTTCAAAAACAGTCTAGTTGGATCTAAAAATAAAAACCATCGACAAGTGAAAGAGTAAGGTAACATGGAATCTCAAGAAATTTCTTATTTTCCAGTCCCAAGTACAAAATATACAAAATAATTTTACAGAATAGAACAATAAAATTGTATATACAATTATACAAGACCTCTCGATTCATAACATACAGAACAGAAAAATATGTCTCCATGTTGATCCATCCATATCTTACTTCATAATTACAAAAGGAAATAAAAAGCTATTAGTCCTTCATCAGGAATGATTGATGACGTTACCTTTGTTCTCAGTTAACGTTTTAAAAATAAGAATGAAACAATAAACCTTGACTGCTGAGACATGGAGGAAGTCTAGTCTAAAATATTTTACACTTACTGAAAATGATTTTTATAAAATCGTCAAGACTATCAAGTCAATTAATTTTATTATTTCGAACGATTATTTCAATATTGGCGATCTTTTTTTATTATTATTAGAAAATACTGTTTTTGGTAAAGAACTACAAGCAAAACCCACTTTTTAAATGAGTAGCAGATTTGTGAATCGAAAAACAAATTATTTTTAATTGAATAAGAAAACAAAGTCTAGATTCTTTTGGTATTCATCCTTGGTCTCGCATGTTTCGAATCAATTTGGGCGGTTTTGGAACCATGAGGATTTTCAGATTAATCCATCTTTCAGAAGTTTGAAGGTTATTTCGTAGTTTGAATAAACAGATTTCTCAGATAAGGCGTACAATTGGCGAAGTTTTTCATAATATAAATAGAAAACAATGAACAAAGCTCCGTTTATTTGTAGCCTGAGAAAGGTTGGCGAATTCGTAAATATATTTTCTTTTCCCGTCCTTCGTATTTATCAATTAGATCTTTGTAATAAATATGAAATTCCAGAGGAAAATAAATTAGAAATTTTTTAAAAGTTTTAAAAATATCTCATATGTCCAAACTAGAACATTTATTTATCTTTAATAGGTTCTTTTATTTTAAATTAACTAATTGTGTACAAAATATATTAATTAAGTAATATGCTTAATTTTTTTAAATATATTGAAAGCTTTTGGCTCTGAAGGATTCCAATTTGCAGTGGAAAGTGAAGAATCGTCATGCGGTTTTGGTTCAAATTAGGGGCTTAATTATGTAAGAAAATTTGGTTTTCCGTCATTCAGTTTTTGTCAGATTTCCGAGCCAAAAAGATTTAATTAGATTTGAAAAGCATGCGTATGAAGGTGTGTTGTACCATGGAACAATACATTTCAAAATGAAAATGAAAACCAGAAATGCCTAGAAAAAATAATGAACCGAAAAACAGATTTATTTAGGCTGAGACATCTGATTTTTCTTATTTTCAAACAATGAAACCTCTCCTTTTAAATTAAAAAAAAATGTACAAATTAGTTGAAGAAAAATTTAAAACAAAGCAAGGACAAGACATACTAGAAAAAAATGTTCATTCGAACATTGAATGTTTGACTTTTAAACAAAATTGTAATACTGTTTAAAAATTTTAGTTATCGGACATATTTTTAATGTTGCAATGCACCTACTAGAAAAATCACTTTAGAAATATTAAGAAGTTTTCAACGAATGTTGGTCAAATTCGATTTTTTATTATGGAAAAATACTATGACCAAATAATCCAATTTCGCCAATAATAATGAAAATAGTGGAATATTACGATAGACTTTCGAAGGAACGAAATAAGCGTCTGGTCATTTTTTTGCAAGGGCATCCGACAGCTAGATCATTTCAGCCCCGAGAGGAAGTAAAATACTGCACCACACAGTCACACATATAAATTGATCGCACTCATTCTTTTTGGTAGATGGAGTACTCGATATTCCTCCATCTACCTTTTTACTATGATAAACTAATCTAAATTGGGGTCGATGGGGTGCTTATATACAGTTTCCGCCATCAACTCAAGTCATACACACAACCTGAGGGGCGGTGAAGAACCTACTTCACCATCAGCCCCTCCCCATTCACACCAATAAATGCATTCACTCATTCAAAACCCAGAAACACAAAATGCATAATTTAATTTCTATATACAATAAAAAATTCCCAATTCAGTCAAAAAGCGGAACAGGGGACCCTGAAACTCGCTGCTGTGTCCGAGAACCTCTTTTAAATCTGGCGGCATGCTTACTCGCGTCCTGTAGAGAGCCAAGGCAGGACACGCTTCGACTATGTGGGACACATCGAGCAACCTTTCTCTGCAAAAGGGACACCTGTGTGAGGATTGGCCCACTAGCAAGTGCCCATGTGTGACCGTGAATGATCTATTCTTTAGAAGCAAAGAACTATTCCTTCTTTACGGCTCAGATCCTCGAGGGACCATCAGGTCGTGCTCTCAACTCGAAGAGCCTTTCGGATGCTGGTCAATTATTGTCAGATTTATTTTCAGGATTCCGCGAATGTCCAGTGTCACACTTGTATCGAGGGCCAGTGCACCAGATCCTGTCTGCATAGACGGGGGAGGGTGTATGACCATCTGTACCACGGGGTAACTGAAAAGTTCCAAATTCAGCCCTAGTTACTCTGGGAACGGATTCGTGGTGGTGACGCCCCTGGCGGGAACTTAGACAGAGCAGTCTTCTATTTGTGACCTTCGTGAAGCTTGCGTATGGTCAGCGTTATTACCCCCGGCCTCAGAGAGACGTTGCGACCGGACGACAGCGTGTAAGCGTTGAGGACGCGATGATTATGCTGAATAGTCCCTCGAATGCGTGAGTAAGCGAACAGAAACGGGTAGTGAATCGGTTTCTCTCGAGTATGCTTTGCATTGTTGTGCGTATGACCGGCGTGGTACCCTTGGGGAAGCGAAGGATCGGACGCATGGCAGGTATAGGCTGAGCTCGACAGGAGGTTTTACCGTAGGCGGTGCTCAACTAGGGGATGGTTAGCAAACCACTAAAACAAAACCGCGGCTGGGGTGGATCCGGTAGTTTCTACGCTATGGGAAGCCCCAATACTCTCGTAGATAGAGTCACTTTCTCTATCTAGGGAATACGCAGGAGAACAGGCTGATGTATTTCGGCCTGTTAGCCCTTTGCGTGCGGCATACGACCTGGTGCACAATGCGGGCCCGACCATTCTGAGTGGACAAGCGGAGAGAGAGGTTGTCTTGTCCCTTACGGGCTGGGGCGCCTCTACACCAATGCTGCGGCGGTAACACCATTCCGTCGTATGCAGAAGTGCGTCAGCTTTCATCTTGAGAATCAAAACGTCCAATAAGGCCGAATAGGCCAGGAGCGGACGCTGAAGATCCTCTTGTCTTGATGAAGAGTTCTCGGGAACCTCATGTCACACTTGTATTCAAACCTGGCTTTATCAGTCATTCCGTAGAAAGTATTTCCTAGGCTCTTTCCCTTACCATTCCGTGAATTCTCGTCGACCTCACTATATTTTCCAGCTACTTCAATTCAAATCTTCCATCCACTCTCTTAACACCCGCTCATCTCCCAATAACCTATACCTCGTCGTAAAACTTCCACGTTTGACCGATCCTTCCTAGCTCGAGCCATAAATCTCTGGAATTCTCTTATTTTTCCAATCCACAAAGCCGCAACATGTATCTCTTTTTAATCCCTCCTGCCAATACCAACATCTCATCTCCCATTAAATTCAGACAACATAGTTCAATAATATTATTTTTGCTGCATAAGAAAACTTTTCCATCCTTTTCTCAGCTTTTAAGTTCACATTTTTCGTCTTGTTCAGGAAATTCTTTTATTCCTTAATTTTCTCTAAATTCTTATTATTAATACTATTGTGTGGTGGTTTATGACCGTTATCGATAATTATTCAGAAATCGTGAGATGCGGTCTGGTGTGATGTAGGTTTCAGAAAAACATTTTCTTTATCGTGCCAACGTTTCGATCTTTATTGAGATCATCTTCAGGGCTCAAAGTGTTTGTCTTCTGTGTAATTGTGCCATTCTTGCGTGTCGTGTTGAGAGGGCACTTTGAGCCCTGAAGATCATCTCAATAAAGATGAAACGTTGGCACGATAAAGAAAATGTTTTTCTGAAACCTACATCACACCAAACCGCATCTCAGGATTTCTGAATAATTAATACTATTATTTCCATTTTGTATATTTTATATTAGATTATTTATTTCAAATTATTCCTCTATATTAACGAACCATTCAAATGCCAGATTTATAAAAATTTCTTCGACCTTATGTTATTCTTAGAGGACCCTCGTCCCACGTACAATCCGTCGAGATTATTGTCAATAACAATTGTATTTTTTGCAATTTTTACACCCACACGCGAAAAATTTTATTTTTTAAGTTTTTTCGAGTAGCTGAAAGCCTTAGTTGACTATTTTTGTAGTGATAAAAGTATAGAATATAGAACATTGTTCCTTGGTTTTTATTGCTTAAAGGTTGGCAAGTTTCTGAATGAGGAGTATGGAACTTTTTTCTTTTCGTTTATTTTCTCTACCTTTCCTTCACCCACTTCTACTAGTGAGCACACAAGTTCCTGGTGTTTTAATCCTCATTCAGAAACTGGCCAAGTGTTAAGCAATAAAAATAAAATAATAGTGCTGTTCATAAAAGTAGAAGTGAAGTGAGGTTGGCTACAATGTAGCTTCTTTGACAGGGTGACTTTTATGGGAGGGAGTCTGGAACTTTTATCTTCTCTTTTGCGTTCTCTCAGGTCATGAAAATTGTAATTTTTCTATATTTTCCTTTACTGGCTGGTTAAAAATTTTGACGGGCTATTCACTAAGTACCTGATAATTTTGATGATCAATGAACAGCCTGAAAATCTCCCCTTTTGAATAGGCATAGTATTAATATTATAATTTATGTTTCAAATTTTAAAAGCCCATTTTAAGAGGAAGCAGAGAAATGATGGTGAGAAAAACCGGGTGAACTGGTTCGAGTTACCCATACACAGCTTGCTGGAACTTGGCCATCTCAGATTATACAAAATATTAATAGAACAATTTAATAAAAATTAACCGATTTATCCTAAATGATATTATTCCAAAGTAGTCTTTCTTAAGTCCGCTTTATGAACGCGGTCAAATTTTTCATCGAAGTTTTTACATTTTTCGTTCCTGTTTCGTCCCTGTTTACATATTGGGCCGAAGACAGCCGGTGGAGAGTGTTGAGCTGAAACAGAAGAGATGACTTTCCAGTTAAAGTAAGATTGAAAAACCATTCTTAAAAAAAAATATATATATACATCCTTATTTATTTAGAAATCGTAAGATGCGGTCTGGTGTAATGTGGGTTTCAGAAAAACATTTTCTTTATCGTGCCAACGTTTCGATCTTTATTGAGATCATCTTCAGGGCTCAAAGTGTTTGTCTTCTGTGTAATTGTGCCATTCTTACGTGTCGTGTCGAGAGTGCCCATTGGGCTTTTTTGTTGGGGGTTTTTGATTGGGTTTGTCAATTTGTAAATCCCCAGATTTTGTATCGATATTGACAAATCTTATCAGAAGATGGTACTTGCATTCTGGCAGTTTTCTGAACCATTGATGAATATTTCAGGTTTTTTTTTAAAGAGTTTTCTATTCTGTGTTTATAGTCCCGGTTCATGGAGGAATTTCATTGCTGGTTTTCTGAACCATCCGGATATGTGTTTTCCTCTTGAGGTCTGCGGTGGTAACGAACCGATAGTTTGTACATCAGAGACATTAAAGAAGATACTATCGATGTACTTCTACCTGACTCAGAAATCTGACAGACCAAACCTACTCGGATATGTAGACCAAAATGGTCGGAATTAACCAAAGTTTATTTCTTGTTAATTCTATCCCTTTTATAGTTCTAAACAATCTTTGTCAAAGAGATCATACGTACCGCTTGATTTGGGTACAGAGGTTCCGTTCGATAAAACTGGAAGATTATATTTTATAAGGGTATTGGGCCGTTTTCCATTATTTGCCTTTTTTACTGCTGGGTGACGAATCTGCCTTCGGGTAATTCAAGTCTTCTATGTAGCTTCTCGTCAACTTCATTGGTTTGTTTTTATCAGTTTACAGAGAATAACAATACTTAGTTAAAGTTCCAATTTTTTTCTATAATTCTAGTAGCGTGCAGTCACGGCAATGGTGGATTGACATTCGGCATTTCTTCACCGATCTTCCAAGGATTGGCCGAAGGTCTACCGGGTCCGCTCTCTTTCCCTGCCCAGAATATTTTGTTTCCTCCAAAACATTGTAGAGATTACATCGTTCTCGGCCGTAATTTGGGCAATCGCCCCGGCCTCCTGTCACGACCGGGTACTTTTATTTAAAGGCCCCAGATACTCGACCGAGCCCCGACCTTAGCCCAGAGGAACAATTTAGACATTACGGACATGTTTTCCTTGCTTTTATGATCCCGTATTTTTGTGGCGTGAACCGGCCCGGGATAAAAGGCGTTCACTCCAATTTTCTTTCTTTTTTCTTTTCTTTTTTGTCTGGATTATCTCGGCCTTATTAGGCCAACGAGAATAGATCGCCTTCTAGTATAGAACTTTATGGGAGAAACTTTTTTTATATTTCTTTCCTAATTAGTAGATAAGTAAAATAAAGTCCTGCAACCAAGAGGCCTTTACGTCCGAATACTCACTGATTATCGCGGACGAGAAATCAATCGACTTTACAATATTTTTTGGTTCTAACCTCAATTAAAAACCTACTCGGATATGTAGACCAAAATGGTCGGAATTAACCAAAGTTTATTTCTTGTTAATTCTATCCCTTTGAGCCGTGGACTTTGACAGGTTTCGAACCCAGAAGTACTATCTTGCTAAATATGAGTCGGGCGCACAAACCACTCGGCCGAATTAGATAAACAAAGGAAAGTGTAAAGAAACAGCGAGAATAAGCGGATCAGGTTGAACAGAAACGATAATTCAACAATGTTTTTAAACTAAACTCTTGCTTTATACATTTTTCCATGAACATTTTTTGGTTGTTGGCCACTTGGCTCTTTTTAGGTCCTTTTTACAATAGAAGATACATGAAATCACCATCTCTCTCTCTCTCTCTCTCTTTCTCTTTCTCTTTCTTTCGTCCTTTCTTTCTTGTTAAATTTTTTTCTCACGTACACTCTTTCTTTACGTTGGCTTTTTGTCTAAAACTCTTATTTTCTTATTGTTTTACTCACTCCCTAAACTTCTCATTTTCTCCCTCTCTTCTTTCTCTCCCTTTCTCGGTCTATCCTTCACTATTTCTCTCTCCTTACCTCTTCTCTCACTTTCTCTTTTTCTCTTTCTCTCTCTCCCTCTCCCTCTCTCTATCTTTCTCTTTCCATCCCCCCCTCACTCTCCCCCCCTCTCTCTCCCTCTCGCTCTCTCTCCCCCCTCTCTCTCCCTCTCCCTCTCGCTCTATCTCTCTCCCCCTCTCTCTCTCCCTCTCGCTTTATCTCTCTCTCTCTCGCTCTATCTCCCCCTCTCTATCTCTCTCCCTCTCCCTCGCTCTATCTATCTTTCTCTTTCCCTCTCCCTCACCCTCACCCTCTCTCCCTCCCTCCCTCCCTCCATCCATCCATCCATCCATCCACCCATCCATCCATCCATCCACCCATCCACCTATCCATCTTTCTATCTTTCTATCTTTTTATCTACCTATCTACTTGTCCTCTTCCTCCTTCTACTCTTCCACTCTTCCTCTAGCTATCTATCTTTATTTCTCAGTCACTCCTTCTCTCACAGGCTCTCTCTTTCTCTCTCTTTCCCTCTCTATCTGTCTCTCTCTATCTCTCACTCTCTCTCTCTATCTATCTATCTATCTGTCTTTCTATCTATCTATCTACCTATCTACTTGACCTTTTCCTCTTTCTACTCTTCCTCTAGCTATCTATCTTTATTTCCCAGTCCAGTCACTCCTTCTCTCACAGACTCTCTCTCTCTCTCTCTGTCTTTCTCTTTCTCCTCGACTAAAACTCAAAAACATTTCAGCAATAAACTCGAGAAGGTTGGTGTTTGTGAAATGGAAAGCAAGTGGATTGCATTCAAGGCGTTCCATGAGTAATTTAACAGTACTCGGTCATTTTTTACCCAACCACAATTTCAAGGATCCCTAGTTGAGGAAGTAGAGGCATTAAACAGAAACCGTAAACGATTTTTAATGGGGAGGCGTTTGAGAAACCGTTCCCCCTCGTCCTTTTTCACATCCCCAGTTGCCACAAATCAAAACGCGTTTCAGAAATGAAAAATGTAAGGACAAAAAAAGAAAAAAAAAACCGAAGGAAAGACAAATTATGCAAAGACGTTACGTGTATACAAAACTGCTTAAACCACTCGTCACGCCTTTTCCGGGGGATTTCTGGCTTTCGGCGGATTGTCGGAAAGGATTAATTTAGGTCGGTCATTCCTCCGGCCTGGGTAAATACAAGACACTTTCGATTTTTTGACACGTGCGCCCGTGATGAATTGTCTGCCTGCTTTTCTTTTCTAACAAAATATCAAGTTTGTACATAGCCCTTTCTTTTAATTGATAAAATCAATAAAAATTTAAGTCGTAAAACGTTTGCATTGCCTGGATATTTGTCAGTGTTTAATTCTGCCAATTGTGCTTTTAGCAGATACAACAAAGGAAGATCAGCGTTTCTTTGTCAACCCGTTAAAAGTAATTTAAGACAACAAATCTAACAAACAGCTATTGTGTTATCTTTACCTATGCTGAAGAATGAGGGAAGAAGGAATTTAAAAAAAAAATAGTTTATGGACGCCGGTGGATAAGGTATTATATATAATCTTTGTTTCAAATCCGGGCTCTACTGAGGGGTTAAGTGCCGGTTGTTGTGTAAAAGGTTTAAACATTATTTAAAAAAATAAACAATTACGCTGGTAAGTATTGGATTCTGGCCAAATTTGAAACGTATAGTTAAAGAATATATAGCAAAAAGGCAACTAATTTGATTAAACGGAATGCAACGATGCCCTACCGAAAATGGTGCGTTCGCTTGTACAAATGGATCGCTGAATTAACGATGATAACTGGAAAGTCGTCAGCCGAAGTTCGTGCGTACTTGCGGGCGTAAAACAGCTACGACTTGAAAGCAACTGCCAAAGCGAGAACAGGCGGTACGTCCGTCCGTACTTACAAGTGGAGAACAACTTGAAAACTGCCCTTTTTGGGATTGAGTCTGGAACTTTTAACTTTTCTTTTGAGTACTGTAATGTTATGAATTTAAAAAAAAGAACGGACTTAGCCACAGTGTAGATATCATTACATTGAAGGGCTAATTTTTACAAGATAAAGCCTACCTTTTTACCGAATTTCGGTTTCGAGTTATTCGGGAAGTACCTTATAATTTTGATGAGTCAGTAACAAAAATGCAAATTTTAAAATTCTCCCTTTTCGAAAAGCGCTCAAATTTTTACAATGTCCTAAGCGACCTAAGCTTAATTTATGTTTCAAATTTCAAAAGCCCATTTTAAGGGAAGCAGAGAAATGATGGTGAGAAAAACCGGGTGAACTGGTTCGAGTTACCCTTACACAGCTTGCTGGAACTTGGCCACCTCAGATTATATAAAAGATTAAAAGAAAAATGTAAAAAAATTAACCGATTTATCCTATATTGTCATCGATAGTTTCCAAATTAGTCTTAAGTCCGCTTTATGAATGTGGCCAAATTTTTCATCGAAATTTGACATTTTTCCGCTCTTGTTTGGTGAAGAACTTTTGTTATTTATCTCCCTGTTTACGAGCTTACAGATTGGGCCGAAGACAGCTGGTGTAGAGTGTTGAGCAATAGGAACAGATGAGATCTTGTAATTACATAATTTCACAGTTAAAGAAAGATTGAGAAACCTTTCTTTAAAAAAAAAATATATATATATATATATACATCCTATTATATTTTGTACAGATTTTGACTTTTTTTTTAAATGATCAACATTTACACGAAACATTGGCAGGGGGTTTTGTTTAGGGTTTGTAGTTCATGTGTAGAAGTTAAATTTGAATTAAGTAATATTATTAATTAATGGATGGCTTCTCTGGATGCGGATTCACGATTTTACCATGGTGAATGTTGGATGGGGTAGCAGTGATACCACATTCTTAGGAACTTTTCCCGTATGGTTCAATCAGTGTGTACTCGTTCCGATGTTTGTCAATTTGTAAATTTCCAGATTTTGTATCCATATTGACAAATATGTTAGGCTTATCAGAAGATCATACCAGAGGAAGCACAGATATGAAGGTGAGAAAACCGGGTGAATTGGTTAGATTAAAAATTTACATGGCAGCTTGCTGGAACGCTCAGATATTTGTGTAAATAACGTTTTTCTAACCCGTCCTTTTCTATATATAATTAAAATTACTACACATGGTAGTTAAGTTGCAGTATAAAGCGCCTTCAAATTAACCCCCTGCCACCGTTTTCTAACAAATGTTCGGTCTAATTCCTTTGATTTGGATTACAAAACGGACGTCTTCTATTATAAGAAAAAAGCCTCTCTGACACAAGGGATTTGAACGGTTGGCAAAGGGGGATACCTGTTTCTCTCTTACCTGCCGGGCGCTGACCGTCAATCTTTCTCTCTCCTCTTTATTTTTTTTAACCCGCTGTTATTTTTTTTGTTCTTGTTATCATTTATTCCGTATAGAAAAAATCATGTTACGAAGAGACTTTGAGAGATTACATTATATGCTGGATGTTGGGTTTAATAAAAGAGTCGGCGGGGTTCCGAGGAACGGAATGTTAATCTACCCAGTATCACTCCTAATAAAAGAATGAAACGGGTTTTGCGAATTGGGTTACTTCTGATGCTTTGGATGCCATTATTATTATTATTATTTTTTTTTTTTTGGAAGTTCTTTAACACCCAATACGTGCTACCTACAGCACTTTTTTTTCTAAATTGTCCAAAAGAATCAGAAAATCTTAGAACAGAAAGATCGATAAATCTTATTAGAAGCGCCAGATGAAATGACAATCCTTATAAAAATAAGAACTGAGCGTCTAAGCATTAAAAACAGGCCTATTCTATGTAGCAACAATTTAATAAAATTGGTTGTAAAATTGAAACAGGAAAAATTTCTGGTTGTTAAATTTAAGCCAGTAAAATCTTTTAAGAGTATTGATCCCCAATTTAAAAATTTAATCAATCTGATGAAACTCCATTTATCAAGCATCTTTTAATATTGTTTTTATAGACTATGGGCCGAGGTGGTTCAAAATCTTTCTTGAACCCTGCAAACCTATTCTGGAATCCATCTACCGTTTGTATATCAATTTGGTGAAATGCCATCTATTGATGTAGGGATAAGAGAGGCGGCAATAAGGCCAAAATAGGTCTGTTATGCTTCTCTGTTAATTATAACTCACTGGCTAGCTTTAGGCTATACCAGTCTTCACAGCTTTGCCAGCGGTTCCTTGGTTAGTATCTTTCTTGTGGTTTTTCTTGTTCTAGTTGCAAGAACCTGCACCTACATAGACCTCCAGAGGAATATAAAATGTGTTCTGCGGTCTCCTCTTCCTGGCAGTATCTGCACGGTGTTTCTTCTGTCTGTACTCCTATGCGGTGCAGGTAGCAGTTGTCAGGAGTCCAACCAGAATCCTGGTTCAGTTGCGGTGCCTTCCACTTGTTCTTTTGTAACTTTTGTGGATGGTCCTTCTACGAATCTCTTCGCGTACCTCATGCCTGTGGTATTGTTCCAGGTTTTGGACTCATTAAATATTTTAAGATATATCCTCTTTTGTGGCAGGCTGCTAGGCCGCAGTAGGATTCTGGGCTTGTAGAGTCTATTTTGGCTCCCTTTTTGGCCAGCATGTCAAACTTTTCGTTGCCTCTCTGCCCAGAATGTCCAGGGACCCAAGCCAAGGTCAGGTCAGTAGTGTCGCTGACTTCCATCAGGGCCTCCATGCATTTCCAAACACTTTGCCTTCGCCTCACATGAGGCTAAGGCCCTGAGAGCCGCCTGGCTGTCAGAGATCTATTGATGTATGATGCCACTCTTGGCATCGTTGTGCTATAAGTAAAGAAACATTTACTGACAGACTTCGAATTCCTTGTTGTTTTCGAGTTCGAGTTGACCCTTGGATTTCAACCTGCATTTTTTCTTTATCTTGAAGATGCTAGGTTCTCCAGACTCGACACTCAAAAATTACCTCATATGAAATAATTCGATCAGAGGTTCATGGTTCTCTGCCTGGAAATCATTATTTGTGAAATATGATATTGGCTTCTTCCTATCATTGGAAAATATCACTAACTGTAGGACTTCTTTAGCATTTTTTGGCTCTCTTGACTCGGATTAATTCCCAACACTGCTGATTGTGCCATGAGCTTGACGTACCTTTCATTAAATAAAGAGTTAAGGGTTGTTTGAGGCGAAGCCCAATTTTAAAGGTTACTCTTTGGTTGAGCTGCGTTGGCTTTTTAAAATGCGCTGCGAGGTTCTTCAGCTGAACTCGGTTGTGTAGAATAGGGGTGAGCAGGGCTTGGTTCGCTTTGCAATTCGCATGCCCTTGAATCTGTTTTTCATTTCTTGGCAATGTTCAATTCTGGGTGAGATCCGCTTGCTTCATCTAGGTTGCGTCACGCTGGCAAAGGTTAAACTTCTGGGTTTTTTGGAGGGTTCAAGATCTAGGCCTATGATTTATATTGTATTTTGGTTTATATTGTAAATAAAACAGTTTTTCATTCATTCTATAAGTAATGAACAGGATAAACAATAACTCTCAACGTGCGCAGTATGCCAATTTCTCTGTATTTACATCTGCATCTAACCTCTATATCTAATTCTTTATTTTATTTAAACATTTATTTTGTAAGTAATGCTTTATTTGTGAAAGCTGTTGGAAAATGTTCATTATTGGTGATCACTCATCGTCATTGAATCACAGTATCTGCAGAACTTTTTGAGTATTAATAACCCGTGTTTACGCCCAGTTATCCTTTTAAGGGGGCCAATTATGTTGTGGGTACTGCATTAAAAAACAAAAAAATTGTCATAGAAAATTCAAAGAGCTAAATGAAGTATTA
The DNA here is from genome assembly GCF_000648675.2 of Cimex lectularius. Classification (NCBI taxonomy): domain Eukaryota; kingdom Metazoa; phylum Arthropoda; class Insecta; order Hemiptera; family Cimicidae; genus Cimex; species Cimex lectularius. The sequence continues at coordinate 1,326,331 of NW_019392657.1, forward strand.
GGTGTGAAATTAAGCCCAGTAATAAAGTCAGAGAGTCTAATTAATAATTAAGTCTTGATATGCAGAGAATTTTTTTTTATAATCATGCACAGTTTTTCTAATTTTACTAGGACAGGCAGATAAATATAAATGTTAGTTTCTAAGTTTTTTTTAAATTTTATTTTATTTTATTTTTGTTTAAATTGGCATCAAAAAATTATACAGCCATGCTACAAAGAATATATACAATTTAAACTGTTCGCACTATATTCTTACTGACACATTATTCAAAAATTTTATTATCACATTATAGACACTGGGATTCTTTAATAGATCTCTGCTTTCCATAGTCAGGTGCTCTACTCCTTCCCTCTCCAGATCCTGGTAGAATCCACTTCTGGCTGACGAATACCGGCTGCAGCGAAATACCACATGCGTAAGGTCTTCCTCCACTCCGCATGCATCACAATTTGGGTGTTGTTTTATGCCGATCTTGTAAAGATACGCTGCACAGATCCCATGGTTTGTTCTCAACCGATGTATGGTGGTTATGTCTTTTTTTGCCATAGTTTGTTAAACCACGGTATTGTTTTCACAAGTGGAAATGTTTTATAAGCCATTCCCTTATCCGAGGTAGAGTATTCAGTTTGCCATTCTATTTGGATTCTTGTTTCCAATATTTGAAAAAGGTCTGTATAAGGAATCCTTGTGTTTCTAGGGGTGGGTAACTGTGTGGCATTTTTTGCAAGTTTGTCGGCTTTTTCGTTGCCGTAGATGCCTGTATGTCCTTTTATCCACACAAAGGAGACATTTTTTTTTTAATGGAAAAGTTGTTGACAGTCTTTTTTATGTCAGCTACAATATAATTCTTAATGTTAGCAAATGTGTTTTGCAGGCTCTGGATTGCACTGAGGCTGTCTGTGCAAATTATAATATGGTTTGTTGTAGGAAGGTTTTCTAGTTTCTAAGTTATTTTATGAAATAAGAATGTTTAATCAAGAAATACAAATTCTTTGATACAACAATAAAGGATTGTCAATATAGTCTGTTCTTGCTATATTTTTCAGTTAGACATACAAAAAATTGTATCTAATATCTTACAACTAATAAAAACTTCGAGTTATTAAAAACCCTTCTTTATTATTTAAAAGAAAAAAATAGTTTGTGTTTTTTGTCTAGGACTCGTTATGGACGTGAGTTGGGATGATGCCGCATGGTGGGCGGAAGCTCATGAGGAGGACACAACAAGGACGTTCGAGTTAGAGTCAGAGGACGGTACTTGGGTGAACGGGTTTCTACCTCCGCCTCCTAGGCCGCATTTCTTAGACCGTGACATACCCACAGATGGGCTTACCACATGTGATCTCTGCACATGGGCCTCCTCAGCCCTGAGGCCTACAAATAATACTCTAGGTACTAATTGTCTCAACAACCTCTATTTCATGTTTTTTTTTTCTTATCTGAGTTTATTTTTGTAGGTGACACAATTGAAACACTACCTTGGTCAGTTACATTGATCGTGGTTTCTATGCTATCGGCCCTAGTGGGAGCAACACTTATGGTTACCCTTCGACACTGTTTTAAGTAAGTGATTAAGTCTATCAATAAGTCAAAACTTTTACCCAATAAGCACTAATTCTATTTTAATTTGTTCTAGAAGAATAAACACGACGGCAGAGCCTCGGTATGTGGATGGCGATGTGACGAATGCGGACAGGAGAGAAGTTAAGGATGTAGACAGGGATCAGGACAGCAGAAGTGGAGGTGTGTGGTGCTGGGTGCGAAGAAGGCCCACGCTCGACAGCCCGTCCGACATACCTGCAACGAACCATTACACAGTCGACGAGGCGTACTCAGGAGTCGAGGCGCTCTACGCAGAACTGGACAAGCCCGTTTATCAAAATACCGGCTACGTCCTCGATCCTGACACCTCCTCGCCTCCTAGTTCCGCCTATTACTCCGACCTCTCTGAGAGGACGTACGAGACTGTAGGCCAATCTTGGGAGATGTCTCAGCATCCTATGAGTCGTCATAGGCTCGCCGCCATAGCAGAGACAGCCCCTATTCACTCGGACTATGTCTGAGGGTTTTTTTTTACTGTGATCCTTGATCTGTGCAATTAATGTTGTCCTGTCGTTTTTAGAAGTCCTTGGCATCTTCAATGTTCATTATACAAGTGTTCAGAACAAATTTATTGTAAATTGTATATATAGGGATAAAAGAGGTGACCACAAAGCATCTCACACCTCGAACTAAATGATCTATTATATTGAACCCAAATTGTATATATACATTTTCTCAGTTTAATTTCTCTATGTAAGATTGAAGTTTAAAAAACTTCTATCCCTATTTAATATTAAAATTTATATTGTTTTTGTAAAATTATTTAAATATTTTAAAATTGTATATAACAGTTCTTGATTTTTTCTTTTTTGAGTTCCTTTTCATTCCTGCCAATTACAATTAATTAAGGTTTTTAGTTGAGATAAAAAAAGTCAGTGTCACGAGCGGGTTTCGAAACCATGATCTTCGGCTAGATACGCCGCTGCTCTACCACTTGAGCTATTGTGACCTCGATCCACTCGGACACCAGCTTCCCATCTCAACCCCACCTTTTGAATTTTCCCTCCTTTTTGCCATTTTTCAAGCGGACCACGAAATTAGTGAATTTAATGATTTAAAAAGAAGTATACTTCACTAAAGCTCTCCGTGGCCATTTCATTTGTCATCGACAATCCAATATGATTACATTTGAAAAATGGCAAAAAGGAGGGAAAATTCAAAAGGTGGGGTTGAGATGGGAAGCTGGTGTTCGAGTGGATCGAGGTCACGATAGCTCAAGTGGTAGAGCAGCGGGTATCTAGCCGAAGATCGTGGGTTCGAATCCCGCTCGTACCATTGACTTTTTTATCTCAACTAAAAACCTTAATTAATTGTAATATATTAATTGGTTAAGTGGACCATGAAATTAGTGAATTTCCTGTCAATCTTAATACAAACACCTGTTAAATTTAGGTAGCTATAAAAATGTCAAAAACCAAATTTGAGCAATTTATGGGTATTTTTCTCATGGAAGCTTTTATAGTAGCTCTTGTGGTTTTATGTCATACGGTAGATCTGAAGTACAGCCACATTCCAATCAAGCTACAGATTTACAAGCTTTACGAGAAAAAAGTGGCCTGACGTGCAATCACATGCTACAAAATTCAACCTTATGAAAATATTCTCAGGTAGATGCAAAATCACATCCTTATTGCCATGGTTTATTAGAAGAGGGTTTGGACGCAGTGAATCCAATCTCTTCTCCAACAGTGGAGTAATCATAAAACCTCCATAACTTCACACCACAGCAGTCGACAGAAGACTGAGTACAGCAACCGTTCCACCTGCAAAGGATTATGCATATTCCAGATCTATGTACATATTAATTTGTAGCGTGTGAAACGGTTTCTATTTATAATAAAATGCTTTTCAATCTTGGATTCTTTTTTATTTGTATTTTGTAAATAATTGAAAAAAAGTTTAATAATATTGCTTATATATGTTTTTTTTTATAAAATAATAACACATTCTTCACAAATAAATTAATGAGGGATTTAAACAAATAAATAAAATAATGATATTTGGTTTCAATTATGAAGAAAAATTAGCATACTTTCCAAAAATACCTTCGATGTTATAGTTTAAAATGTCTATTTTAATAATATTTGATATTAACTTGAACTTCTGAATTGCCCAAGTGACAAGACTCTTGGACCGCATGCAGCATCTGTCGATTATGAATGTACAAAAAAAAAAAAAGAAAAAAGAAAAAAAAGGAAAACTAAACCCTGAAAAAGAAATAAGAACCAATTACTGTTTTTTTTGTTTTGTTTTCGAGAAGACAATGCCGAATACCGACTGGGAGCGGAAGCCAACCGAGTTCTTCAGTAAACAGAACTTGCACTCGAGCAGATAGAAAACAGCCTCATTTCCTTTATAAAGAGTTCGCTAAAATTTATTCACCCCCATTGGTCGGGGTCGGATGAGAATTTTCTTCTTTCCACAGTAGAAACCTGGTTCAAATCACAATTATTATACGATCGGTGAATCAGTGAAAAGGAAATTAAATAAATTAGTTTGTATATATATTTTTTTTATTAGACACTCTTTTTTCCAGCAAACATGTGATAATTTAAAAAGTAATTTTTTTTAAATAAATTTTTTAATGGTTATTAAAAAGAATATACGATATAATAAATAATAATACAATAAATTTCACATGTTTTTCTTTGTTCTTTTAATGTTTTCCTTGTTGTCATATAGGCATTATGTATACAATATAAATAAGATTTACATTTTTTTTATCAGACAAGATTTTTTTATCAAATCCTGGAGTGTATGGATTTGTGGCTTTAAAATTTTTCTGTTACGTTATTTACACATATTTATAAACATCAGTAATCGCTTATCTATAATTTTACATGATATATATATAAATTTATTTATGTATACAGTTATGAAGCTCACAGAAGTTTGATTTTTTTTTTTAAATTGAATTTTAATATTGCGAAAGCAATTTACAGAACTGATTTAGTTAAAATTTTCGATAATCGGGTTTTCGGCTAGAAAACCCTAAAAGCTATCTGCATAGGCCCGGTAATGCCTGGCCATATGCAGTACGGGTTGGACGACCCTGCACAAAATTATCACCGTTTGAAACAGGAAAAAAAATAGGAAATGATATTCGCCCTGTCTGTTGTGACAATCCAGAATATATCCGGGGGGGTTAAATCAATAGTTTAATCTTAATATAGGCTGTTAGGGTCAACTTAATATTTTATTTTTAAACAAATTCAAACAAAAACATTTCTTAAAAAAAAAATTATATATCTCCCAAACAAAAACAAATTGGAGTTTTATTTCTGCTTTTCTAAATATACAAATATATATTATAAATACATGTTTTATGAATTATAAAAGTAGAGAAATAAGACAAACCCATATTGAGAATGTATCTGTTATTCTGACTCCACTATTCTTATTATTGTCATACAATGCTATTTCTTTATTCTGAAAATATCCGTGACAAGAATTTTCTCGCTTTATATAATTACAATTTGGTGTAATCATAAATTATTATAATGAAAGCATTGGTAAATTGTGGTGAAAGAACATCTGGAGTTAGAATTTGTAGGATTTACTCAATGAGACTATTTTTTTATTTTTATTTTTTTTAATAAACATTTATAAAATTTCCAAAAAAAAGTAACATCATTAGACGTTTTACCTTAAGGTCAATCAAATGGTTAAATTTTGGACAAGGGGTTTTAAGACAATTTTTTAAATAAAATCTATAAAACAAAAAAATATTTTGATAAGGAGAGAATTTTCATCTTTCGTACATTTTGACAGGGTAAAAAAAAAATCAAAATTCTTTAAACTGACCTCAGTCGACATCTATCACACTTCTTCGAGGCCTCGATGCCTCGTTGCTCCAATATATCTTCAAGGCCTTCTCTTTTCGATTCAGGAAGGAAGGAACTCTGTTTTCCCGATTGTACTCATAGCAGGAAGCTCGAATCTCCTCTTCTTTGGAGAGTTTTTTCATTTCTTCTTCCCGATCTCTGTGAACAAAGTTTTTACGTTTTCAAAATTAGCCCTGAAAAATATTTGTTTTTACAATTTCTTTATTTAGTATGTATTCATTATTTTTTAACTGAAGAACTACAACAATATATAAATTTTTTAGTTATAAAATAGTTAATTATTTAGTATGTACGTAGGTGACTTGTAAATAAAAAGTTAGTTATTCAGATATCTCGTGAGATGCGGTTGGGTGTGATGTAGGTTTCAGAAAAACATTTTCTTTATCGTGCCAACGTTTCGATCTTTTATTGAGATCATCTTCAGGGCTCAAAGTGTTTGTCTTCTGTAATTGTGCCATCCTTGCGTGTCGTGTTGAGAGTGCCCACACTTTTCATATATATGCTAAAATTTTATTTACATTAAGTTTGTTCTAACACATTCCCAAACCATTATGACTGCGCGTACTGAACATTGACTGATCATGGATTCTTAACTCGGTTGGAACGCCTTTTTCCAGACTGCAACAGTTTAGGTTACTCATGTGGTAATATAACACAGTAAAAACCCGAAATATCGTAAGAAAGTGCTGGCCCGTTGAAAAAATCTCGTAGGAAACCAATGCATTTCAGTCCCATTGGTCAAAATCTTTATTAAACAAGTGAATAGAGTGGTAACGGACTGAGTTTCTTGAAATTATGAGTGATTGAGTGAGTATGGAGTTCAATCCTTTTTAAAAAGATGGTTCCTACTCACATTAAGTTGTTTTGCAACAATCCACATTGAGCCCTTTAGCTCATCGTCAGGGTTGAAGGGTTTCTACAAACACGTCTCTCAACCCTTCAACCTGACGATGAGCTAAAGGGCTCAAAATCCGGATTGTTGCGAAACAACTTAATGTGAGTAGGAACCATCGTTTTAAAAAGGACTGAATTTCTTGTCACCCACAAGGTTGTGACAGTGTTGGGTGTTCCCAGGATTTTGTTTGGTACAGTTACACCCGTTGCTACTGATTCAAGATAAACCACTTTGCTTACTGCGATGAATTGCTGACAAAGCATGGAAAAATATAACAGCAACTGCAATAAAAAAAAATTAAAAGGATATCGAATGGCATCTCTTGTCATAAAATGAAGAAATTCCCATCACTTTTCAGAGCTTTGTTAATTTTGACAATGTCATTGCAGTTACGGGGATGATTAACGATGATCAAATTTTAACTGGAACAGACGATGGATGGTGAAAAAGATCCAAGTATACTAAAAAGGTCTAGAAATTATCAACTGCATGTCATTTTTTTGCGGAATCAAACGTGGAAAATGTGTTCGGGGCAATTCACACTATGGAATTAGCAATTGATAACATATGTTATTTTTTAATGCAAACAAAAATTGATAAATATTTTCACAAATACGTATAATGTTTGTAAAAATAATGATATGTGTACATGTAAAAACAATAAAAACTTTAATTACATACATATGTATGTACAATACACAAAAAAATTAATGTGTAGAGATTAGTGACCGTTAATCGATAGTAATTCAGATATCGTGAGATGCTGTCGACCGCATCTCACGATATCTGAATTACCAAAAAAATTTAAAACTCGATATAACTTTTTTTTTTATTTTTTACCCTGGATATACTAAACAAGCCATAATTTCAATACGGTGAACATTTTTTTGTAACTATCCTTTGTCCCATTGAATATATAATATATCGGGATTTAACTGTAATTTGTAAAATTTAAAAAAAATGCATTTTTATTTTGTAGAATTTTTTAAGCACAAGAAAGATAAATTTAAAAATGAAAGGTTTATTTTCTGTTTTATTAATTTATTATATTCTTCCTTTTATCACATTTTTTAACATTCATGTGGGCGCACAGGTGGTAGTCTGCCGCTCTTGTCATAAAATCGCTAGTAACTTTTTTCTACGGTTTTGCAGCGTCGTGTGGGGATTGTATTCTCGACTTACGATAAAACTAAATTGTGAAGTAATCATCTTCTGGATTGGCGAGTCACGCCTGTCATTCACTGACAAACATTTCTAGTCGGTAGTTTACCGCCTTGCATTAAAGTTTCACCATTTCAGCGAAATGTAATTATCAATTTTATATTGTTGTAGGTTTATTGTACAGAAGAATTACCAATAATATATTAACATTTTTCAATGCACTGCACTATTTGTTATTCTATCTAAAGAATCATTATGTACTGTTGGAATGTAAATTTGAATTGTTATAAAAAAGGCGGAACATGTTCACTAACGCCTGTTCGTGTAAAAAGTGTTATACTTGTAAGACCTGTAGTCACGTGGATGTTTGATTAAATCAAGACTGTAAAATTAATATCTTTTTTAAAACACTTTTTATTTTATTCCTTTATCCTACATGTACCATTCTCAAGTTTTTTCTTATTGTTAAGGTTGTTTTGTTCTTTTCATTATTAATTGATATATTACAATTAATTAAGGTTTTTAGTTGAGAGAAAAAAGTCAATGGCACGAGTGGGATTCGAACCCACGATCTTCGGCTAGATACCCGCTGCTCTACCACTTGAGCTATCGTGACCTCGAACCACTCGGACATCAACTTCCCATCTCAACTGCACCTTTTGAACTTTCCCTCCTTTTTGCCATTTTTCAAATGTCGTGTAATCCCACTCGTGCCATTGACTTTTTTATCTCAACTAAAAACCTTAATTAATTGTAATATATTAATTGGTCAAGCGGACCACGAAATTAGGGAATTTATTAAAAATGAAGTATACTTCACTAAAGCTCTCCGTGGCCATTTCATTTGTCGTCGAGAATCCAACCCGATTACACGACATTTGAAAAATGCCAAAAAGGAGAGAAAATTCAAAAGGTTCAGTTGAGATGGGAAGTTGGTGCCCGAGTGGATCGAGGTCACGATAGCTCAAGTGGTAGAGCAGCGGAGTATCAAGCCGAAGATCGTGGGTTCGAATCCTGCTCGTGCCATTGACTTTTTATCTCTACTAAAAACCTTAATTAATTGTAATATATTAATTGGTCAAGCGGACCACGAAATTAGTGAAATTAATTGATATATTTCTCTTTTTCTTATTTTCATTGCATACTAATCATAAAACAATAATATTATTGTAGGTAAGTACCTTCCAAATATACCTACCTACAAGGTGTAAATATATTTTCTCCTCATAAAGGACTGGGGTGTTTTTCACCTTTTTTAAGGTTCATCCATCAAATCAAAATGATTCTGACATTCAAGAATGTCTTTCACAAGTTCAAGTTTTCAAGTATATTTTTTTTTTGCGCTACATTTACTTCAAAAGACTGATATTGTCTGTTGATCTCGTATTGCTTGTGATTCATTATTTTGTCATTTTGAATACATATTTTCAATGTTTAAACGTGTGTGTTAGAGCGTCTATCAAAAAATACACCTATTTCATAGGATCGGGATGAAATATTGGATGAAAACGTGTTTAAACAAGTTGATGGTAGAATAACGCCCTGCATCCATGAGTGAAAAAAAAAAAAAAAAAAAAATCACGCCTGCATGAAGGTTCACTGATACGTGTAAATTACAATATTTTTTATTTTGCTTATTTATTAAAAAATAAATACATATTGTATGTACAAAATTTATATTTTGCATATAAATCCGTGCTCGGAATTGGCAAGAGCAAGTGTGGGAAAAATTTGTGCGTTTGACTACCAGTCCTAAGACAAATCCTCGGACTGTTTTGACAGTCAAAAACCAGTGAAAAACCTGGCCTGAAAACGTGATGAAACGTCTAAACTCAACTGAGCATACACCGGCCAGTTTGCTGAAGTATGGACATGTGATGGAACAAACCTTTATATTTTACAACAATTTTCAAGTGTCAGTATGATAAAATTTTAATAACATTATTTTTCATAATTACTTATTAATTTTATCTTTCATAATTACTTAACTGTAAGGTTATGAATCTCCTACACAACTTATACATTCCCGATTTTTTTATTGCTATCGAATCATTTACCACATACGAATTGCAGAATTATCATCCATTTTGCTCACTTGCACACAGAAACAATTCAAACTGAAAATTGATAGCTTCAGGGTAACTGGAAAAATTAAAACAATAGAAGAAGGGTAAGGGATTATGTCGTGAGTAGTACGGCTAAGCAGTTTTCCTATCTCAGTGAGTAAAGTGACTTAATGTATTAACAATTGAACTTAAAAAAATAAAATTAAAATTAAAGTACTGGAACAAAACAATTATGATGTGGAACCTCGATAGACATGTCTGAATAGACTAAATAAACAGAACAATAACAATGACATTTTTGTTCAAAATTTTCAAAGATTTAAGATTTAATAGAAGAAATCATTGGTGGGTAGATTAAAAAAAGAGACAAACAAGCGAAGAAAAAAATTCACTCATTCTCACAACAGCAGTGCGAATGTTAACAATCATCAGAGGCCAACCCAGCAAGGAGAGGTAGAGCGAGATGATCGGTAAGGATTTAAGGCAGACCCAAGAAGAATTTAAAATATTACCTGAAGAAAACTATGGTATCGTCCTCGGGCAAATATTTACAATCGTCTTCTCCGGAGTCGTCCTCCAAAGTCCAGTTTAACCTTGTGAGCAAGAGGGGCTGGATTTCGTCCTGAAAGCTTGTACCATCCCCTTTGGCGACTTCGATATTCTGCATGGGAATATCGCTTATTTCGGACAGCTGAAAAAAATTAATTGAAAAGATAAATTACTGTTTATTTGTGATGATGAGGCAATTAATTCAGATTGAATGTTACCTTCTGTTTGAAATTGACTAGTGAAGGAGACTCGAGCACAACCTCAACCAGAGGGCCGAGACTGAGCGACGAGGTGTGCCAACGGCGTGCGAATATCACCGAATGAGTATTCCTGTTCACCTGCTCGGGTTTGTCCAGGATCTGAACAAATAGTTCGACTGAAGAGCCCAACTTTTTATCCCAAACCTCATGGTCCAACAATACTGATCCGACACTCCTTGAAAACTTTTTCCTCAGACGGAACCTGATAATTTCAAAAAATTATCTGTTATAAAAACCTAATAAGTTATATTTATTTATTTTGCCCTTCTACCACTCCGCCAAGTCTGAGGGAGAATTGATAAAATAATGTACATTTGTTTAATATTCTAAAATTTGGTCTGACCATTTTCATCTGCCTATCTTCCCTGGGTGCCTGTCAGGCACACTGAAGATGGCAAAATGCTAAATTGTGTTTTGACAGACCGACCCAGTCTAGAATAAGGACAGGTAGATCAAAATCATCCGTAACGACCAAATTTCACGACTATCGACCTGGCAGAAATGAAAAAATTTCAGAATTTACAATCAATCTCTGAGAATAGGAAGTTTAATAATTCCTGTTAATTCTTATAACAAATAAATAAAAGCGCCATAGACAAATTGATTTTTTTTTTTTTTTTTTTTAACGAGGGTTTGCAACAGCAGAAGTCATATAAACCCTCAGGGTGCCGGTGTTTTTGAAAAAAAAAGCACATTTGTAAGTATGTCGTGTTTGAATGCAGGGCAGCTGGATTCGAACCCTGGACCTTTACCTTACAGTGATGAGCGCAGTGTCAATGCCTAAACTGTTGCGGCCACCGACGCCCTTCTAAATCTTAATATACATAAAAGGCATATAGCTCAACTCTAGCTATTCTTTATATTAGAACTCAATAATTCAAGTTACCTTCTACGAATCACTAATTATTAAAAAAAAAAAAAAATCAGTTTTAAAATAAAAAATGTAGAAAACCTAAAACTATAAAAGTTGGAAACAAAGTAATTTGGCCGTTTCCGATCATGTCTTGGTCTGCTTATCCATTCTGTCTGCTAGATGCATTGTGGCATTTTACCATCTTCAGTGGTTGATCTGAAGATAAGACAAAACCACTTTAGATGGAGAAATCCTAACAGATAAAATCAGCAATAATAGCTGCAAATGTAGTTTGATCATCCCAGTCTGCCAATTCTCACAAGAAATGGGAAAAACCGCTCTTTTTAACGATTGTATCAAAACGCTCACTCAGCGAAATGAATCAGATCTTTTTCCTGGCTCATTGCTTGCGCTAACCAAATTAATCTTATTTATGATTCTGTGAGTAAACTTTGGCGGGTTTTTGGAATTTCAACGTGCCAACCATAAAGATTGATTGTCTGAACTACAGGGTAAACCATTCTCATTTTTTATTACTACCCATAATTTAAATTCACTAATTTCATGGTCCGCTTGACCAATTAATATATTACAATTAATTAAGGTTTTTAGTTGAGATAAAAAAGTCAATGGCTCAAGCGGGATTCCAAAAATGGCAAAAAGGAGGGAAAATTCAAAAGGTGGGGTTGAGATGGGAAGTTAGTGTCCGAGTGGATCGAGGTCACGATAGTTCAAGTGGTAGAGCAGCGGCGTATCAAGCCGAAGATCGTGGGTTCGAATCCAGCTCATGCCATTGACTTTTTTAACTCAACTAAAATCCTTAATTAATTGTAATTGTCATTTCTTTTATATAACAATTAACTATTGTAATTTTAATTTTAGGGGACTGCAGTAGCGAAGGGGTCTCCAGGTAGACTCTTGGCTCATAGGCTCCATGGTTGTGGGTTCAATTCCTACCGTTACCCCTAGCCCTTGTTTTCATGCAACCCCCCCACCCCAACTATTATTATTGTTATTTAATCAACGGAATCATATTCTGGCTAATATGCAAGCTCATAAGACTATTAATTTTGAAATGTTTTGTGAACAAATGAATAAAACACAATTAAATAAACAGAATAAATAAATAAGAGCTAGAGTAATGCTCAAAGCTAGGAAGTGGGATCATGGAGCATAGAAAAACGTGAAAAAACAGGCGAGAGCGCTGTAGAAAAGCAGATTCCGGACAGCCTGGAGAAGATAATCAGGAGAGCAAAGAGCACCTTTAGGGGCAAACAGGGTGAAGTTGCATGTCAAGGTAATAAGTGGTGACAAAGAACTAATTCAAAACTAAGTGGCAACTGCTGAAGGGTAGGGATTTGAGCTACCTCTTTTATTTATTTATTTATTAAAAGAAAAAATTTTTTAAGCGGTTCATCGCTTGTTCAGTATAGTGAGTTAACTCTTCGCAATTTGTCATTGTCATTTCTGATTAAATATTTATGATGACAAAGCACATAATGTAAAACCTGTGATAACAAGGATAGACAAACTGTCCAATGAGAGGCGACCAAATTATTAAAAAAACTACAAAATATATTATTTCATCTCAAAACAACATTATAATAAAATTAATTTATAGAATAATTTGGTTAATTTCACCTGTCATAAGGTATTTTGATCTCAGGATTTCTCCTCTCTAACTCCTTAAGCATGGCCTTTTTCGTCTCTCCGACCGTTGTACCGAGTGTTATAACCCAGTCGAAAAAGAATTCAACTTTCTAAAATTTCAGAATCGCATTAATCGAGTTAAACGTTGATTTTTTTTATAGTTTGCAATGAAAATAGGGAAGAAAAAAAAATCACCCCTGAATCGCTGAGACTGAGCCTGTAGACTTTGACCTTCACTTCCCCGTCATTCAAAACTCGGTGCAGTGAAATTTTCACTTTATCATCATCCCTCAGGTCTTGCAGGGAACTGACGATGATCCCACTGCTGTCTGGATCCATGCCCTTGGTCAGCTTGAGATACTTGCTCGAGACACAGACGTACTTCTCCAGTTTGGATTTCAGGACGGGAATCGGCATCCGTACATCAACGACAACTTTTAATCCTAGTGGGAAAAATTGTTAAAAAATTTTCATTACGGTTATGTATATAAAAAAAAAATTGATTACGTCTATTTTGATTCAGGACGACTACAAAAGGGGATGCAGAAAAGTATAAGTTTTTGGCAGTGACTTCATCCCAGTTTTCTTCCTCCTGCTTCGGACTGAATCCCATACTCTGGAATAATTATAAAACTTTCAAGAATTTTCCATTTATACAAATGAAAAATAGTGTGAAAATACCTTTGCAGATGCTGGCTCCGGAGAGGACAACTGTTCTGAATCACTTCCACTGGATAATTGACATTCATTCTGTTCTCCGATGATTGTTCTAAAAATTAAAATCATATGAATATATAGATAATTTAAAAATTAACGCGAGTTTACCTCTCACTGTCTGTCAGGCTGCTGTCTTCACTTGTGCTCTGATCAGAAGTCCCGCCGAAAACAGCCTCTTCTTCATTTGCTCCGTTTACAAGAGGTGTACAGACTTGATTATCACCTATAGAAAAACAAAAGAAAAATTGTATCGGGTCATTAATATTTAAACAAATAAATTTACTTGTTAAAACAGGTTCCATAGGCCTTTCAGACTCAGAATTTTTCTCTTCCTCAAGAGGTGGGATTAGAAGATTCCATAATTTTTCATTAACTAAAAAAAATTTTTAATCAGTTTTCCTATACTTCAGTAACTTAAAATTAAACTGATCTGTACCTTCACAAGTAAGGGGCATTATAAATTCTAAGGATATCACATGTTGAAGCTCTTTAACCAATTTGTACAGTTGCGAAGACTCAAAGTTTGTGAAGTCATCTCCCTCGGTGCCTTTCGGGCACACAAAGACTTTGCATGTAGGATTAATCCTATACAACGATCTCATCGAATCTCTAGCAGCGGTGTCCTAGACAAAATTGAAATTATTATTATTATTATTATTATTATTATTTTCAAATAAAAACATTTTATTTACCCTGTTGTTACAAAATATGCTTTTGAATTGACATTTGTTATCATCGTTCAACAGGCAGACTTTAGGCGTCGTCAAGATTATGTGGAAGTCCATTGTATTAAGGCTCAGAGCTTTGCTGAAAAATTGGCGTAGGTCAGAGAGCTGCTGGTTCGGTGTCGTTCTAACGTGATGTGAACTCTGAATCTCGCCCAACTCGGGGTCAAGGACATGCACCACCATGTGAATATCTATAATTAAAAAAAAAAAAAAAAATTAAAAATCTGACGGATTTTCTAGCTAAAACAATATTTTTTACCTTCGGAGGTATAAGGCATGAATGGTTTGTTTTTATCCCTGAATTCAAGCAAGAAATCGATGTTGTGCGGTTTAGACTTCAGAATTTGGTTCAAAGGTTTGTCCTTCTCCGCCTCTAGACTCATTTCGATTTGGCCTGTGTCTCGGTTAAATAACACAAGCCGACATTGATCTTCAGCGATAATATTTTCCAAATTGAATTTCTATTAAAAAGAAAACCATATGGTCACATTTTTAGCCTGTTTTTTTATCGTATATATAATTAATTACACTCCAAGCGAGGCGGGTGGCGTCAGCAAGCGTGTCATAGCCATAGATATGTATCTTTTCCTCATGGATCATTACATCGTTCATAAGATCGATGGCAAAAATTTTCATCTTGACCATTTCCTCCTGTCGAGCTTTCATAGCCTTTTCTTCCTCTTCTGCTTTCTTTATATCCTTAAGCGTTTCCTATAATTAGAGATCAATTTCTAAATAAATAAAAATAAACGTAAAGTTTGAATATTTTGGGTCAATACAAAATGGAGGTTTTCCTTTTTGTTGGAGTTTAATAACAATTGTGTAAACAAAACTATAAGAACCATAATACTACGCGAAAGGGGGGGGGGTTCGCTTTAAGTGCCACATCGCCTGAAAGGCTCTTTTTCAACACACCTGGCATATGGCCTTATAAGTCACTTACTTGTTTATAAGGTGGGAGGCTACGAAATGCTCTCCGAACCTCTCGGCATCTCGTGGCCATTCCATCACTCCTGAATGGATGGGCCCCCCTTGGTTTCCTAACATGGCTTTCGATTTAAGAGGAATGTTAACCATTCTTAGGGAAGCCCAGTCACTCGGTGAAAGTTTCTGGTAAACAGAACCACCGAAGAGCAAGCTATGGGAAATTACTTGCGTCTATAGTTCAGTTGGTCATGTTCCATCCCCTGTCTTTTCAGACATGATCTGGTTCACTGATCCACCTGTGAGACTGATCATACACCCACTGTTATTTTACTGACGATTTCTTTCCTCTGCACACGAAGATAGTGCTTTAGAGGGTTCACTATGCTCTCTGAGCTGCACTATTATTTTGCACCGGTATGAATAAAGGAGTACTGCTGTTCAGGAGAAATGAAGGACATAAAAGATTAAAAAAGGGTTCCACCTTTTGGTACGTAGTCTTCCTAAGAAAACCAGGTCACTCCAGGCGTTTGTAAATGTGTCCATGAGTGTGAAGCTCACCTTTTCCAGTTGTGCTCCATACTCTGGGTCGATCTTGTTTACCTTTTTCATACCTTTTTGTGAAAGGGGCAGAGAACCGTACATGAAACAGTGCAGTGTTGGCTTCAAAAACTATATGAAAATTACCACCTTAAAACAAAGCAGGTGGCTAATCTGCTGTTTGACACCAGCTACAAGCTATGATCTTAGTTGACATCACAAGAACTACACAAAAAATGGTCAATCTACAATTGTTCGCCACATAGGACGGCTACTGGTAAAACAAAACAGCTCACCAAGTTGGTACTGCAAGTAGGAAATATGTTCAATGTTTTCCTTATGCACCAAATCAATTTCTTGATGAAATAACATGCGATGAAAAATGGATTTTACATGACAACAGTGAAAAACCAGGGTATTTTACGAAGCTGAGCTTGCACGCCAAAAAAATTACTGACCCTTTCTGGTAATTTTTTAAAGGATGACAGCTTCCTCACTGCGGTAAAATGTTGTAATGAAAATAAAATAGAGCAAAAACTGACGTTTGTTCACCACACTGATTGGACGGAAGGGGCGATTCACAACCACACAACACACATTGAATTATAGGCATATCAATGGAAGGCCAACCCAACCTCAGTGGCTACATGGCAATGGATCTGTTGATGCAAACCCCCATTTAAAAAAAAAAAAAAAAAAAAAAAAAAAGGCAAGAAATAGTTTATAAACCAGGGTGATATTGAAATTCCAGGGGTTAGTCAATTTCGAAAGACTCAAGTCTTCCGGGATAAATAAAATAGTTGTGCATTGACAAAAATGTATAAAACATAATGGAAATTATATTACAAGTATTGAGTTGATGATGGGTTTTGGTCTGTTTGTCGGTGAACTCATTTTCAAGCAGCACATGGCCCTTTTTTTCTCTCCATTCGTAGGAGACAGGCCCAGTTAGTGACCCTGTGATGCTTCAATATAAATATATTTTGTTAAACTACAGTTTGTTTTTAACACATTTAATACGAGAACACACAGGTGTGTCTTAAGTTTAAATCCAATGGGCCGATGGGATACTCTTGTTCATCCTAATTCCCTTTACTTTGGTGACTGATCAGCCTTCTCAGTTTAAATATTTTTCTTTTCATTAGGTATGCCTCATCCCCAATCTTCCTAACAAAAAGAAAAATATCTAATTCCCTTTATTTTCTTTTGAGGATTTGTAGGGTATGCTTTGTGTGAAAACGTTCTATTACCTGCCTGAACCAAGCATCTTATAGTGCGTTTTGCCCAATTTATTCCGACTTTTTTTTCTGTATTAACTTATGGCCGTTGTTTTGTAACACTAATCCTTTCCTCATATATGGATGTTGTTCCAAAAGACGCATCTCTTCTAGAAAACCCCTGCTTTCGAAGCTTGTTTTGAGGTGTTGGGGTATTTTTGGAAATGAATGGTGTCACGGGCATTTAGTACCACTTTAGCAGCTCTATTGTGAAGACCATTTTTCGATTTGACCTTTTGGAATTTTTTTATTAAAAAAAAAAAAAAAAATTAATAAAATGTTGGCCCTATCTCGGGAGAGTTTTACAAATTGTGTCATAACGAATGTGTTAGGCAGCCCATAGACGGTCAATATTATTGTATAATATAGATTGCACAATAATTTGACGGTTGCCCCTTAACGTTCAATAATATTGTACAAAATTTTGTTTGTGCAATGAAGTTGAATAGATTGAAGGTGATATTGAAGTTTGTGCAATATTTAGATACTGTACAAACTGACATATGGGCTGCTTAAAACACTTAAGTAGATGTTATTATTTATGTTTTCATGCATTTATTTCTTCAATTCAATTTATCAGAACTTATTGAATTTAAATTATTTATTTCATGTACATACTGATTCATTCAAATTTTTCACAGGTACATAATTTTTTTTCCGTCTTTATGACTGTTTTTATTGGTATATAAATATTTTATATTTTGTTACTATTTAGGGATGTCTGGGAAACAGTCGTCACCAACCCGGGCTGCCCTTCTAGCCTCCAAAAAATTTTCCAAGATTCATGACAGACGAGGAAATTTGTGTAATTCTAGAACAGGTTCCTACCCTAAGCAACCTGCTTTATGTTGTAAAAAATATCACAATTTTTACCAATATTGTATGAATTGCACAACTTAATTTTTGAAAGTATTTCATTGTACATTTATTTATTAGATTGTATTTTTATAGATTTCATTTGTTCAATGTACTCTGTAAATCTAGTCTTATATTTTACCTGACTAAAACAAATTCCATTACAACCTTGTTTCAGGGTACATTTACCTGAGTAAGAAGAATCGATTTTCAAATAAAACTAGGAAAATAGGTGGAAACTAAGAGAAGTAGAAAACAGGTGGAAAAAAAAAGTTAACGGATTAGGTTCCCGAACAATGTGTTAATGGAATCCAAAAACCTCCGTTATTATTGAACAAACCCGATATTTAAAATATTAACTTAATCACCTTGATATGAGGTGGAAAATTTTCTTCCGTCATTGCTGTACAGTTTTTATCTTTGTCGATTTGCCTGTACATTAGCATGTAAGCGTTAGTGCTCGAACTGTATGCTCCACTGTAGTAGCCTCTTGTCGGTCCACCTCCGTAAGTTTTTTCAATATCCTCCCTTGTAATCTTTATAAAGAAAAAATCAAAAATACAATTTACTGCCGTGCACCGTATCAAGAAAAACTTACAGTTGTGACAGTCTGATCATTGAAACAGTGCCATTCCCCTTTTGAGAAATCTTTGATGTAAGCATAATAGTGCCCACCGCTTGCACTGCCAGAATGGATCATGATGGAGTAAAGCTCGTAAACAAAAGGCCCTGAAGGCTTGCTGTCCTGACCGTTCTTATTATTTTCGTGGTTGTTGATTCCGTTGCTGCTCAAGTCGATTCCTTCATCTTCTTCCTGGAAACAATAATTTGCCAAGTAGCAACATTTTATTTTATTTTATTTTAAATCCTCACCTGGTCTAAATCTGATATGTCCATTTTCTTTTCTACCATGCTTTCTTCCTCAAATGGAGAATCAACAGTCGAATCGCACTTCATGGAAGTCTCAGAAGATTCTAACTGCTCAATGCCTTCTTCCGGCTCATCCAAACTCTTTATGAACTTGTTCAAATCGAGAATCTCCGGGAAAGAAACCCTGTGAATAAATTGTCCCTTTATTTTCTGTATATTATTAAATGCAACAGTCAACGAACTTATCATTCAATTTGATCCGATTCATCGATGAATAATCAAAATCGAATCTTTTTAAATGGAGTGTAAGCAAATAGGGAAACTTTGTGAATTTGAGACCCTTATGAGCATCGCATTTGCTGTTACACGACTCGCAGAAATACTGATTGTTTCCGTCCAGAGTTTCAGGTAGTACGAACGCATTTAGAGCTTCGGTCTGAAAATGAAGCAAAAACTGTACAAATGAAGACAAAAAAATTGAAATAATTATTTACAATGCTCCCATAAGCAACGGTACTACCAAATGGCCGGACAGGAAGAGGGATGTCTAAGAAAGTGTCCTCCCGACATTTCTCCTTTCGACACACAAGACATTCGACATAATCAGTCATTTTACCTGACAATAGTAAAAAAAAAGAAAAGAAAAGAAAAAATTGTAACAGATAAAAAGAAAAAAAAGTCGAATTGTATGTTTTTAAGTAATTACCTTGATATAGACGATTAATAAGATCAGCTTGTTCAGTATCTTTGAACTCGTGTTCTAACGCATCAAACATAACTCGACAAAGTTCCTGGATGTCTTGCTGTTGCCAGACTTCACCCGAAACCCAACCGAAGCTTCTTGTCAACTCAGTAGTTTCTACAGCTATTCTTGTAGAAGTCTATATAAAAATTAGTTACAACCAAAAATCATTTCAGTAATATATAAAAAATTATGTGATCAAAAATGAATAGTGCCTTAATTACTGGGCTAATGTAGCTTATTAAGGCTTAAAAGTCTCAGCATGACTGCTCAGTAAAGTCAGTAAGTAAAAAACTTGGTAGGCATCCGATAACCAACTAGCCAACTGGCGGTCAAGCAAGAACCGTAGACTGTCTATGCTAATTTTCAGAGAGTTACAAGTGCTGATTTTTTTTTTGTAATTAGTGAAATATTTTGTGATATCAAGTCAATATTTCAGTTTAGATTTACAGCGAACCACTCAGCCCAACATCAACATACTAAAGATATTGTAAAAGGATTTAAACTTAGCACACCATCCGCGCATTTCTAGATTTGGAAAAAGCTTTCGATAAGTTTGGCACTTAGGCTTAAAAATTCAGGTTAAAAATATGGGACTTCCATTATACCTTTACTCTCCTTAGCCAACGGGTCGTTCTACATTAAAATTATTGAGCATACCTCAGTGTCAAAGCAAATTAAAGCAGGCACTTCTCAGGGCTCTGTCCTTTCACCTATGCTTTTCTATACATACATGTGACCTTCCAAACCATACATAGTGACATTTGCAGATGCCGTAAGACACGCCAAAGATGATAATTATAGAGGCAGCATTTTTTATTGAATGCACTCAAAGAAATCAAATTGTACAATTGTAATCAGAAAAATGGAAAATCACCTTAGACGCATCTAAATGTGAAGCAAAAATTTTTCCCATTTTCCTCATGACCGCCCAAAGTTGATCATCAACAACCCGTGGAGCGATAAAAAAGACTTTTGTCCAATATCTTGGCATCCATCTGGATAGGAGACTTCCCTGGGGCAGACACATAAAGGAAAAAGGCTATGCTAGAGCTATGAAACTCATAGCTAAATAGAAAAAGAAAAAACAAAATTCTGCACACTGATATTCCAGGCGATATGTCCCTTTATCTTATATGGCATGAAGTACGGGGAGCTGCAGCAACCACGAAAATAAATCCAAGCACTGCAAAACAAAATGCTCATAAAGGTGGTAAATGCCCCATGGTACGTGAGAAACTCTCAACCTCATCGAGATTTAACTTCCCAAACATTAAAGAATCTATTACAACCAAATTCAAAAAATTCCACACTAATCTAGGTGTAAACGTAAACAGTGCCATTCACTTTAACCTGGGACATTCCGGTCAAAAAGTTAAATTGTGAACTTGATTTATAAAAATGTAACTGGTTGAAACTTCTTAATTTCTTCTAATAATAAAAATGGAAAAACAGTAAATTTACATTCGATTAAATTAATATTTAACAAATCCATTAAATGCATTTCTTTTAAAATGAAATAAATTTAAATCAACAAATGGCTGAGTTAATTGACCGTAATAAGTTACAAAGAAGCCTTTATAAATTTTACAAACCTGTAAATTGAGGAAGAGCTTTTGCAATTGATATGGTATACACATGTTAGGCTCGGTGTTACCGTCAAATTTCCAGATGTAAAGCGCGTTTCTGAATTCAGGCGTCATATAAAGCGCTTGAAGTAGGCTGTTGAGGTAGCATGTCATGGCCTGGTTCACAAGCCCGACAAAACCTTAAACAAAAAAATGTTTAATATTCGAAGAGTAATTTCAAATAAATTGTAGCTATAACCCACTGCTTCGTCGAACAGGGGGGGATGCAAAAGTGATTTCATTGTGAAACGGTATAAAAGCTTCTGGCGTTTTGATCTTCATAGCTTTATCATCGTCGTTTTTACTGGGCTTCGGCTCCGATTCCTTGATGACATCGAGAACAAGGGAGTTCCTACTCGGGTACAGGCTGAATCCAGCTGATTTCAACGTTTCCGGTGAAGACTTGGTAAACTCCTGGAATAATAATGAAAAAATATTTTTAAAAAGTTTATTACAACGGGAATTTCTGCTTTTATAAACTGTAAGAACACTTGGCAATAAAATAAAAACTTTTTTTTTAATGGTATCAGTGTCTACCACACTTGACAAGTCTCAATATGAGTATGTTGATGAATTTTTGGGATACGATATGGTTCAAAAATTTCAGCAACAAAGGTGGGAAGAATCAAACCCACAATCATGAGTAAGGTGAGTTTACACATGAGCTTTTTACTCTCAAGAGTGAAATTTGCAAGTGTAAAGGCTTCTGAGAGTTCAAAAGTAGAGGGAGAGCTCTCCATGAGGTGCAATGTTGCATCTTCCTCGCTAGCATAAACATTTTCCCAACACTCTCGGATTCTCTCAATCGTTTCAAAAAAATTTGAATTTGCTGAGAGTAAAACCCAAAACCCAATAAAAAAAAATAAAAAAAAAGACGGAAATTTGCAAGCTCCTTGGAGCATACAAATTGAATCCAATACAATTTTGGGACATCCAGAATACAGGTTTTAAAAATTAAGTTTAAAAAACCTTGTGATAGAGAAATTAGCAACAGACTTCAATTTCTCAACCCCTGAAATTAATCGTAAGGCAACCGTAAGACACTTACGAACAGAATTGCTTTTCTCATTGCAGTGACTTTGTTACAAATTAAGGGACCCACACATTCTACCAGTAATCCAACTTCAACACTTGAAAATCTGCAAAAATCCTAAATTGCAGGGTGTCCAGTTCCAATTCTCTATTCGTGCTAAAGGATTTTTTTTAAAGCACAAACCTAACGAAGCTGCTGCTATTTCTCTGTTTTGTGTTGAAGACACCTTGTCTAAAAATCACTCTCAGAACTGTCCAGTGCATGTGTAAATGGTCTGAAGCGGATTTGCGAGGGTTGTCATGGAGAGTTGCTCTCCAAGAGTGAATTAGGCGAATTTCACTCTCTTGTGCAAAGGGCTTGAAAGCTCTGGCTGCGAGTTCCTCTCATGAGTAAACGCACCTTAAGAGCAAAGTCTTGATGATCTAATTACTCAGCTATCATGGCCCCTTTTTATGTTTTAGAAGGCTTTTTAATATGAAATGTCAGTAAAATTAAAATAAAAAATAATAATGCATTATTCAAGTTTATTGTCATGTACTGATCCAGATAAATTCTCAAATTTATACTTTTTTCTGACACTCTAGACAATAAAATACTCTAGTTTTTCAACAAATAATCTATGTTTGTAAATACATTTTATAACAGGACTAGTAAAAGAACATTTTATAAAATTTCTGACAACGCTACGGATGAGAATCTGCTCTACATTTCGCCCACGCTTACTTGGAATTGCACAGAACTAAATTTAACTTTGGGCAAAGGCAATGCCAAAAAATTAATGACATAATGACTAAAATTGAACGGTTTACTAAATTTTATCCGCCGTAAGATTTAATAAATTAAACTGGACATTTTTCCATTAAATATTTCTTTAAGGATTTATAACGAAGATGAACCCAAAAGGGAGGTCAAGTTCACCACGGCCGTTTAGTGTAACCTGTGTCTTGGCGCATGTCCAGATCAAGAGTCAAGACGTTCAACAACCTGAAGCATTATTTAAGAAATCTGGGCTAAGCCAACGCTCTTCTCGTCTCAGCCCTTTTGAAAATAATACATCTAATTTCCTGTTTGGACTCTTCCTTAAGATATTAATACACCTGCCATCAGTGCTTATATTTTCTATATGAACTTTTTCATCTGTTATCAATAATAACATTAATTCAAAGCAAGTTGAGACAGAATCAAATAAGTGAAACTAACAAAATATTAGTAAATAAAGTAAAATAGTAACAAAAATATTGCTAAAACTATTATTTTAAATTGCATTTATGAATATCATGAAAATCTAAAGTTTAGACCTTTTTTAAATTAATACAAGAGAAAAAACACTAGACACCAGACAGAAAATAAATAAATCCATTTTAATATATTTTAAGTTCAGCCTTGAGTTTTCAAATAAAAACATAAAAAAAATCATCTAAATTGTAAAAGAACTGTAAATCCGTACTCTTTTTTGTGTGCTAATGGGAGGACATTCTATTTAAAGACAGGGTCAAATGGGGGTAGAACTTCCTCTTTAATAAAAGTAAGGGTAAAATTACTATAGAGCGAGAAGTTTTATTCATAGCTTACAGCGGAGGTTAAGTTTAAAAATAAATCAATAAAAAAATACTTAAGTTACAAATCTCACCAGCGAAATGAACTAGGTTAATGCAAAACTGAACCTATCCAAATGGATTGTTAACAAATTTAAAAGAAATACAAAAATATGTTAACTGTATTTTCCTACCAAGATTCATTTGAATTCAGATTGAAACATTTAGTTAAAAACCTGGTGGAACATTCCACAAAAACTTAATTGAAAAAGATATCAGGTAAAATTTTAAAACCAAGTTTTTTTTAATGTTATTTGTTTTGGAAGATGTTTCATGTTCCTTACCCTATCCAACCAACATATTTTGGCTGTATAATTTAGTCATAAGGACTTTGATATTGTCACCATCTTAAACTAATATGAAGCAAGAATGTATGAAAATGCATCTGAAATCATCGTACAAATGCAAACATCATCGATAATGAATCCTTGCCGTTTTTACAAGACACTATACTGGTAGACCACGTCTGTTTAATCATTCTTTCCGATTATCAAAAAAAAGGGATCTTTTGCCTTCCTTAGATCTTGCCTTAAAGTACGATGAAAAGGCCCAGGGGAAGGGGATCAATGATGATTAAACTTGGGTTACAACGCGTTTCAAATAATTAAGATTTTGTTTGATTAGAAATAATTAAAAAATTGACTCGATTGTTGGTACAGTAAAAACTCTGAAAATGACTTTTAAAAATGAATTTTTTTTGGATTACCTCAAATCTTTTTTTCTGTATAAACATCTAAATTTTCCCCTCATAAAACAAAAACAAAAAATGCAAGGAACAAGGAAAAGAAAATGTACTTAAGAAAGCCGTTCCTAAGCAATGAAAACTTCAATACCTCTAGAAACTTCACTTTAACAAATAAACGAAAATCTTCCATGAAACCCATTAGCAGAAATCAGACGCAAAGGCCCAAGTTTAAGTGCAAAAAAAAGAAAATCCACACTACGTTAATTTGAACTGGCACTGGGTCACTTTCTAAGTCCGCTGACTTCTGCAGGTTTTGATGTGACACAAATGCGTTTCATCGGTGTTACCCAGTCCAAAATACAACCATTGACATAATTTATAGCATACTTTGTTTACATTTATCGCTAATATTTAGCTTTGAATTAGTATTTATGTTTATAAGTGATGGTACTCTAAGAAAAACTCTTATTGTGTTATTTGTTGAAGTCGT
Source organism: Cimex lectularius (assembly GCF_000648675.2). Lineage (NCBI taxonomy): Eukaryota > Metazoa > Arthropoda > Insecta > Hemiptera > Cimicidae > Cimex > Cimex lectularius. Next base: position 1,351,296 of record NW_019392657.1, read on the forward strand.
GATTAATAATAATAATAAAATTTGACATTATGACATTTCCTTTTGAGGTCTGCAGGTTTATGAACCTTTAGGGTCGTTTCTAATCATTTCAGTCTGGCTATCCTTGTTGTAACCAAAATAATAAGTCTCAGACCGAGGATAGGCAGACCAAAACAATCAACAACCAAGCTAAAAATAATATTTTAATAAAATAAACAAATAAAGGAACCATAGGATGATTCATGATATTCCTTTATGTTTGTTGGATTTTGTTTAAATATTGTTAAATGGAACTGTATATAAAAATCAGCTCCTTTGGGGCAAAACTGGATAAGTAAAAAGCACGTTTCAGGATTTTAAAGTTTAGACCTTTGGTACAAGTGAAATAAAAAAAAAAATTAAGTGTCCAAAAAGGCAGGTTTGCATTTAAAAGGAAGTGGTTTCAACTTAATCAATTCCAAAGACTTACTGGACTAAGAATTTATCTCATGAAGCAAAAATTATTAACAAAACAGAATATTACCAATTTTGGATTATTTCCAAGTTGTTGCTAAGAAAAATCAAAAGGATAGAAAATATTTGCTATTATGTAAAAATACACAAAACTGGATTTTCTTGAAAAAGAGAAAACAAAAACAAGTCTTGTTTTTAGGTTAGTCTGGACATCTTTTTCTATTTCCCTGCACCTTTGCTTTACTCTCTGTATTTTCTGTCATCAACCTCTGCTGACGGCTATTCATATTTCCATTCCTGGATGGCAATTCCACATTAACGCATGACTGAGATTAAGTTCCTGCACTCCATAATTTTCCAAAAATCAATTTAAATTAAGTATTTATGTCTAGATGTTAAGTTGATAAGAGCAGATACTACACTTCAATCTTGGCCAAACCGCCTTGAAAAAATGTGGAACACTTGATGAGTGTTGGTCTTTGGGCTGGCCATAAATACTGTGGTTCGCCTGGACGATTAACCTGCGAGCAAGGTGTACATGGTTCGGTAAAACAACTCTTTTTTTTTCACGTATGATTCTTTGATGCGTCAGGCTCTGACTTCTTTATGAACATTTTGTCATAAGCAGCATCAGCAAGATCATGATACGGCTTGGTTTTTACACACACAATTCAATAAACTCTACGCAAAAACAGAAATGAAAAATGTGAGAGCGTACGCTTTTGACTAATCTGCATATTGAAACCTGTGCAGGTGACCGATGAGCCTCACACTACAGTGTAAGCTAATTCCAGTGAAGGTAGAAAGAATCAAATTGAAATCTAGGTTAGTTGAACAGGTCGCAACACCGCACAGTTTCACCGGAAGTATGTGGCACTCACGTACCGGTTTATCTGTACAGGTTGGCTGCAAATGTTTATGGCCGATGACGTATTAATCTTCTCTGTATTAAATTCACTAATTTCGTGGTCCGCTTGACCAATTAATACATTACAATTAATTAAGGTTTTTAGTTGAGATGAAAAAAAGGTTCACGATAGCTCAGGTGGTAGAGCAGCGGCGTATCTAGCCAAAGGTCGTGGGCTCGAATCCCGCTCGTGCCATTATCTTCTCTGTATTGTTCCAATTTTAATATATCAATGAAGTGGGTACATTGGATTTGACGGTTGTTGAAATTAATGAAATTGAAGTTGGTCGAGGTGATACCACCAGATGGTCTACTAACCTCAACTAACTTTATATAAAACAATTCAAATCATTTTTAAATGCGATTTTATGAGTAACGCTTATCAGTTCAGACTGAACACTTACCCTGTCACCACTTTTTGCCTGATATATGAGCTTGAACGTATCCGGCTCGTACTGCATGTGTTTGCCGACCTGGTCGAAAAGCTCCGAGAGGAGGGTCGAGTCATTGAGTGTGACCTCATACCTCTTGGGCCTGTCTTTCTGGCTCAGCGGGTTGTACCTGACGATGAACTGCACCCTGTGCTCTTCCTCCGATCCGCTCATACCCTGAAAAATTACTCCGGTCAAATCGGCGTCACAAAAACGATCAATCACAATTGTACCTGGAGGCACATGTTATTTTACTAAATTTTTTTCCAGAGTGTTCTCAAGTCGAATCTGTTTTTTTAAATTTCATTTAAAAACTTGGTTGCTTCGAATTTTTCGTTTGGAGGGGGGGGATTGAAATTTGAGAATTGGTATAATTATTGAGGTTTGGGGAGGGTTCTAAGAATAAATTTTGATTCTTAAAATATTTTTATATATGTATATATAAGATTATAATACAGATGGAAATTTTCTTGCTTGTAAAAAGGAAAATGAAAGGACTTTCTCGAATGTTTTTTTTTTTTTTGTTTTTTCAAGTTTTCCCCCGAGCGAACGGTCCGACGAGAGCGAATTTAAATGTCAATATTCACAGTTAGTAAAGTAGACTAATAGAAAAGTGGAAAAGCGACAAATTTGGATTGGAGCCAAGGGGGATTTTTATATTTAGGCACACAAGTGAAACATCTAAGAATAGTAACAAAACACATGAAATTTGTGAGAAAAAAAGAGATATCAGTCGTAACAACAAATAAATAAGGATGTAAATAAAGCGTTAAAAGGCTCCGATGGAGAAGCGGGTAAAATTCTAGGAGAGAAGAGTTAAAAACTGAGATCGAATGAGGATAAAAAGAGTAGATGAAAAGACTTACTTTGTCTTGGATAGAAAATAAATCCGAGGAAAGGGCGACGGAGAAAAAGGCCGGATCCACGAGGGCGACGAAGGATTAAACGTAAATTTGACACATCCTCCGATTTTGGGAATATCGAAAATAAAAGGGTATCAAATATCCAGCAGTTGTGCGTTTGATAACATTGCTGAGTAGAAGTGAGAAGAGGTTACGAATGTGACAGTGGGCCGGCGAGGGGCGTCCGGCCCTTCTAGGATTTCCGTTCAATTCTCAGAACGAGGCGGAGGACATTTCGCCCTGGGCCGTCGAGACTCGAGACGGGAAAGAATTCAAAAAACGCTCCGGATGAGGAAGAGAAAAAGGGGCGATGCGGATGAGGCCAGGCGAGGAGTGTCGCGTCGCGGGTCGCCGTCTTTTCGGGAGGGGGCCGCCTGACGTGCGACGTTTTTACGCATTCGCCTTGAATACGAGTTCGATCCGCGTTTCCCCGATTGATTTTTTATTTTATTTTATTTATTTATTTTTATTAAAGATGCCAAATACCGAAAAAGGAAAACGGCCTGGGTAAAGAATCGGACGGGGATTTTCTTTTCTCAGACACATCAGACCAAATTTGGAAAGTTGGTCTCGCCCCTTTGCGCGGGAGAGCCATTTTTCAAATTCCCCAGTTTATTTTTTTCCTAAAGGAAAACTTTTTAAAAAATATAAATCCAAGCGCTTTTTTTAATCTAGACAATCAGGAGACGAGGTCATGTCTCTACTGACAAATGGGGAAGACACAATAATAATACACAATGTCTATAGACAATCTGTAGACACAATAATATTAATAATCTACACAATGTCTATATTCAACCAGGAGACTCAATGAAAATAATTTAGACAATGTCCAAAGACAACCAGGAGACACGAGGATAATAATATAGACAATCAGGAGACAATGTCATGTCTCTACTGACAAATGGGGAAGACACAATAATAATATACAATGTCTATAGACAATCGGGAGACACAATGATAATAATCTAGACAATCAGGAGACAATGTCATTTCTATACTGACAATCAGGAGACTCAATAAAAATAAATAGACAATGTCCAAAGACAATTCGGAGGCGCAATGATAATCTAGACAATCAGGAGACAATGTCATGTCTCTACTGACAATAAGGAGACTCAATAAAAATAAGTAGACAATGTCCAAAGGCAATTGGGAGACTCAATAAAAATAACTAGACAATGTCCAAAGACAATCGGGAGACGCAATGATAATAAACTAGACAATGTAGTAATCTAGAAAGGGGGAAATTTCATATTTCTCCTGGCAATTAGGAGACCCAATAAAAATAATCTTGACAGTGTCCAAACACAATCAGGAATAATGTCATGTCTCTACTGACAATTGCGAGACAATAATAATAAACTAGACAATGTGTATAGCCATTTAGGAGGCACAATAATAATAATCTAGACAAAGTCCAGACAATCAGGAGACAGAGTCATGTCTCTACAGATAATTGGGAGATCAATTAATAGTAATAATAATAATAATCTACAATGTCTATAGATCAGGAGACAATCCCATGTTACTACTGACATTCGAGAGACTCTAAAAGTAATCTAGACAAGTCTATAGAGAATCAGGAGACTGTGTTATCTCTTCAGATAAACAGGAGACACGATAATAATAATCTATGTCCCAATGAATTTGAACTTGTTCTAAAACACTGTAAGGTAAAAGATCCTGGGTTAAAATATACCTATTATTTCAATATACCTATCAACAGGAACATACGTACCCTTTTGCTGTGTTGTGGGTTAGTGCTGTAATAACCAAAAAATATTTTGTTGAGCATCGGTAGTCGGATGTTGGCTATATTTTTTGACATTTCTTCCACACCGATGCTGATTGCGGCAGCGACACCATTTTGAGGTCAAGATTAAACCATTATTGTGCTACAATCAGTTATGCAAATTATGAACATAGTAAACAAATAGGTCATTAACAGTTTGAGAAAGCCAAGTGAATTTCCTACTGCTACCACAAATTATGTTTTATGAGAAATCATAGAATTAAAACAAAAATGTAAGAACAATTTTTTATTTATTGAAAACTATGCAGTACACCATTTTGATTCATTAATCTTACTTATTAAATATGTAATAATACAACAATGATAACAAAATGACAATTTTTTACAATTTTAATTTTTTTTTACAAATTATAAAATTGTTACAAATTCCTTCTTAAAAACAGTAATGGGAAGTAAACACAACAAAAGAAAAGAGGCTTTATGTACATGTCTTATTCTAGTTAAGAGAGGATGATAAAAAAGGCTTAACACAAATTGATTGACTAGCTATTAGCTATAAACAAATGTCAACAATCACCCCGAAGTTATGAAAAATTGTAACAATCTGTTATAAAATGTACGTAGAAAATAAAGCTATGCGATCTGTTAAGTTCATTATAAAAGGATTAACACAATAAATAATTACAAAAATTATATGAAAAATTTATTAACGATATTCTTTGAGAATATTGTGAAATATATCTGCTGTTTTCATCCAAGCAAGTATTCCTGAGGTGTGACTTGTGTGTATGGAAATTAGTTTTAGCTAAATATTTTGGATAAATGCAATGACATGATAATGCATATTTGCTTGTTTAATGAAGTGGCAGTGTAACTAAATGCAATTATATATTAAAAAAAAGAAAAATTTAAAACAAAAAAAGATCATGAAAATACTATTCCACTTTGAAAATGTGAGCATAAAAAAATATATATAATATATATATTTGAAAAGACAAGTTTCTAAGTGTGGATATGTCCGTTGGATCGTCTTACGAACAATTTTCAATTTTGGAGGTAGAAAGTCGCTTCTTTACAAAATAAAAAAGAAGTACACGTGTGTAAGTAGGGATAACAATTGAACCAGTCCCTAGCTGAAGAGGAGCTCGGTAGCACGTTCCAGGTCCCAGTCATACGAAGAGAGTGCTGTCACGGCCTTTGACGACTCTACGCCCATGTCTTTCAGCCTCTGCATCTTTTTCGTACATTCCTCATCTGCTGGAGGCCCTATACATAAGAAAAAAAATCGTTATCAACTAAATTGTTACAAAAGTCCACATACACAAATTTTTTTATTTCTTTGCACAATTCGATATCTGAGCCATAGCGCCTACTATTATGTTAACATTTGTTGGTTCAAATCCCAGCATTGCCCTTAGAATTTTATATAATTATATTTTAAAAAATAATAATAAAATAAAAAAATAAATTATAAGGTGATGTGACCAACACGCTACAGGCAGTTTGACTGGAATTACTTTTGAAGTTGTTGGGCTTGGTCTGAGAGTTTGTGAACTTTTGTTGAACTAGCTCTGGGTTACTTATTGGGTCCATCTATACTTGCGGGTTAATTGATTTACACAAACACATTTTGGCGTTGTATCATCTTCTATGAGAAACCGTCTGTCACCTTGTCCATGCAGGACATTATATATCAGACTTTTAGAAAAAATCTAGAATGGATTGTTTAATTTTTCTTACTTATATGCCTTCCACTATAAACTGTGCAATTTTCAAATATGTACATGTTTTATTGGCTTGGATTTTATTGGTACATGTCACAGGATGCCAAAACATGAACTTTTTTTAAAAATCTAAAAACATTCTTAAACATGTGATTTCACAGTTTCTGGTCAGGGTTTGATGAAAAACAAAACTGCAACTACTTGCCAAGCTTTCTACCTTTACAAGGTTCAAGCCATCCTCAGGGTCAGAGTAGAAGGCTAGGTTGGATACTGGGTAAATTATGTAGCCAAAATTCACTAATTTCGTGGTCCGCTTGACCAATTGAAAAATGGCAAAAAGGAGGGAAAATTCAAAGGGTGGGGTTGAGATGGGAAGTTAGTGTCCGAGAGGATCGAGGTCACAATAACTCAAGTGGTAGAGCAGCTAGCCGAAGATCGTGGATTCGAATCCTGCTCGTGCCATTGACTTTTTATCTCAACTAAAAACCTTAATTAATTATGTAGCCAATGTTGATTGATCATGGGTGACTTGGGATCTAGTTTTTGGTCAAGGTTTGATGGGGGGGGGAACTGTGCTTACATGCTTTTGAACTTTATAAGACCATCCTAAAGGTACTAAGGATTTTTAGACTTTGACTTTGAGCTTGATCCAGATGTCAAGGATAATGACTGAGCTTTACAATAAATCAAGTTTAAGTGGTGCCTGTATAGGCTCATGCACAGAAAATTGACAGCAATTGAAACAGGCAGTGTCTTGACAAAACTTACTTATATCCATGAGTTCCTGCTACCTGATGAGCCTTTACCTTTTAATTCAGCTTTATACCCCGGTGCAATACCAATTAGGCTATTGTAACGTAATCCCATGAGACAACACAGACAAATTTTAACATATTCAATGTGGGTAACTCCACCATGGAGTCAAGCCCCTCTCTCTGAGACATCAAAGTTTGTTTTTTCATTTTAATTCGTATTATGCTTCTGTAAGGCTGGAACAGTTCAGAAAAGACTTAGTGAGAGCATCATTCCCAAGTCTTTAACCTTAAACCGCTAGCTAGATAGCACTTCAAATGCTAACAACTTTCTTCTAAATAAGAATATGTTCTAAATTAAAAATAAGGTTTGTCTTTACATAAAACTGATAGTTTTTAATGCTTTAGTAAATAGAAAAAAATTACAAGTTGTTTTGAACAACTTCTACATGAAAGATTTTTGTTGACTTACCTATTTTGCGTCCAGTTTTGTTGGAAATCACCTTTGACAAGGTACTTAATTATAGCAGCAGTTAAATAAGTGAATTAAATTTTACCTCTATTTTCACGTAATGGATGATCCAGGTAAATATATTTTTAAAAATTCATCAACTGCTCTCAGTTTTTTGAAATTATAATTTATATTTTTATTTTCCTAGATTGTGTAATAATCATAATATTTTTTCCAGAAACACGTAAAGTTACTACTACAGGGATATGCATTCCAACATGTTTTTTTTTTGTTTAATTTCACAAGAACAAAATTTTTAAATCATTCAGGTAATAAAAAAAATGTTAATATTTATTATTTTTTTAATTGTAAATAGTTCCGTTGTTTTAATTTTTTTTTTAATTTTCATTTTATTTATATTCTTTTGTAAAAATTTTTTAATTTTAAAAAATTCAAATGAGTGAAAAAATTGGAAATATCATTTTACTATTGTAAATACGCTGTTTGTTTTTTTTAATAATAAAAAAAATCATTTTGTGGCCTTAAAATAGAACTGAAAATATTAGAGAAAATTGTTCTTATCTAAAACAATTTTTGTTCAGCATGGAAATATTCTTCACACAGTGGTGAAAAAAAAGTCGTCAAAATAAGTTTTTGAAATGGTTTAGAATATGAAAATTCCAAATAATTTGTGACTAACAGTCACACCAAGTTGAATCACACCAAGGGAAACTGGACTAAGTGCATTGAGTTGCGGGTTTGCATACTCAGATTCTCTGTGTACGGTTGACTCTAGTGTGGAGCCACAGTCTAACATCTTACAAAAATGCACTTATGAGTCATAAAGCATGATTTGCTATAAATGAGAATCTAAATATAATACTCTAAATGCAACCTATCAAGTTTTACTAAAAAAAATAAGTAAATAAATAAAAAATAATAATAATAATAAAAAATAATAATCCCTTAGATGGATGAAGGTCTCAAATTTTGATCCCGCATTTAAGGAAGAAGGAAAAAGTTAACTAATAAAAATAATTAGAAATTTAAAGATTCTAGGTGAAGATATGTAAAAAAATAATGTATTATATTGGAAGAAATAAATTTTGAGCATTTAATAATAATTTCTGATTAGAACTTTTATGCGTAAGGATTTTTTTAACTTTTTACAATAAGTTCACATACCTCCAGCGTATAATGAAGTCCAGTACCTAGCTGTGACCCTGAACATATCCTGGTTTTCTTTGTACTGCTTTGCGACTACCGCATCCTGAGGATCGTCTGGCTCGGGAGATGCCATCAACGCCTGCAGAGAGAGCAAAACGGTGCGTAATGTCATTGCAGCCGCCCTTGAACGTAAGAAATTTTAACGAAAAACTGTTCAAAATAGTTTAACAAAAAGGTCAAATAAATCAACAATTACCATTGGTCTTTTAATATGTCTAAACAAATAGCGCCCGTCACGGAGGAAATGTTGGGATGCCATATTTTCGTAACAAAACGCACCTTTGAAACATATGTAAAGTAATTTTGACACGAACTCAGATATTCTGAATCATTGTGCTCATACCTTAGGTGGGTTAAAAGGGTACGTTTCAGGAATTTTAATTTCTAACACAAATCTACCGCCTTCGTAAGGAGTGTCGGGTGGACCTCCGATCTCGCCTCGAAGCTCTGTGTACGAATCTCCCACCAGTTCCACTTTTATAGCGCATTTTGCTACCTAGAAATAGATTAAAAAATAAATTATTGAAGTCAAAGTAAAAAAATAACAATAATAATACACTTTTCTTTACACTAAAAGGTTACCATGTTAAACAATTTTTAACAAACAAAACAATTACAATTGGTTATTTATAAATAATATATTTGCATTAATTGTCATACTGTGTCACATTGCAGTTTTATTATCTGCAAGACTATTTTAAATCATTCATCAATGTAAAATAATGTAATAAAATAGTATTTTAAACAATAAAACTGTGTAAATATATCACAGGGTGCTAAAACACCCCAGGAAAAATAAATACAATTGATTAATTTACACAACTTCAAAATAAATTGCCTAAGAACAAAAACAAAAAGAAGACAACTATATATTTTACTTCAATTAATTAAGGTTTTAAGATAAAAAAAGTCAGTGTCACGAGCGGGATTTGAACCCACGACCTTCGGCTTGATACGCCGCTACTCTACCACTTGAAGCCGAAGGTCGTGGGTTCGAATCCCGCTCGTGACACTGACTTTTTTATCTTAACTTAAAACCTTAATTAATTGACTGATATTAATTAGTCAAGCGGACCATGAAAAATAGTGAATTTAATGTATATATTTTACTTTAATTTAAACAAAAAGTGAACTTTCGTGCAAAGTTGTCATCATCTGGCCAAGTTAAAATGAACACAGACCCCCCCCCAAACAAAACATTGAGATGAATAATTGGAAAAAGTGGGAAAATTAAACCTCCTTGTATAAATTTATACAAATAAAATTGACTTTGTACCTGCAATTTCCAAATGGAGCATCTAAACATATTTGGCTATTGGCACCATAACTGATTTTTAAATAAACAAATTAGTTGCAAGTAAAATGTATCATTATAATGTTGACTCATGCAATTTAAAATGCTAATAAAAAACAGGATTTTTCAGCATACTTTATGATTCAATTATCAAGCTGTGGCAGAAAAATTCTCATTATAATCAGGGCTTTGAACTCTTGCTATCAATTTGGCAAGGGCTCCAAGATGAAAAGAAAAAAAAAAAAAACCTAATAATAGAAGCACATTTAATTGGCCTGAGGGCAAGACTAGTACACGTTAATTTAAAAATGTTTGTATCCTGGGTCGATTATGCCAAATATGGATGTTTAAAAAAATAACTATGCGTTAAAATTTTTCTAGATTTCAATTAATTAATAATATCCTTGATTGAAAACAACCAAGAAAGACAAACAACTAGTTATCTTGAGCAACTAAATAAATGTATTGTGAGATAAGATTCTAAATGAGAGATGCTGTCAAAAAGATAAAAGACTTGCCTTGTATTTTTGTGTTCTCTTTAACCAGCTGGGAATAAATAACATATGGGAGATAAATTGAGAGTTGAGGATTTTTAATCTATCTTCATTACAAACAAGGAAGCAGTCTCAATATGAAAGATTTACATAATTATTTTAATTTTTTTTTATTAACGTAGGTTAGAAATTAAATCTAATTTAAATATATCTTATCGATATAAACTTCATTAGAAGAGATAATCGAGAACAAAGAAAAAAAATATAAGAGAAATTAATTTGGCTATTTGGAATGACAGAAAAATAAAGTTACTTGATTAACTATATTCACTAATAAAAAACTATATACAGTAAAAACAAAAATATAAATGGTGTATAGAAAAAAAGTCAATCATGATATAGCACTTCGTACATGATAGTTAATTGCTATCTGGAGGGCAGATCCCTAATTCCATATAGCTCTACTCCTCGGATTTGAACTGAAAATCTATTTAGGTGATTATTCAAAAGCAATTAAGGTCTTGTTAAATGTTGATTAAATTAGGCTCGGCACCCTGCATTGCTTCTTACAACAGCTCGGAATATGGCCGTGCTTCAATTCACACATAAACATGTGATTGGACATTGGAAGATTGGTGATGAGTTCTCTTTACTGATGAGGTGAGAGTTGACCTCAAACCTTCAGATGGGCATAATTTCATATGGAGCACCAGAGAGAAAGGTAAACCACATGCTGTCTGATTCTTCAGGTGGCATTCCATGGTGGATCATTTATGTCTGTGCATTTCCTTAGACACCCACACCGAATCGGTTGTTATACGAGAAAAATCTCTAATTTTACAGAGGTACTTACAAGACATATTCAAAGAACATGTAGTGCCATCCCCCCCCCCAACATTGGTAAGAGATTCTTGCTAATGCAGGATAATGCCAGGCTCCAAGACCACATATTATGGATGACTACCTGAGTGAGGTAGGAATTGAGTGCTTAGTGTAGCCAGCTCAAAGTCCAGATTCGAACACATTTGGGACCAACCTAGCGACGTACGATGGTGAAACCCAGGTCCTAACACCCTAGAAGAGTTGGAAATGACCGTTCTTGTTAAATGAGAAAGAATTTCTCAGAATTTTATCAGAAATCTTTTCCACGGAATGCATAGGCGTTTAACAGATGAAATTCGTGCTGGAGGTGGAAATACTCGGTATTAAAGGGACTGAATTTTTTTTCTTCTCCTCATCATGTTTGATTGTATTAATAATAATGTGATTTTGAGTAGGCACTTTTCAATGCAAATGTGTGGGTCGATGAACATGTACTTTGGTCTACCTTTTCGTACTGTTTTAGTCTGTCAAGATGGGTTTAAGCTTATGAGGTGAACAACTTCAGCCATCAATTAGACCTACTGAACAGCAAAGATTGGCAGACCAAAATAATCAGAAATCGAATTACACTTCATGCTGTAATTATAATAATAACCATGGGATTTTATGATAAGTATGTTATTTGAATTGATAATAGCGAGTGTGTGAGTAGGCAATTTTCAATGCAAACCTGTGGGTTGATGGACATTGTCTGATCAACTCCAACCTTTTAGCCTGCAATTTCTTACTGTTTTGGTCTTTCGAGACGGGTTTCATCTTCTTCACACGTTCGTCGATCAGTTTGTTTCTAATTAACCGCAAGGATAGGAAGAATGAAAATTATTGTCACCCAGTTCTCTGATTTTTTCCCTAACCGAATAGCAAGGATTGGCAGACCAAAATAATCAGAAACCGAACTACATTTCATGTTGTAGTTGAAGTAATAATCATCAAAGGTAGACTGTCAATAAAGCCTTTAGCTCAAACTGTTTATTAATTTATTCGGGAAGCCTTTCACTTACCTTGTAAGCATCTTCAGCCTTATCCTAATCTTAATACTTTACATCTAATGAATTGAATGAAATAATTACATTAATGAAAGAAAAACAACATAAACCAGCTAACATGACGATGTACTCTGTTTTTTGTCATTATCACAATACAGAGTGACTGGTGATACTTGTCTTAAATTTCAGGTGTTTCTACTCACCATATGCAACAAAAAACTTCCTATAAATCCCTGACCAAACCTCATCGGTAAAAAAGTAATTTCGGGGTCCCCCCCGCCAACAATTTTTTAAGCAATTTTTCAACTTAGGTCCTAAATACTACTAAATTGCTTATAAACTTCAAAATTACTGATTAGAAAAATCTGGTTTGTGCCACCTGAAAGAACGTTATTTACTGTAAGAAAACTTATTTACATTGCAGAATTGATGAAAAAATTCTGCATTAAAAATTCAGAAAAAACAAAACTGTTGAAATTTGGAATTTTTTGAAAATGTTGGATTAGTAACTGTTATTAACTACAAGCTCTTGGAGCTTTTGCAAATTCCCTCAAAAGTTCCCCATTCAATTAGCTTCCAGCAGTATATCCACCTTATTGTAATGCGCTTTTGGAAGGCCCAAAAATTTTGCATTTTGTTGAAAAAAACTGGTGTCAATGAAGGGGGGACACATTTTTCCAGGAAATCTGTCTGGCTCTTGAGTTTCGTGGCAGTTCTTTATTGTTCGATTCAATCAGTTTGCTTTACGTTATCAGCTGACAACGTTCTCAGGTTGGTGATTTAAATTATATTTTTGTTTCCTAATGAACATCTTGTTGATAGCATTTCATTTACGATTACTGCAATAGTAATGCAACTGCTGCAAAGAGAGAATAGCAAGCTTGTTTTTTCGCATCGAGATGTTCCAGCAGATCGCACCTTCCAACGATTTCATCAGAGGCTGAGGGAAACTGGGTCTTTCACTTGAAATATGATGAAATAATAATCGTGAGATTTCCTACTTGGATCTGCAGAGTGATGAATCTGTAATTTGATTATTACCATCTTTTCTGGTTCTCACTGAGTTTGCCATCATCTTCAGTCTGAAATGCCTGACCAACTGACCCAATGAGAACAGACAGACCAACATAAGGATCAAATTATGGAAATAATGTGTGGTGTTTATTGACCGTAGTCGATTTAGTTTAGTTAACGATTATTTGGAGATCGTGAGATGTGGTCTGGTATGATATAGGTTTTAGAAAAACATTTTCTTTATTGTGCCAATGTTTTGATGTATATTGAGATCATCTTCAGGACCTGGGATTTATAAACATTTATACAATGCTAGAAATTCACTTTTTTCATCCTACTTGTATTTGTATAATTTAAACAATGTTTATAAATCCCAGACCCTGAAGATGATCTCAATAAAGATCGAAATGTTGGCACGATAAAGAAAATATTTTTCTAAAACCTATGTCACACCAGACTGCATCTCATGATCTCCAAATAATACGGAAATAATAATCATCAGAAATAAAACCATATTATAACATAAAATTTCATCATGATACGAAGGAATGAACGACTGCAATGAACAAAAAATTAGATTAGAATTGATAAGAGGTATGCTGTGTTAGGGGCAAATTTAACGTGAGTTTGTGGTACATTTTTGTTCTACATGCACATGATGAATTGGCAAAAAAATTCGGCAAGATATTTATTCTAGTCTGAAAATTTCAGTATTTGATAAATCTAGGGTTCATGGAAGTGAAACAGATAAGATATTTCTTTTCAAAGGTAACGCGGATTTTATCACCCTTTATTTTTTTTTTCGTTGCGATCAAGGAGAGAAAAATGGATTGACCTTTTTCTCTACGATTCTCAGATAAAATCGAAAAATTGACGCAGTTCAGTTCCGTCGTAACGATAGATAAAACCCAACGGATGGAAAAAAATGGGGAGATATTGCGAAAATAAGAGATTATAAAAGTAATGATGGAAAAGAGCCCGAAGCAATGACTGACCCCCTGGGTAAGTTAAACTTCTTTTTTTTTAGGCGAATAAAAAAAGGGTAGATTTTTTTGTTTTATGGTAAAATTTTGTAAAAAAACTCACCTCTTCGCTTCGAATCACCTCTTTGAATTCCCTTTTGATCCTTTGGGCAGCTATGTTGGCCATTTCTCAAACGCTTCCCACTTGGTTTATACTTTTCTAATCGGGACCCTGGACCCCTTTACTGCTTACTGGCGAAGGCACTCATGTTTTTTTTTTGAAATTTTTTTTCGGGTGGTTCTTTTATGTCTTTATGTCAATTTTTCTTTGTTTTGAATATTTTTCCTTTTTCCCCTATGGACTGAGAGAAGAGACGTTACGCTACGCGGAGGTTAACCTTTTTATCCAAGACCTTTATGATAACACACTTCCCTCAAAATTTTCAACTCGGGTCCTGTTTTTTTTTTGTAAATAAGAAGATATTAAAAACCCCTGTTTTTTTGATCAGACTCGACTTAGAATTCGAACGAAAAAAATGTGTTCCTATTTCATTTAAAAACGAATAATGTTTTCAAAAATAAATTATTAACGGAAAAGAAAAAAAAACAGCAGTAACGCGGCCCCCTCAGGTTTTATTTTTCTCAGGGAATTTTTTTCAGCTGATTTTTTGCCAAGATTTTCACACGGGAAAATCGGATCGCGTCTCGAAGAAAAAGGGTCGGAAAAAAGTAAAATAGTAACAAAATGGGGCCAATTTGGTTTTTGCATGAGGTTTAGTGATAAGACGCGATAGATCGATTATCGACAGAACCTGGGTAAATTCGCACTAGATTATCGATATATTAACATAATCGATTGTTTCATCGAGACATGTTTTTCTTTAAATATTTAATAAATTTAAAAGTTTTAATATATAATAATAAGTTTTATGTTTCTAAACCCGTTTTGGGTGATGAAATTTTTTTAAAAGGTTTTTTGGTGATGAAGTAAAAATTCTTCTATTATGATCGATGTGTCATTGTTATCAAAATAAATAATAAACATTTAAGGGGACAGGGTGAGTAATTAATTTAAATAAATTTACCTTTTTCGATTTAATTATTAATTTAAATAGTTTTAATGATTAAAAATATAAATGTGAGTACGTCGGTATCGATTGGTCAGTTTTTGGGACGGATCGATACGGGCAGAGGTCCGGTGGGTTGATCGTAGCGCTTCCCGTTGCGAATCGGACAACGGGTATCGTCCCGGCCGGAAGGAGGATGGGATTCTGTGTGGGTTTTCAGTGATGCCCGTCTTATCAGAGTCAGTACGTGCCAAGAGTCTGTTGAGGTCGAAATTGGAAAAGTCGAATCTCCCATTCATCAAGAGCAGGATGCCGAACATAAAGGTTTTCAGCGGGACGAGCCACCCGGAGCTGGCCCAGAGGATCGTCGACAGGCTTGGCATCGACCTGGGGAAGGTTGTCACGAAAAAGTTCTCCAATTTGGAAACATGGTGAGCAGACCTTGTAAAAACCATTCAGTCTAATTTTTTTTTTTTTTAATTAATAACAATCCGGTTTTTCAACTTTTTTAACCCCTCAAATCTTCACTTTTCCAGTCTCTTAAACACTTTTGTATTTCAAACTTTAAAAAAATCATCAGCAATGCCAATAGAAATTGAAACTTAAGGTTAAAACATGCATTGTTTATACTGTATAATTAAATTAGTTTCTACGTGTCTTCTGATTCTAGAAACATTGTTGAACATGAACATTTTTCACTTGCGACACATTATAGAACCTCTCCAGCAATCAGTTTTATTCAACAATTTATAACACTTTGTCACTTTAAGTTTGTGGGTTCGACAATTTTCTCATTTAACAGACAAATGGTTAACCGATCGTATAATTTGTCCCTATGTATGCAGCATTTATAGTTTTTAATGGTCAGTTATTGTAATAGATGCTTCGTGGTACACTTACAAACTTCACGTCGACTTAACGTCGAACGAGAACAATTTGCCCCTTCAAATTTGTAGTTGGTCTCGACCATTTTTCTTTATGCTTACATACAGCATTTATAATTGACTAGTCAATCCTGAAACATATTCTGAATATAAAATGGTCAGTCAGCCAATCATAGTTTGGCATTTTATCTACATGCAGTACATGCATCATTCGTTGTAAATGACCAATCAGCCATTATAAAAAAAACTCATTTTACACTTAAACTATAATTTTTTCCTTTTAATTATCTTGGTCGTTGGTTTTGCGTACTTAACGTCGAACAAGAACAATTTGTCCCTTTAAATTTTTGGTTGGTCTCGACCATTTTCCAAATGGCCATCAATTATACAATTCGTTCTTATGTATGCATACAGCATTTATAATTGACTAGCCAATACTGAAACACATTCAGAATGTACATGTAGACAAATGGTCATCCATTCATCATACAGTTCAGCCTTTCGTATACATGCAGCAATATACCAGTCTGCCATTATAAAAAATTACTCATTGTATACTTGAACTGAATTTATTTGCTCTTTAATTAGCATTCGTCGTTGGTTCTGCGTACTTTTCTCATTATTTTCTAGACGTACTATTCTGGATTTATATCGACTTACCGCCGAACATTAACAGAATAACATTTTTTAATTACATTACATTTCTCCATGTAAATTTTCAGTTGGTCTCGGCCATTTTCGGATTATACAGACAAATGGTCAACCAATCACAAAATTTATCCTTATGTATGCATGAAGCATAATTTGTAAATGCCAGTCATTCATTGTGAAACATACTTCGTCCTTCACTTATACTTTGCTTCACTTATTTATTTGCTTAATTAGCACTTAACCATTTTATCGCCCACGGTTTAACGTCGAACATGAACAGAATAGATTTCATTTTCTGTACATTACATGTTATAAAAACAAAAGGAAATTTGCTTTTAATTATCATTTGTACACACTTGGTACGTGTCTTCTCATTCTACTGTGAAACGCTATGTATCTTGATTGACATTGTTCGAACTTAACATGAAAACGTTTCTTTTTCACTCGCTTTATACATATTGACATGCGATTACGGCTATTAATATAATAGTTTATCCTTATGTATATGTACAATTCATACTTAGTAACTGCCTGTCATTCATGAAACATAACTTCATTGTACGCTTTAACCGTCCTTATTTACGTTTAATTAGAATTCATCGATGCTTCTGTGTACTTTTCTCATTCTTTTCGAGATGTACGATTCTGGATTTACATCTGCATTAATGGAAAATTAATCAATATTTGTTTAGTGGTCATAATTGACTGTATTAATTATTCTTTTGATCTAAGGTTTTTGGTTGAGATGGAAAGCCGAAGGTCGTGGGTTCGAATCCTGCTCGTGGCACTAATTTTTCATCTCAACCAGAAACCTTACATAAAAATTATTTGGAGATCGTGAGATACGGTCTGGTGTGACGAAGGTTTTAGAAAAACATTTTCTTTGTCGTGCCAACGTTTCGATCTTTTCAATTAATTAAGGTTTTTTGTTGAGATGAAAAAAGGTCGAGGTCACGATAGCTCAGGTGGTAGAGCAGCGGCGTATCTAGCCGAAGGTCGTGGGTTCGAATCCCTCTCGTGCCATTAACTTTTTTTCATCTCAACAAAAAACTTAATTAATTGTAAAGTATTAATTGGTCAAGCGGACCACGAAATTAGTGAATGAAGTTTCGATCTTTATTGAGATCATCTTCAGGGCCGGGGATTTATAAACATAGTTTAAATTATACAAATACATGTAGGATGTGAAAAAAGTGAATTTATACAATGCTAGAAATTTAAAAACATAACAACTTACAGAAAAAGAATAATTTTAGTTGGAATAATTAACGGTTATTTTTAATTTTATATACTTTACATGCTAAAAATGATAATAAAATAAAAGGAAATGAATACCAAATTGTACACTTGCTGGGTTTAAATGAGCATTTCTTCATATTCTTACGTGTCAATCTTCAAGTGACATGTTACGAATTTACACTTTACATAATACATGATTTATATAATTGATGGTGTATATTTTTTTATTTTTATGTGTGCTGAGCTCCTTTCATCCTGTTGAATTGTTCGCTTACTATTTTCTGGCCAACAATTAAAATGCATATACTATGATATAATTTTTTATTTATCTTTTATTAGCTTATTTTGATTCTTTTTTTTACATGCAGCATTTATCGATGTTTGTATGTATTTTTACCATTCTTTTCGAGACGTAAGATTTTTGATTTACACCGACCTACCGTCGAATCGTGAATATTTTCGATCTTTTTATTCTTCTTGCAACATTTTATGAATTTTAATTAACTTCGTTAAACATGAACTTTTCACTTGCTTTATATTGACAGCGATTAATTTTTATCTCTCCAGCAATCCATTTTATTCAAAAATTTATAACGATTAGTTTGTCCCTGTTAAATTTGCGGGATCGACAATTTTCTCATTGAATAGACAAATGGTTAACCGATCACACAATTTGTCATTTTGTACACATTTGTTTATTGCAGCGTTGTTCAATAATTCTATTTTATCCTTCTTGTGTTTTGAAACACTGTTTACTTTAGTCATTACTGTTTACACACAAATGAAAATGGATTAGTTATGGTCCCTTCGAGATCTCGCATTTTTATTAGTTCTTTTACTTATTTAAAATGTAGAATAATAGTGCATTTTGCATTCATTTATTTGTTGTTGTTGTTTTTTTTTCTTGGAAAGGAAAAACCGCAGCTCATACTGCTGGGAAAATTTTGAATGTGTACCGTGATGGCTCACAGAATTTTGAAGACGCAAAGCGCTCTGGTCGTCCTACAACAATCGGTGATGATCAAATTAAGCTTTGTCACAAGCCTTAATCAACGACTCGAGACAACTCATAGAGACTTAACATATATCATACAAGAGTTTCATCGAATCTGAGATCTGTCGATATATTCTATTTCTCATTTTTTTAAAAAATAATCTTGATTAACTTTGTTGAACTTGGACTTTTCACTTGCTTTATATTGTCTGATGATTTTTTCATCATGAATCATCATCTATCTTTGTCCGTTACGCGTTGAATTGAATTGAAGGGCCACATTCCCAATGATATCTCAAAACAGAGTTTAATAATTATTCAGAAATCGTGAGTTGCGGTCTGGTGTGATGTAGGTTTTAGAAAAACGTTTTCTTTATCGGACACTCTCAACACGACACGCAAGAATGGCACAATTACACAGAAGACAAACACTTTGAGCCCTGAAGATGATCTCAATAAAGATCGAAACGTTGGCACGATAAAGAAAATGTTTTTCTGAAACCTACATCACACCAGACCGCATCTCACGATTTCTGAATAATTATTGATTAACGGTTACTAACCACCACACAGAGTTTAATCAAAGTTGGCCGATAACGGAATAACTTCCTAAGGCTAAGTTCTGCACAACCTGCAGCCTGACGGCTTAAGTGCTGCATGTGATACTCCAGGACCACCGCCTTGTACAGAGGTGGCATATTGTATACATTTTAACTAGCATTTATCGATGTTTCTACATACTTTCCCCATTATTTTCGAGACACACAATTCTGGATTTACATCGACTTATCGTCAAACACAAATGGACTATTCATTTTGTGTACATTACATGGTATAAAACCAAAAGGAAATTGATAGCCTATCGTTGTAAACTTACTTTCTTTTAATTAGTATTTATCCGTGTACCGACGTTCTTGTTTCTTAAATTGCCATCGTGCTCTTGTGCCCAGACAAAGGTGATTTTGTTGTTTTTCCAAAAGTCTGACAGAGCCTTGATGCAAGCCTAAACAGCTTCAGATTGACTAATGAGTCGGTAGTTGCCTTATGGCTAAGGTCAAGTGCCTCTCGTAGCGCCTAGTTACCCGATGACTCGCCTGGTACCTAGTGCCTAGATGCTTTAGTGGCATCAAAGTCTGTCGCCTTAATTGTGTTGATTGTTCACATTGTTGAAACGTCTTTCACCAAATTGGCTAGATAATTGTTTTTGCCTGAAAGTATGTATATCTTTGAAATATGAACTCTTGCGCCAGGTCCTTTCATGCTGGGTGCATCGGATTATTGAGAGAACAGAGAAAATGGTGAATTTCCTTTGCTACATCTTCCCAAATTTTCTTAAGGACCATTTATTTAAGAAAGTACGTAAGAAAGTAAGTTACAACTGCAGCTATTAAGTGTCTTCCATGATGAAATTTTAAAAATAACTAGGAAAAACAGACTCGACCATTCCTCTACAGCGACACCAAGCAACCCACGTGGTCGGTCTCAAATGTTCTAGATGATTGTTCACAAGGATGTATCACCAGAGGTTTTCAGAGTTCTAGGCGATCATCCAGGTTATTACTGAGTACATCTGGATTTTGCTGGTGGTTTAAGACCTGGCTGTAAAGCTAAATATGCATGTATCATCACCATATGCTATACCGATGGCCTAAATAATAAACTGTTTCTAATATAAAGTGCTCTCAGAATTGTAGAAAGGTGTTGTGAGGATATGGCTTTAAGTCAGCCAAAACAAGTAGTATCTACAAAGAGAACGAAGTCTAAAAGCACCCCGTAAAAAAAAAACGAAAATTGTCATTTTCTCCATAAGGCCATTTAAAAAAAAAATTCTTTCTTATCTGGAAAAGGCATATAGACAAAAAGGTCAAAATTTAAAAAATACCATTTTTTAAATTAAATCAAATTAAATTTTTTCGATGTTTGTTTAATTTGTTTATCTATCTGGCTGAAAAAATTAGATTTATTTCGTAGCTGTTCCATGCAGATTCCTTCTCACTGTTCATCTTTATCTTGATTAAATAACTCACTATCTCATTTTATTTTTATTCCAGTTTCTTTAGAGTTGTATTATACTATACGCTACTTTTGTATATTGCTCACTTTATTGAGAAACATTGAAATTAACGTTTTGTCTGTTATCTTTCTTTTACTATTCGATAAAGAATGTTTTTCTAAACCTACGTCACACCAGACAGCATCTCACGATCTCCTAATAATCTTTCTTTTACTGTTCACTTCATCATGTAACTCGTTCTTGATTCTTCATGTAGCTTTTCTTCTTCTAGTTGCCTCTTTTATCCTACTTTTTCTCATGTAATATACAATTTGTTTTTTCCTTGCCAAAGAAGATTGCTATGGCAGCTTTCTTCATACAACCATCAATTCAATCCGACCATTTTTTTCCTTCAATTCAGCTCCAGTGCAGAACGGAGAAAAGAAAAACTTTTAACCGCAGCAGGAATGGAATTCCAGTTGTCGTTTTTTTATCTCACAATTGCTAACATGTCATGCAATGTTTTACATATATGCAGTCATTGTTTCTAACATTACAGCTTTACATTATTGGATTTCCTTCATAATCTTTCAATTTTATCTTTTTTATTAAAAAATATTTTATTTAAAAATATATTTTAGATGTTTAAATTAAACTTTTTGAGAAAGATTGAAAAGAAAATTGACGTTTTTCGCTTTTCCTTCCTCCTGCTGTTTAACGAGCCCAATGTACTTTCTTCTAACCCTACCTAATTTGAACGATACATATTCCAGTGGATGGAGCCTGTACTTCTCAAATTGTCGAATTGCCTGAGAAGCCGTTGATACCTCCTAAGCAAGCTGTGGAAAATGTAGAGGCCTGTAGTCTAACGGACTTAAGCAGAAATTTCTAGTCAGACTGTTCAAAAACACCAAACGTATTTAAGTTTAAGATATTCTAAAATTTTGAACACTTTTTCAATTGGAAAGACGAACATTTGGAATTGTCTTCTTGTTTTTTATGCTTGTGCAATAGTACAAAAGGCTGACGTGAGTCTTTCTCGAATTTGATGAACTGGCGTTGAACTTTATTGGACAGCTAAAATAAAAAGGTTTTATTTATAGAAACAAAATATTTTAAGCTCTTGTTAGTTCAAGTGTCACACTTTGTTTGCTTGTTTGTTTGTTTTATCTTACTTGGCGTTGGAGTATTTGTAATGTTGTTACAACCTGTTCAGAATGATTCAAAAGAGTGGTTTTTATAAACTAACATTTTTATTTAGTTCTTCAGTGTGATGGGTTAGTAGTGTAGCGGTTGCAGATTATGCCGGCCAGCTTATCCTGTCAGCGATAGCCAGGCCAGGTCAGTAAGGAAAGGCAGATTAAAATGATCAACTATAATATATTAACTTTTAATCTTTTTTAAAAAGATAGTTTCTACTCACAGTAAGTTGTTTCCAACGATCCGAATTTCGAGCTTACAGCTAATCATCAGGTTGAAGGAGTTCTACAGTCTGATGATGAGCTGTAAGCTCGAAATCAGGATCGTTGGAAACAGCTTACTGTGGTAGGAACAATCTTTTTAAAAAGTTCGAACAATACGGTCACTCCACCATTTATCATTTCTTTTATGTCAGCTTTTATGTCAAGCTTTTCAAGTTTTATTTATTGTCATACAGGGTGTTCGGCTACACATGTTACATACTTTGCCAATAGATTCTACATTCAAAATGGAACCAAAAAGTCCTAATTAACTATGGCCCAAATCTCAACAATTTCGGAGTTATTCCCATTTTTCTGATGTTTTTTTTTTTTTTTTAATTTCAAGACCTCGCTTCAAATAAACAATATTAACTACACAACTAAAAGGTTTTGGACAAATCCGTTAATACCATTGAAAACTACTAAATCCATTAATTATATTTAGTGGTCTATTGACCAAATTACTTCTTTCAATTAATTAATCCTTTTTATGTAAGATTTTGGTTGAAATGAAAAAGTCACGATACTCAAGAGGTCAGAGCAGCGGCGTATTGAGTCGAAGGTCGTGGGTTCGAATCCCGCTCGTGACACTAACTTTTTCATTTCAACCATAACCTTACATAAAAAGATTAATTAATTGATTGAAAACTACGTTAAATTTCCAATAAGATGTGACCAATAATATTGTACACATTGGTGAAATAAGCGTTTTAGTAGTCAGAACTAAGAAAAAAAATTATCATTTTCAAAGTTTAAAAACTTACTATTGTGATTATTAACTACTATTTCCAAACCTAGGGACTAGTACATTTTAGAAAACTTTCTTCATTTAATACCCTTTTTAGTGGTGTAATTGCTTTTTTTACTTACTTTATTCATAGATGAAGGAAAAGGAAAAATCGTGGTTGAGGATTGGTAAGGTGGAAAGATTTATAAAAAAAACTTAGGAAAATTTTGAACGAATTTATTAAACGTTTTTTTTAATTTGGGTTCGAAACCGAAATAGGGCAAGTGTTTATTTATCATCACCACCGCAGCTTTGATTAAAGAATTATTCCCCCAATAAAAGAGTTGTAAGATTCAAAGCGTTTTTAGTTATCAATATGATATTTTATTAACACTACGGCTACTTTTTCTAATGAATACGCTGATATAAATCACGGTTTATTCCTTTCTTTCATCAGTTTCTTCATCTTTGAAAAAGTAATTAAAAAGCAATTAGTTCACTAAAAAGGTTATTAAATGGAGTACGTTTTCTGAAATTTGCTGGTCTCTAACTTTGGAAATTTCAGAATCACCATAGTAAGTTTTTTAACTTTGAAGATTTTTATGGTTACTAAAACGCTTATTTCACAACGCTTACAAGTTTAGTATTGATCACATCTTATTGGAAATTTAACGTAGTTTTCAATGGTATCAACCGATTTGTTCAAAACATTTTAGTTTTGGAGTTACCATTGTTTATTTGAAGCGAGGTCGTGAATTGTTATAAAAATCAGAAAAAGGGGAATAACTCCGAAACTGTTGAGATTCGGAACAGAGTTAACTAAGACATTTTGATTCCATTTTGAATGTAAAATCTATTTGCAAAGTTTGTAACACGAGTAGCCGAACACCCTATATAAAGTCTTACAACTAAGTAAACCGGAAAATGTCATAAATTGTACAAAATCGTGTTGTATACCATTTGCATATTTCGGTTTGACGAAAATAATTCATGAAAAATCATCCCGTTGTGTGCTATGGTTTAAAACAACTTAACAACAGAGTAAAGTAAACGATGGGCATAGTATGAAAGTCTGTAACAGAGAATACGAACAATTCGCTTATCTACTTTAAATTAAACTTTAAAACAATATACACACTGAAAGACTAGGAATGGGTATTTCAACTTCAGCCATACTCGTAGAAGTATTTTTACAAAATTTTGAAGAGAAATAGTTTACGAAATTATGGCAAAACATATCATCACATACAGATACACAGACGATTACACGTCATCAACATACTAACAAACCTGAACTCTGTATACATAAAAACATAAAATTCACAGCAGAACAGTTTATACACAACAGTATAAATTTCCTACTCTTAACATTCATAAAAACAGACGAGTACTGTGAATCATGGTACGGTATTGAAGAAAAATCAAATTCGATCGTTACTGCTAAGCTTTTCGATATACTTTAAGGTCATCATCACGGCAAAACAATGTTAGATATGTCCTAAGATGGACATAATAAATTTTTTCACAGACGATTTCAAAATTCTCCCAACATTGCCAAGGACTGTAACAGTATTAACTTAATTATGTCATTCGGTAGATTTTAAGATTGTTTTGCCCTGATGATGACCGGACCTTAATATAGGTCGAAAGCTGGCATCAAGACCATATACCGTGATCCAGAGTATTTGTGAGCGGAAAAGTGGTCGATACATAAAACAAAAACAGACGAAAAACTACAATTTGACATATATAGAAAACTGACATATCAGCATATTCAAACCACCCACACCGACAGACACACTAAAATCAATCACACTGATCAAAGAAAAGTACAAAAAAGAATTAAATGTAATACAGACCATAGGATAACGGCCATAATACAAACAATAAAAAAATGATATAAAAACACGTAAACAGAAACAAAACTATACCGCAAAAAACACACTAAATTAGACCACATTCGCACACATGGGGAGAGAAACGTATAAACTAACTTATCAACAAATTAGGCATAAAAAACACACTAAAAACTGCAAAAACTTTAGGAAAATTGTCAAATACATCGGATAGACAGTATAAAAAATAAAAGGCAGATAAAAGGAATATAAATTGTTTAGTCGACCCATCTAATAGAAAAGAACCACGAACCATAGACAAAACAAGCGTGAAACCAACGTACAAAAAGTACAAAAAAATGAACATAGTCGAAAATTTAGAAAAATAACTTACAAACATCGTTTACACCATGTAAAACTACGCAAATTAATACGGACGAAGATCAAAAAGACTGACTAGAACAATAAAAATCCCGACTTAATCTATCAAACAACACAGCCCCAACAACCTCGTGGCGAAACCTTCACAGACATCCAGAAATTCCAAACACTGAAGATGGCGAGATGCCGAAATGCGTCTGTACTAACAAAAAAATCAGGGAGGATAGGCAGACGAAGATGATAGGTCATCACCACGCAGACCATAGGAGGAAATCTCACAACTTTAAACTTTACTCGAGAGTCATCGATTACTTGCAAGAGCATCACCTTATTCGTAATAAGTTTGGGTTAACGTGCTTTTTGATCGAGTAAGTTTCACTTTGCGACACGTCCAATTAACTTAATGGGTGTAAAAAAACCCAGTCGATTGCAATTTTTAAGGTTTTTGGAGGTTCGAAGTTTTCTTTAGGGTTTTGATTTTTTTTTGTTTTTATTAACCATATCTCTTAGCGCGAAATTTGATAAAAAACCCAGTCGATTGCAATTTTTAAGGTTTTTGGAGGTTCGAAGTTTTCTTTAGGGTTTTGATTTTTTTTGTTTTTATTAACCATATCTCTTAGCGCGAAATTTGATTATTGCTATTGTTTCCGATTTAAGCCTGTTTGATAAAGACAGTTTATTTTTATAATGTAGACTTTTTGTAATAACAGTTCATTGTTTATATACGGATTTTCATCCGAGTCGGTCAATGTGTTATGGATCTAATGATTTGTCTTGACGATATATGTCAATGTTGCAGTTTGTAGTAAAATAATGGGTTTAATGTCTAATATTTAGTGACAGTTAATTACCGATTATTTAAAAATCGTGAGAGGTAAAGGTCCCGTATTCGAATCCAGCGGCCCTGCATTCCAACCTACATATTTACAAATGGGCTTTTTTTTCAAAAACATCGGCACTCCAGAGAGTTCAGAATTATAACCTCGTAGTTGAAATACCCTCGGAAAAAAAATCGTGAGATGCGGTCTGGTATGATAGGTTTACCTATTTTACCTACATATCTGTTGCCTACATCACACCAGGCCGCATCCCACGATCTTTAAATAATGGGTTTAATTGTTTTATTTATTATTATTATTTAATGAAAATATCGTATTTGGCGTCATTGGGGTCTTTGTAATTTGTACCCTAGCCCCTTGAACTGTTTTTCCTTCTAATTTCGAAATGGGCTCTTAAAGGTGAAAAGAATTTTCGCCTTTTCTACCTGTTTTTCAACGTTTGGCCCTTTGGAATGTGCTCCAGGTCTTTTATGTTTACCTGGACCAATGTCTGACAGGGCATTTTGTTTTCAAACATAGGCAAAGTAAATTTACACGAAGACTTCATATTTAAAAAAAATCAAATTCGCAAGGGTTGTTTCTTCTGTACTAATTGACCAATCGAAGGAACAAACATCCTCATTTAAATTAGCCATCAATCTCTTTTAAAGTTACATTTTATGATTTGAAAATGTGTACCAATGAAATTTTAAGTAGGAATTAATATTTGAACCATAATGGCACGGAGATAGCTTGATCTAAACTGAAATAAATTATATTAGGAAAATTATTGAGTTAAAAATCATTTTAATGTCCTTATTGACTTATGTTCTAGTTAAATTTCGTTGATGATTGAACCCTTTCACGTTTTATTAATTAACACAGCTCCAATGAATAATAAATGGCAATAAAGTGAAATTTTTAATCGAGACAGAAAATTAGTGGAAACCCGCGATCTCTGCCAAGCCCTGCCGATTTGACGGTTATTAATTGCTTTTTTGAAGGAACAAAAAAAATCAGACGAGAAACATTGTAGCTGGTAATCTTGATAAATTGTTCAATTTTCAAAACGTGTTATTAGGGCCTTAACCCGGCTTCTTAATTTCGTTGTCTTTTTGCTCAAACCGCGTAACCCCCAAGGCCAGACGATTTTTCTTCGTATTTTTTAACTGGGCCCTCCCATCTTCGGTAACATAACATCGAAGAATTTTTGGCCAAAACTTTATTTCTCAAATTGAATTACAAACTTTTTTGTTGATAATTTGTTGTGCGGTTATTAAATTAGCGATCATTTTGGCCCGCCTATCCTCGCTTTGTTTGGTCCGTCAGACGCCTTTCGTCATTTGCCATATTCATTGTTGGGGCGTCTTCGTGATTATTAAAAATAAAAAAAGATTTTTTGTACGCAGTAATAGTACATATTTGATTGTTCTTTCTTTAACAACTCCAAGAACTAATATAAACGTGTTTTAGATTATAAAAAAATTCCTATCAGTTTGGTGAGTTTGTTCAATTCAGCATTCTCTCTTACCAGGGGACGACCACGTTGGAGGGTCACGGATTTGGACCAAACTTTTTTTGGTGATTCCGCACTCCAAAATATCGGATACCGTTTTTTTGTGAATAGACCCTGTTTTCGCATAAAAATTTCCATTTTTTAATATTTATATATTGGTCAAATCAGTTATGTGAATATATCATTTTACAGCATTTTTTATGTAGATTGCAACAAATATATAGAAAAATTTGGTATGATTTAAAAAGATAAACAAAATACTGTTTTTTGTGTGTATATTTAACAAACATTCTGTAAGCAAAGTTTTAAGGGTCAAAAAATCGATAAATTTAGATTCAAACAAAAAATTATATTTAGGGGTCTCTTGAGGTCTCTAGATGTGCTAAAACGAAATTTCATATTAGGTTTATCAGAGAAAAATTTATGACCTAGTTTACTTGAAAAATATTTGGTTTTTAGAATTGCTTTGGATATTGATAAACTTTGATAGCTTTAAATATATTTTTCTTGCAATCTACATAAAATGCTGTAAAGTGATATATTCACATAGTTGATTTGGGCAAGGAAAACGGTGAAATAAAAATATCAAACAACGGAAAATGTTTGGCAAAACCAAGGCCTATTCACAAGAAGTTGCACGTGTCCATTATTTTGGAGTGCAGAATCACCAAAAAAAGTTTAGTCCAAATCCGTGACCCTACTTCATTATGCTGTCGCTAGGATCTCCCTTAAATCAGAAGCCCTGGAAATGGTCGCTTCCCAACCAATTCAAGCTCCAATGAAGGCTTTGGACAGTTAGGTCATTTCAGCCCCTAATACATTCAAACTATAATCTAACCTAAAAATAACTAACTTATATAATACATCCATTATATTTGTTGGTCTGATTGACCAAATTACTTCTTTCAATTAATTAATATTTTTATGTAAGGTTTTGGTTGAAATGAAAAAGCTAGTGTCTCGAGCAGGATTCGAACCCACAACTGCTATTCTAACCACTTGAGCTATCGTGACTTCCATCCACTCGGACACCAACTCCCCTTTTCAACTTACAACCTTTCTAATTTTCCCTCCATTTTGCCATTTTCAAATGTCTTATATTCTCAATCTTCTCAGCCTTCAAATGTTATATAATCCAGTCGTAAAAGTAAATGCATTCACACCTATGTAAATTGCACTTATTCTGATTACTTGGTGAAGTACTCTATACTTACTCTGTAGATTAGGTCCTCCATTGTCCTATAGTAATCTAAATTAGAGCCGATGGAGTACTTTTATAAATATTCTGCCATGGTTCTCCACAGAGTTCAACTTCTAGTGCTAAAGTTTAGGAATATAGAATTTTATTACTCAACATAAAATAAAATAATAACAAAAATAGCTTTAATAGTTTGTATTATTTGTTTAAGAGAAAAGACCCCCCAAATTTTTTACAATAATCGTAAATTATCTTTTTTTTAAATTTCTGATTATCCAATTAAAATTGATTTATAGGCTTAATTAGTTAGTGAAACAATAATAATCAATTAATTTTGTTTTTGTGAAAAATGTCTATTGGTTGCGTCAGCATTTTCACCTTTGACCAGTTGATGGAGAGATATAGGATTATTTTAGGAAGTAAGCCGTATAGGATTTTTTCTTGCTTGAGTTACTGTGTATTTCAATATTTTTACGCTTTTCATTATTTGGTAGGAATAAAAGTTGTATAATTCAGTTTCAATATTCTGACAAGGAAATGCATCAACATAAATTTTTTAAATACTATCCGTTATTCTTTTCTTATACCATCTGACTTGAACTTCCACATAGATTATGACATTTTGTACATAATTATCTAGCGTATACATCAAGGGCAATACGTTGGAGAAAAAATTCTGCTCTTCTTTACAGACCTTGATAAGCAATCTTGATAAATAATCATTTTTGCTAGGCGAATCAGAGATAAAATATAATACATTATTGTTCGGAATAAAGGACACCTCAGGA
Source organism: Cimex lectularius (assembly GCF_000648675.2). NCBI lineage: Eukaryota > Metazoa > Arthropoda > Insecta > Hemiptera > Cimicidae > Cimex > Cimex lectularius. The sequence goes on from NW_019392657.1 coordinate 1,381,061, forward strand.
GTTGTTGAATGTTTACCATCTTTGATTACCCAAAATTGTGTACGGAATCATTCACTTTCATAGAAAAAAAAAATCACTTATGTTACTGTGATAAAACAAATCTAAATCCCCTAAATCTTAATTAACCATTAATAGTTCTATAATCTGGTTAATGTTTGTTTGTAGATTATACCTTCAATTAATAGTTATACAATAATTTATTAAATAGTTAACTAATTTTTCTTTGAAATAAATAAGTTAACCATTTCTGTTATATTATATTGATAAATTAATCTTACATTATAATTATTGATTGATTGATTTATATTTGCATGCACATGTTTGTGCAGAATCTGATATTTTGGAGATCTGAGGTCAAACCCTGGTCTTATCCAAACCGCTGACAAGTTAAGCTCCAAGCGGCTATAGACAAGAATGTCTTTAGCCCCCAAAGCAAGCAGTTTTAACCTTAATTGTCCCTTTCTTAATTTTTCGCTGTTCACATGTCGGGTGATTCTTGTATTACACTCACATTTACGCTTATAAATACATTCTCACAGTTAACACAGAATATATCTCTCACCAAACCTTTTATATATATGATAATAAGATTACCTGCTATAAAAAAAAATCTATACATACAGAAATCTTCCAGTGTCCTTCAAAAATCAAATTAGGGGATATAAAGATTCACTGCCATACTTGAGCACAATTCTCAGATCAGGTGGCATTCCTGCTCATTCTCTGAATGGAGCCATAAAATGGCACCTTTATAATTAATTATTTTAAATAATGTGTGGTATTTAGTGACCGTTAATTAATGGTTATTTGGAGATTGTGAAATGCAGTCTGGTGTAAAAAAAAACATTTCTTTGTCACCAGACTGCATCTCAGGATCTCCAAAAAAATCGTTTTAAATAATATCTGTAATTTTTTTCAAGCATATTTTTGAACTGTTCAATTTTTTTTGCATTGAAAAATTGAAAACAAAGTGTAAATTTGTTTGTTATGCCTGTGTATCAAGATTGCTGTTTATTGTTGGAGAGGCATGTTTTCATACAATTCTGGTTAAAATATAATTCTTGCCTTTTGAAAATAATCAGTAGTACCGATTCCATGTATGGATATTTTTTATTTTCCAGTGTTGAAATTGGTGAATCAGTAAGAGGTGAGGATGTGTATATTGTGCAGAGCGGGAGCGGTGAGGTAAACGATAACCTCATGGAACTTCTAATTATGATCAACGCTTGTAAAATAGCTTCTGCCTCTCGTGTAACTGCAGTCATACCTTGTTTCCCTTATGCCAGGCAAGATAAGAAGGACAAGGTATGTTCTATGACACACTATTGTTGCTATTTCAATGTCGATTTTTTTTTTAAATGTCAAGTGGTCATTTTTGAGCTTTGGTGTATTTATTTTTCATTAAAGAAAATGTACTTGTGAATACAAATTTGGGTTTACTTACAATTTGTAAGTAAATCCTTTCTATAAAATTCTTAAGTGTGATTATAAGCTTTGCCAGCTCATGTACATTTTAATCGCAGGCAGGTAGCGAAACTAAGCCAGGATCAACAGGAGGTCCACCTTTTAAAAACTACGAATGGAAATTCAGGGTAGACACACAATTTTTACTTTGTTTAAGCACACACATGGGATGATCAAATCATTTGCTAAGGGTTCAATTTGAGCTTTTTTGTACTGTTTCTACATTAGTTTTATTTTGTTCAATGCATATGGTCTTATGTTAGCCAAATAACACAATTTATTTGCAGCAATTTGTTTTTGTAGAGGGTTTGGGAAGTATTATTGTTAATTGTTGTTTTAAACAATTTTCATTGCTGCAGCTTTTACTAAATTAAAATAAAAAATAAAATAAAAATAAAAAGCATGTTTTATGTCTTGTTTAATTTATAGAAAAATTTTTTATAAAGGGAGAGAATATGTTTTAGTTTCATTTTATCACTAAGAGGAAAGTTTTATTTTTAAAATAAAAAATGTTTCACCATTAGCCCTGCGAATGTTACAGCTTGCAATATTTGCTTGTTGAACTCTTCTGAATAAAAGGATCTGGAATCTCTTAATTGTTAAAAGGCAAACTTTTAAAACACAATTTATATATTTAAATAAAAGTAAAGTGTTAACTTAAATTTACTCTTGAGTATATTAATTGTTGATTCATAGAAAAGTAAGGAGTTAAGATCTTGCCTTGCTATAAAAACAGATATAAAGTACAGGGTGTTCGAGAGTAATTATAATTACAATCTTGTTTTGATTTTGATACAACTTAAAATTTACAATACTTAATTAAAACAGTTAAATTAAATTTCTGAGATTTTTGTTGTGTGCACAAATTTGAATTCTAAGAAAACCTTGAAAATTCTTTCCTTGCGTTATTCCACATTTTGAATTCAGGACTGATTTTAACCAGGGAGTGAGTAATTGTGGGAAAAAATGGAAGAATGACACAGAATGGCTAACTGAGGCAATTTATTATTAAAATATTAAGAAATCATTACGACTAAGGCTTAATGTATTTATATCATTTGTGTTGTGTTCCATTTAAACTAGAAAAACCCTTCTAAAAAGAAAACAAATACAATATTGTTTTTTCTTTTTTTTCTTTCGATATTTTACAGGATTTTGTACCTGAGGTTGTCACAGTGAGTAGAAGTCAGCCAATGTCATTTGCACATCAGTCCTGTGTGAAATGATTTATTTATTTGTCATACTAAAACAAACAATAAAATAGAATAAAAGTGCAAAAAAATAAATAAAATAAAATTTTAAAAAAGAAACAGCTGACCTAGTTTTTGATTAACTTTCTCAACTTGCAGTTTTGTTTTAATAACATGTTCTTTTCTTTTTATTCTCTTTTTTATGCGATCTTTCCTCCTTTTCGTAATAATAAATCTTACATGCTTAAATTTTCAACTAACCTCAGCTAAGTTACTCAGGTGTTTTTACTAAAACAGGACATTCTTGAGCTTTTTATTTTATAGAGATGGTGTCTTTTTCTTAATATGGTGAATTAATCATAGCTGCACGTTAATAAATTAAGTTTTTGTTGTTTTTTCACATATTGGTTTTGGTACTAACATTAAAATTGTGTTTATTGCTTTAATGAGTTTTATGTTTGTTTTTTCTATTTATGGGGAGTCTTGATAGTTGATCTTTATTTATATTACACTATAAGTCACTAACATGATGCATTTGCAACACTGTCATTTTTACACGATCAATTTTTGTATTTCTATCTTTTTTCTATTAGAAATTCAATTCTTTTGAAGTGAGAGTGCGATAAGATTTTATTTACCACAAAATGACCCCGGAAAAGGTTATTGATTGTGTAAAAGAGACCAAGATTCAAAGGTCGTTTTATGGCTTTTTAAAAAAAATATAAGAATCTTCCTAACATTTTGGTTTAATTACTAAAAATTTAGCATGCTGTCATATTAAAAAATCATGGGTTAAAAAATCATATTACAATTTAAAAAAAATTAATAGCAGATTTCAGAAAGGAATAAAAGTGTGGTTGAATTAAAATGATCAATGTTTTAAATTTTGTTTTGCCTGATAGTTTTTTTTGCTATTTTTTGTGTGATTCCATTACTATTTCCTTGCCTACTGGTGTTGCAAATGCATTATGGCTGGCTTTAAAGGGTGAGACGGCAATGTGCCAGATATGAAATATTTTGCACAAACCTTTGTAAATATAATTCAATTAACTTTTCAAAACTTAATTCATTATATTATATTAATAATTAATTGATTCAAAGTTTTGGTTATAAATTTTTTTTAAGGTCGATTTTTATAATTTATAAATTTTATTTCCATTGGTGTCCTTCTTTAGTGAGACTTGACAATCTAATTTCAGAGCAGATCGATAGCACCTGCTCTTTGCAGTTACATAACTGGATTTGTTTTTGCCTCTGTCTGTCAGATAATGTTTCAGTAATCCACATTTACAATTAACGTCATCAGATTATTTACCATTCTGTAGGATCAATCTGGTGAAAATAATTTTGGCTTGGCTGTAATACAGTTTTTTAGTTTGAATTGATGCATTGTCAAATATGTTTTCAGTTTTTTAGAATACCAAGTAGACTAAGCTTCAGTAAAGGGGACCGAGTTAACTGAGTAGTCAGTGGGATAGGCTCTCAGCTCGTAGACCCCGCGGCCGTGGGTTCGATTCCCATCGTTGCCCCTGGCCCTTTTTTTCCATGCAACCCTATCCCCCAATTATATGATATAATATATATAATGAAATAATCAATGGAATCATACTCTGGCTAATATGCAAGCTCATAATGCCATAAAAAAGCCTCAACCAATTATTAACAAATTGTCCTATATTTATGTCTTTATAACCTTATAGTTAAGCAGGGTTTTCAGTTTTAAAGATCCTAGCTTCTGTAATAAAATTTAAAAAAAAAAAATCAAATTTCCCCTGTAAAAAGATATACAGCTTTTATAACTTCCTACCTAAACCACTAGAACCAGTCAAAACAAATTGTTCTGATACTCATGTATTTAATAAATAGTTTGAGTGTGTTTTGATATTAAAATTTTTCAAAGTAATGTTTTGTTCGATTTTATTTTTAATTTAATTTTCTTATGCTGTAAAGATTTGTTGTGGTTGTCTATCTCTTCCAATTTGAACCAAAAATGTCCTACTGTTTTTATGTTGATAGTTACTATTTAACCACAAGCTAAGTGTGTGTACACTAAATAATTTAATTATTTTGTTTGTGCAAAATATTTTATCATTACTTCACTTTTTAATAGGTTGGTAAATTCAACCAAAAAAACACATTAACATTAACATTATTGAGTTTTAAATTATAGTAGTAACTATGTTCATTTTTGTTATTCTCCTGGTAATACAGAGTCGGGCGCCGATCTCTGCAAAGCTTGTTGCAAACATGCTCTCTGTCGCCGGGGCCGACCACATCATCACGATGGACCTTCACGCCTCACAGATCCAAGGTTTCTTTGACATTCCTGTCGACAATCTTTATGCCGAGCCAGCAGTCCTTAAGTGGATCAAGGAAAACATTCCAGAATGGAGGAATAGCATTATCGTCTCCCCTGATGCTGGTGGTGCCAAAAGGTAGTTTTTTTTTTTTTTTAATAATTTTATTTAGTCTATTAAACCATTAGAACTGTTTATTTTCATTCTTGTAGTAGTATAATATTAGATATGGTCTGAAAAATGTTGAATCGTGATTAGTCATCACCACAATCATAGCAAATTCTGTTTTGTTTCCACATATCTTTCTTGCTGTCTCACATATTTTCCTCCCAAACTTCCTAACCTCTGTTACCTGTTAACTCTGGTTGTCAAATTACTAATAAAGTAAAGTAAAATAAAATAATATCTGTTATACAGGAGGGGTTAATAATAATTTGTGTTATTATCTGATGACAAAGTTGGTCGTCCTGGTAGTCAAACCACTTTTAATAATTTTTCATACTATAATTTGTAAAAAAGCCTTGTACTGTGCTGGGATTTGAACCGAGAACCATTAATGTGGCAAATATCGGTCTCCCCATCTTCCTTGGAAAAGTCATCTCTCTCCCTAATCTTACAACGTTAGCCAGAGTTGACGGAGTACGAGTTCAGATAATGTGACAGTTTTTATTATATTCATGGGGGAAGGGTATCATGAAAAAATGGCCAGTGGTGACAGTTGGATTCAAACCCATGACCACATGGAAACCCAGAGAGACAGCTGAAAGTGCAGTTCTAGCATCGTGGTACTAGTTATTCTGATTACGCAAAAATACCTCCATCTCCAAATTTTGCGATAAGTAGTCATTCACTCCTCAAAGGTAATTGATATTCCTTGGGGTGGGTTTAAAGCGTTATCAGAATAACTACTACTCCCATAACTAGAATAACTAGGCTCCCAGCATCCTTTAAAAACACACTTGTGGTGGGAACTCCCTCCTCAGCTGTAAACTTGTACAGGGTGTCTAAGATTCCTGATGTTTTGGAATAGTCAGCAGACAACACTTCGAAAGTGGAAGTGAACTTCAAGTATTGCAGTACTGGTTATTTTGATGACACCAGAATCCCTTCATATCCTAACAATAGACAAGGTTTATAACACTTCCCGCCACCTTTAGAAACGCCGCTAGCGATGGGAGCCCCACTTTCTGGTCATCAACTTGGACAGTGCGGTGAGGAATCCCATGCAATGTCCTGGAGATAAGTCAGCAGACAATTCCACCAAAACATACTCTACTGCAGCGTACCATTGAGCATACATCTGGCATCATGGTACTAGATATTCTGATGATGCTGGTATCCCTTCCCCCCCCCCCAATGATACAAATTTGGTCAGATTATACCCCCAAATTTTATTCTATATTCCTCAGGACATATCATTTCAAGGGCCCCTCTTCATTCTAAAAAATCCCTTTCAATCTTCAGACATCACACTCACCCGAGATCACTAGGTATTCCTCATGGGGGTTCCAGGATAGTCACGCTGATAATTTACATTCACACTAACATAACACTCAAGCACAAGTATATCCACTTATTTGATAGCCCTGAGGCACTGGGACACTGTGAACCTGCTGCATTTTCACTGTTAATTTTTAAAATTTTTGTTGAAAATTTTGATATCTATTGTTTTTTAGAGTGACATCCATCGCAGACAGGCTAAATGTAGAATTTGCCCTGATCCACAAGGAAAGGAAAAAGGCAAACGAAGTGGCTTCGATGGTCCTTGTAGGAGATGTGAAGGACAGGGTTGCTATACTTGTTGATGACATGGCAGACACATGCGGCACAATCTGTCATGCTGCTGAAAAGTAATTAAAAGAAGAAAAAAAATCAAACAACAGTTTTTTTAATATAACTTTTCCGATCAGGTTGATGGACGCCGGAGCTACTAAAGTGTATGCTATACTCACTCACGGAATATTCTCCGGTCCTGCTATATCAAGAATAAACACTGCCTGCTTCGAAGCAGTCGTTGTTACAAACACAATACCACAGGAGGAACACATGAAGGATTGTCCTAAAGTTAGGGTAAGCAGTTTCATCAATTACAAAGGAAAATTTAACAAATTAATCGTAATTTCAATTACAGTGTATAGACGTTTCAATGATGTTTGCGGAAGCCGTCCGACGTACACACAACGGAGAATCTGTATCTTATCTGTTTTCCAACGTACCATATTGAGCGTTCCGTACTATAATGAGATGTACTATATTTGGACTAAATTAATCATTATTTTTTATGTCAGATGGCCTTAAACTCTTACTTCAATTGGTTGAGTAATCAGAGTAAAAGTAGTAATATAGTTCTTTTTCATATTATTGATGGTTTTGACTCCTTTAAATTTTTTTTTGCCAGGGGAAAGTCTTGGTAAATTTTTTTTGTGATTCGTTCCTCTTTTTTTGTAGTTTAAGATTTATATTTTACATCTACTTCCTTTTTCTTAGAGCGTTTTTTTAAATTAAACACTAGGTATAGTTTAGTTGAGAAAGGTTTTTAAAGAAAATTATGAAATTATAAAGAAATATTTATGAAATTGTGTAAAATATTAGCGTGCTGAGCACCTGATTTAAGAATAAAATATTTTTAATGATGTAGATAGCACAACAATGTAGGCAGTTTTTTGTTATTTCTCTACAAGACATTTCTGTGTTTTGTACTGAGAAAATATCTTTGTTTTCCTTTAAATACTTAAAATTGAGTTTAACACTTGTTATTAAGCATATATCAATGGTTAGGCGTAAAGCTTTAACTTAAGAATTTAAAAAAAAAAATCGTAAAACTCATGAAGTGAGTAAAATTGATTTGTACAATAAAACCAATATTTGAATTGCAAAGTTGGACATGATTTAAGGAAATATTGACATTTTTATTGTTCAAAAATTTAAAGATGTATGAATTTATGTTGTATGCATGTTTTTGTGAAAAAGAGGCTGGAGCTGAAAATTTATGCTTGTGTTATACTTACCTCTGTAAGTACTCCATACATCAAGTTACCTCAAACATTCACATTGCTCTGCTTATAAAAATGAATTAAAAGGACAATACATTTGAAATAAATTAAAGAACAAAAAATTACACTGCAACACTATGACAATGAAATAGTAAAAACATTTGTATCTTTTTATTTGCAGTTGTAAAAATGTCTGAAAAATGAGACAATTTTCATTTTGAAAAAGAAAAATTACTTGGATATTTGTTGGAATACAGAAATATTTTTAAGAAAGGACAATTTTATATAGATTTATTAACCCCGAACCTTTGTTCCTAAGTGTCAGTGGCATGGGCGTCTGCAAATCACCAGAAAGAATGGAATCCAAGAAGGGGTTTTTGTCATCGCCATTGAAGTTTGCTGGAGATCCTTTGATACTTCAACTTTGCAAGGGATGATCAGGACTGTGACCTCTGTCTCTGAAGTAGGTGTCAACCTTGTATGGCGTATTCTGAGCCAGGTGAGATCCCACTTATATTTCCTGAAGGACTATCCAGCAATTGTTTACTTTAATCAAGCCAACCAGTCCTGACATTTTTATATTTTGTCGAGCTTTTGGCTTTAATGTCTGTGCAAGGAATAGTTCCACGATTTCTTGAAGATTCCACAATTCTCAAATTATTTAAATAAATATGATGAGACACCAGCCATTTATCCACATGAAAGGCTGTTTGCGATGCTGAGGTTTTTTTGGGTATTAGAAAAAGCTATCAAGAAGACTTAAGTATTCCACAGTATGTCTCAAGCCCTTGATCACATTATACTTGAAAGTGTACAAAAAAATAGGATTTATTCCACCTGCAACCTGTTCCTAAATTAGATATTTGTCAACTTTATATGGCCTATTCTGGGTCTTTTTTCTAGATCCGGAATGACTATTTAGCTTTTTTGCAACTTGAATCTTAGGGTTGTTGGTGCTGCAACGATTTAGGTGATGACACTCATTACATTAAGATAAAGGTCTCAACATATAAATGAACCCCCCCCCCCAAAAAAAAATAAAAATAATCTCATTTTGTTGAGCTTTTAACCCCAAGACTGATCATGGGACGTCCTGGTTATTGATTTAAAAAAAAAATTAAAAATATAAAATATATTTAATAACTTATTAAAAGTGCATTTTATTTTTAATAAATGTTTACAGTATCAAAACGGTGCATAAAAAAATTATAAAAATATAATTCTTATTTTAAGAATTATAAACAATAAATTACAATGTTGTACTAATTCCCAACAAATTTTTCAAAGGTCTGCAAGAAGCTAACACGAAAGCATAGAAAACATGAACATTTTATTTTTCACTACTCTGGATCCTCGTATTATCAATATTCATGAAGCACAAATATTTGATCAGCGTGTATATTTATTTGTAAACTTGTTCTTGGTTCAATTGGTGTTGATCCTATTTTTTTAATAGTTTGAGTTTTTCTTGTACATCTGTTTCTCTTATATTTGTTTTGTGATTTTCTTTTTTTCTAAATAATTCTTAAGTATTTTGTTAGTGTTTATGTTTTGTTTATTAAATTCACGGCCGAGTGGGTCGAAGTCACCAAGTGGTAGAGTAGCGGTGTATCAAGCTGAAGGTTGTGGGTTCGAATCCCACTCGTGATATTGACTTTTTATCTCAACTAAAAACCTTAATTAATTGAATGTTTTGTTTATTGTTCACTGTCATAGCTGTATGTTATTTTAGGTGATTGGCGGATTTCTTGTTTTTCTAACAATAGAACTTGTTACTGTATTTTCTTCATTTCATTCATGGGGATATTTTACATTTTGACTGATTGGGATACTTGAAATTTTTTATTAACATGATTGTCTAGGCCTTAACTATACTAAATATTTTTTTTTAAATTTTCTGGAATGTTGAGGAAAGTTATGAGGTATAAAGTATGTCAATTTTATTGTATAGCTAGTCGATTTATTGATGTAATATATTGATGAGTTGGCAGATTTGTGTATGTCTGTTGGGCTGCTCTTAGGACGTTGTCTACTTTGAAGCTCAACTTCATCCTGCAACTCCTAGATCACTTATTTGCCCCTGGTCTGGCTTCTGTCGGGCAAATCTTGAAGAATTCCAGCTTTTGGCATCTCTTGCTGTTTTCTCCAACCCCTTGAATGACCTTGCTTCTACTGAAATGCCTAATAAAGCTAATAATCGTACCTTTTCTTCTTCGCAAAAGGTGGTAGGCATTGCACAACCCTGAATAGATAGTTAAGAGTTTCTGCCTTGAAACCAAGCATGTCTTCCTCGTGGTAGCATTTAAGCTAGACTTCCTCATCCCAGGTTATCGCTGCTGCTTGGAATCTACCCTTAACATCTGAGGGGCCGTCGTGGCTGCTGCAATAAATCTGGCTGCTAGATCATCACAGCACTATTAGTTCAAGGGGTTAAACTAAGCCTTATCCTTTCTATCAACCAGATCTTCAGCATACAATTGTTCCTCTTGCAGGTCTGAAACCACTTTGATCAATTTACTCACTGGCTTCCACCAATTTGACACACGGTGGTCTTTATTCATCCTATTACAATTTCTGGAGAGGGACTTACTTAAAGGTCAGAGTGCACTCTGAGTTTGAAAAACCCCACCCGGTTCATACCTCTGAAAAGAAAATCCGCCAACTCATCACATCATCATATTCTTTTCTAATTGACTTGTTATAAAAATAAATTGACATTACTAATTATCTGATGTAAAACGAAGCTGTGTAGTTTCAAATTTGTATAATGAACGTTGAATGATTAGGGGCTATTATATTTGTCAATACATTGTTTCTAAGCTCTTTTTTTAAACTATATTATGATGTTAATTTGATAAGATGTAAATTATGAGGAATGAAAAACAAATTAAACACTTGTTCACATATGAAAATGATTGACATAGTATGGCAGAATAATTATATGTATTCAATTTAGAAGCAGGCGGCTCCTGAAACATAAAAAACTATTTGTCTGAAATGATGTTTTAATAATTAAAATTTCATGACAGAAATTATGCACTTATGAGTTTGAATTATGCAATAAAGGTTTTGTAGAAGTTAAAAATTAGAAGAATAACCTGGTTGTTGATTAAATCAACACTATCATTAATAGTATTAATCACATTTCTTATTATGCAAAGGTATATAGTTTTTAGTCTTGGACAATTATTAATTTAAATAAAATCTATAAAAAAAAATTTAAAATAAATTATAACAACTTAAAATTTTAAATACTTATTTGTTTGAATTATTAAATATCACTTTTTTTTTTATCAATGGTCGCATTAAGTATTAAAAAAAATGCAATTAATATCTTGCCCCTTCTGGTATTGCTACATCAAATACAATTGGTGGGTTTACAGGGTTGTATTGGATGTTACAAGTCGATGCGTTGACGTATATCACACTGCCATCGGTTGTTATCCCATAGCCTGAATCAAAAAAATAAAACAACTGGTGGAAATCGTTTAATAAATTTCCACGTACCTTCGTGAATGTGGCCGAAAACGTGATATTTGGGTTTAACACGTCTTTGCACGGTTGACAAGAGTTCAACACACCCAGCTCGAACTCCAGAGCAGCAGAGATCACCATGCCCGATCGGAGGGGTGTGCGTAACGAGAATATCGGTGTCGTCTGGTATCAGGTCCCATTTTTCTAAACATTTGCGTCCTCTTGGAACGTTAAAAGCCCAACCGTGGAATTCTGGCTGCCTGGAGAAATGCAAACAATTATTTTAGACACACCCTGCTCAAACTATAGAACAGCAGAAATCACCGTGGAGGCGTGTGTGTAACAAGAATATCGATTTTGTTTGGAGTTCCCCTTCTATATAAGCTGTACAAAGTGCTGTTTAAAGTAGAAAATATATACATGAAGATAATAAAATTCCAAACTAGGGGCAGAATAGGACCAAAATGTCGCTTAGATAGAATATAAGTATAAAATAAAGTATATAAGTATAATAAAAAAAAATAAAAATAAAAAAAATAAAAATGGGGAAACTGTCCATTGACCTTGTTACCATTTTTTTTCTTTTACACCTCCCATCATTGTTCCAGTTCTACTTCTTCCAACCTTAAATTTCCGCTTAAAAGGCAACCATCTATAATGTAGATAATATTACAAAATAGAATCGTAGGGCTGCTACATAAAGGATGTCGTGGCACTTCTGGTGCTGGGAGTGACAGTAGATGAAATTACCAGTTGGACTATGCTGAACAGGGGCATCCAAGCAACCCAAATTGGCTTCAGCTGACAGTGTTGAAGCTAGTGCTTCCTCCAAGCCATATCAGGGAACCATGCTGAGGAAAGCAAGACTCATGAAATGGTCATCAGAATTTGCACATTATCATATGTCACAAATTGACCATGGTTCATTGACCAGGAAAGAGCTCAACAACTGTTTTAGGATAAATTTCCAGAAGTAAAGGTGTCTGAGCAGAGGATTGATAATAATAACAATGTAACTGAATGATAAGGATTTTTTTTTCAAATTATCTTAAGAGATAACATTAAGGTTTATAATGATGGGCGACCTATTGACCAGATTATTATTACCAGATTATTCGAAGGGTCACATCATACATTTCTTATCTCTTAAGTATTCATTTTCTATCACTGATAATTTATCTATTTCTGGATTTAAATTTAAAAAATGACAACTTGGGGTTTTCCGTCTCCTTTGGCTTTGTTCTGGACTGCAGAAAATGTATCATTGGATCCACAACCTAATCAATAGCAGCTGGTTATTTCTTAAAGATAGAGGCATGGTACTTGGACAAATGCGTGCTACATTTGTTTGGTAATGTATGAAGCCAATCGGTACTCATGAAACACCAGGCAATGGTTGATTGTTCCTGGAGCAGACTGAAGCAAACTAAACGTTTGACTTGACCAGTGTGGTTTATCCCATCTTGAACCCATACTAAATTCCCGTTTATTTCAACCAATCTTTTCTTTCCTTTTCAAATTCTTTTCTTTTCAACCAGCTTTTTGACTAATTCTGGGCCTTACGGTTTCAAGAATAATGAAATTAATTACAGTGGGCGAGATCGGCCACTTGTCCATTCTCATATAAGCAAAAATTAAAATTGTCCCAAGAGTACAAATATGGAATAAAAAGACACGATACTGATATAAATCACCTACCACGGAGATCCGTATATCTTCAATCCTGCAATAACTACTGATTCATCTTGAAGGTACAGGCAGTTTGTAAGCTTGTCCTTCATGTTGGTCGTCGATATGGCATCAGATATGCTTGCCATTGGAATGCCGAGTGTCGGTATGGATTTGCTCGGATTCGGGCTCAGCGGGTGCGTGAATGTCTGGTCAAAACTCAGCTCATGGTTGCCTGCTATAACAACTTTATACTTGTGTGGTAGCTTACCTATAAAATGTGGATGAAATATGGTCTTATTGTTGGAATAAATATAAGTAAATATCTTTGCATAGATTATTGTCAATTTATACACTTAAAGACAAAAACTAGATGCACATATTTGGCTGTTTATTTAAACTATATGTATTTTTATCATTATATTAATTACAACATACTTATTTTAATGTAAACCAAATTAAATGAGATCAGAAATTCATGAGATTTAATAAAAATTATTTAATTATAATGGTTTGAAAGACAATTCACCAAAACACCAGAAAATCATTTAGTGATAGATTAACATTTTACTAGCAATTTATTATTATTAATTTATCTCGATATCTTGTCTGGTTTTGCTCTTAAGAATGCGTATTACCTCCTCTGGCCTTGTAAAGGGCTGTAAGTCTTGAGTAAATAAGTGATTGAATTTCATCTTGTGAAACAGAATCCCATTCTTCAGCAACTCTTTATCATGTTCCATAAGTGTTCTATAGGATCTGTGCTAGAAGAACGCGCTGGCCAATTAAATCCCTACATCTTCCAACTAATGGTTGGCCACTACATGCTGTTGAGCATTAACATGCAGTTGTTCCCAATAAATGGAACAAATGGGACCACAGTTTCTGGAAGACCTTCCTCAATGTAACTTAGTGATGTCAAAAATCCATTCTGCATAAGGATCAGTTCGGAACAGGCATGGACGTTGATTCCACCCCATACCGCGACTCTTTGAAAAGGCACTCAGGCATGGTAAAGCAAAGTGTTTTCTATGTCTTCCCTCACAAAGTCCTGGTCATCTGATTGCCACAAACTGAACTTAGGTTAAGAAAGCCATCACTGTTCAAGTATCAAGCAAGATGCTGATTTGATTGAACCTGATGTGGGACATCTAGAGACTAAGCTATTCTCATGAAGCCTTCTGAGAACTGAGAACTCATCCTTACATTATGGGCTGTTTGGAGTTGACTACCTATCAAGGAAGCCGTTAAATGACAAAACAATTTGTTCTAGCCATCATGCATCACGGTTGACTTCACCTTCTCTTCAATGGACTTCTGGCGGCCCTAAACCATTGTAGACCATCGTGGATGGTAAAGCGTAGCACACCCATGATTTGTGCTATGTAATGGATTCATTGGCCAAAGCATCTGCCCGGATGATTCTCGGCTTAAAACCATGCTTTTAAGAAAAGAAATTAACACTTAATTTTTTTTCAATTAATTATTCATTTTATGTAAGGTCTTGGTTGAGATGAAAAAGTTGGTGCCACAAGCAAGATTCGAAACAATGACCTTTGGCTCAACATGCTCTAACCACATGAGCTATCGTGACGACGTCATTTTTTACTCAAATTTATTGTTTCATCAAAGAAAACAATTTAAAAATTAGCTCACTTAAGTTGGCTGTGGAAAGGATGAAATTGAACTGATTTTATTTATTGTTAATCTAAAGAATGTAAAAGGATTAGTAACACCCTGAGAAAGTAAACAACAATTTATTAATGTTTTGTTTACACTTTATGTTAACTATTAATCTTTGCACCTAGTTATTATGGAAAATAAACAAAGAAATACAATAAACCCTTATTTATTTTGCTGAGCCCTTAACAAACAACTGACTCTTTTCTGAATTCTTTTTACTTTGTCAAGAGTTGAATTCAGTAAAGCCTTAAAAACAACAAATCACCAGGTCCCTACAGGATTCCATACAAAATCTATATGCTCCTCCGCCATTCCTTGACCATCTTCTATTTTTTTTCCATGAGGGTTCGCAACAGCAGAGGTCATATCAACCCTCGGGATGCCGGTGTTTGAAGGGCCGCTGGATTCGAACCCGGGACCTTTACCTTACAGTGATGAGAGCCATGTCAATACCTAAACCGTTGCGGCCACCGACGCCCCTCCCATCTTCTATTTTCCAACATAACATTTTTTTATGTCCTTACTCCTACTGCATTTAGTAAATCTATCATTTTGCATCTATACGAGAGTGGTAATGTTAACAACATAATTACAGGGGAATGTCTTGCGCCTATCCAGCATTGAGTCCTTTACAGTAAAAAAGTCTCTTTTTAACTAATTTCAAATGGGTTTTTTAAAGAGTTAGTCGACAATAGATAACTTGTTTATGTTGTCAAGCATAATTAATACCACATTGGCCATTCCAAATTTAAAAAAAAATAAAATTATTGCTTATATGTGGGTCTGAAAGCAGCCTTTGTAGTGTGATAGAGGTCTCTTTTTGAAACTTATAACTTGGGCTTTTCGACTAAAATGTTAACTTTATTGAAACCGCTTTTGTCTTAGTCGATGTCAGGGGTTTGTGAGAGTGAAGGGGTCTCAGAAGATTTTCAAGTTCATTGTGAAATCAGGCAAGGTTGCCTGTTAAGTCTGTTTCCTCAAAGACCTTCCATCATTTGAGTGTTGTGTGAGAATGTTACAATACAAATGGCTCACTCCGCACATGGTCTACAAAAAAATATAAAGCTACTTGAAGCTTTTTGTGACCAACGGAATTTAATGGTGCACCTCAAAAAGTCTAAGGTTATGGTGTTCAGAAGAGGAGGTGGAATTAATTCTTCAGCCCATTGGTATTGTAAAGGGGAAAGAATAGAGGTGGTTAATGAGTATAAATATCTTAGTATACTCCTAATTCCCAAATTGAAGTGGACGAATCATTTGAAGAAAAAAGTTTCATTAGCAAAGATTGTAATCAACAAGAAGTGGTCCTTTTTACATCACTCAAGAGGTCATCCTATTAAAACTGAAGTATCAAGTATTCAACGTTCAATTTAATTATGGTTACCAAGTATGGGGCTATCAACAATTTGATTCAACAGAAAAGGTTCTAAGATATTTGGTCCGTAACTTATTTGCATACCAATTCCAAACCCAAATTATTTGATTTATTTAGAAACATCACCAGTAATATATACCCACCTTAAAGCTTCACTTCTCATTAATTCTTAAAATCTTACACCTTTCAGATTCCAGGCTAGTGAAAATAACAGTGTTAGAAATCATAAGGTCCAAGATTTCCTGGGATGCATAATGGCTATATCTATACCAAAACCCAACTATACGCTAACCACCCTTGATAAATGGCCAGACCTCTTTTCAGCTTTGTTATCTGCAATAAAAGAGCAGCATAGAACCAAATGCTTATGCTGTGCTTAATCCTCAGTTAATTTCTTGTTGTTTAAATACCTATATAATTCACGTAGTATATTTTAATTTAAAGGAACAAAATTTTATTGGTCTTAATCTATCTGAGTTGCGTTGCATATTATTATACTTTTACATCTTACATGTATTTGTATAATCCAACTGTTTGTCAATCCCGGCCCTGACGATGATATAAATAAAGATCAAAACACACAATAAAGGAAATGTTTTTCTAAAACTACATCACACAAGGCAGCATCTCAAGATCTCCAAATAACCATTAATTAACGGTCACTAAATACTACACATTAGTATTTATATTTAATTTATTAATTATAAAATGTATTTAATTTGAATGTGTTAGTATTACTGTTTACATTCAATACTAATATATAATATTAATTAAATATTTATAAACTATTGGACGTATTTATATAACTTATTAATTATAAAATTTATTTAATTTGTATGTGTTAGCATAAATATAACTTATTAATTATAAAATTTATTTAATTTGTATGTGTTACTATTATTGTTTAAATTCAATACTAACATTGATGTGTACAAAATTGTAAAACAGAGTATTTTCTGTCTAACTATATACACATATAAATCCGAAGGTCCATGTTTTTTTGTTATTGAGTGTATTTAGTCTTAAGAAGTTAAAGTTTTATCTTACCAATCCACTTATTAAAATCAAGCACTTCGCCCTCAGCACCACACCTTGTAAAATCTCCAGCATGGATGAAAATGTCTCCATCGGGAATTTTAAATCTAATATGAGAGGTCAGTGAGTGCGTGTCACTCATACATACTATCCTCAACTGTGAATTAAAATAAATAAAATTACTGATACCTGAGAGTAAACTGTTAAATAAAAGGGTTTAAATAAGATGAGTTATTCAACAAGGTAGTATATTACCATTATCACTTGTAAGATGTTGTACTAACTTATACAAAAGTGCTGTAAAGATTAATCGATGAATTAATCTTTATGGCACTTAGTCATACCCTAATCTGTAATATGATATTTACATGATTGACCCTTTGCTTGTAAATTGTGTGACAGAAGTAACTGTGTAATGATATTGCCACACTAATGCTGGTCAAGATTAATCGATGAATTAATCTTTATGGCACTTAGTCATACCCTAATCTGTAATATGATATTTATGACCCTTTGCTTGTAAATTGTGTTTCAAGAAGTAACTGTGTAAGAATATTGTCACACTAATGCAGATCGTCACGGGCAATGTAGCTTGTGTGACTTGTCGAACATTTGTCAGTGTATTCATCATAAATGACGGTAATAAATTAAACTGGCACGTAAAGTGAGGAGATGATGGTCAAGAACAATACCTAGAGCTGATGAAGTTTAATGAAGGGAAGGCAAAAATTGTAACTTTTGTTCTTACAAACAATTCTTCAAATTTTTAAACTTATGTTTCATAAAGTCTTTACTGTTTATAGTTTGAAGTAGGACAACACCTGTGCTTATCAAGTGAGTAAACTTAAAGAGACTTATTCGGATGTTTACCTTGTTTCCCGAAGGCTTTTTAGGCACCGGTGGGACATTGATTTTTATGACTTTCTGCGTCAGGGAAAGTTCTTTCCACGCCTTGTTCGGGTCGTCCGTTAGAGGATGGATATCAATCTTCATCACAGACGGTCTGCTACTTTTTATATTGCATACTTTTAAATTTATGTTAATCCGGCTTAGCACCGACCCTGAGTGAAGTTACCTCCCCATGTACGTCAACCTTATCTCTTATCAATTATCACTTATGCCATACTTATCTTCTTCCGCTTTAAAGAAGTAAACAAAAAATTAAAATTTATTTTAATTTCTATACCTTAAACAAACAAATTTGATTTGATTTAAAATTGTTATTGCTCATGAGAACAAAAAATACATCAAAAGAGATAAAGGTTCAATTAATAAAAAATAAAATGAAAAGTAGACATAAATAATAATTAAATTATAAAAATGAACAAAAAATATTATGAAGTTTCTTGAAATTTTTATTAACTATCATTTGTCAATTAGAGAATAAAATTGAGGATGTAATAAACACTTAACTTGATATTTACTAGATGGCACTGTATGCACGTATGAAGATTCTCACTAGTATTGGGCAATTTACTTTTAACTCGCTTTATTGACCATACAATCTACTACAGAAATTGAACTAAGCAAAAAATTGGGGGAAAGGTTGTAGATCGATTGTTTAACTTTTTTACTAAATCGATACCACACACGATTCCCCGCGTTATAGTCTCCATCTTGACATTTCTGTGCTCGCTCTCGTCAAGTGAAAATTCTCCCGTTGAATTCAAGTTTATTTGGTTCGTATAAAAAGACTATTTGAAATATGATACGTATGATATATTATATGTAACGTAATGAATGGTGATTAGTATGAAATCTGAAAAATGAACTGCCTGTTTGAATATTTTTTCACACAGTTTCTAGTTTTGTCCGGCTGTTTCATGTCCTGAGTTTTTATAACTCAATCTCTACATGTATTGCAATAATTCGAGCTCTTAAAATACAAACTCATACACACTACACCAAATGCACGGATAAAATATGTAGATTCAAATTTCTCACCAACCTTCTTTATTTTCTCATTTTGCTCTGATCCCTCCCCCCCTCTCACTCAAACTTCATCTTTATCTCCTGAACACTTCCACATTTTTTGTTATTATTTCTTTTTCTCTCTCTCATTATTGACACTCTGTTGTATTTTCAACTCTCTCTCTCCTTATACTCACACACACTCTCTCTCTCATTCTCTCTCCCCCCCTCTCTCTCTTTACCACTTTCAATCTATTCCTCTCATTCTGTCATTATTACTCATCTTTATCTCTTGAACACTTCCCCATTTTTTTATTTCCTTTTCTCTCTCACTATTGACAATCTGTTGTATTTTCAACTCTCGCTCTCTCTCCCTCTTCATCTTCTTATACTCACACTCTTCTCTCTTACACACACACTCTCTTTCTTATCAGTTTCATTCTATCTCTTTATACATCTTCCTGTCTATTCCTCTCATTCTGTCATTATTCCTCATCTTTATATCCTGAACACTTNTCTCTCTCTCTCTCTCTCTCTCTCTCTCTCTCTCTCTCTCTCTCTCTCTCTCTCTCTCTCTCTCTCTCTCTCTCTCTCTCTCTCTCTCTCTCTCTCTCTCTCTCTCTCTCTCTCTCTCTCTCTCTCTCTCTCTCTCTCTCTCTCTCTCTCTCTCTCTCTCTCTCTCTCTCTCTCTCTCTCTCTCTCTCTCTCTCTCTCTCTCTCTCTCTCTCTCTCTCTCTCTCTCTCTCTCTCTCTCTCTCTCTCTCTCTCTCTCTCTCTCTCTCTCTCTCTCTCTCTCTCTCTCTCTCTCTCTCTCTCTCTCTCTCTCTCTCTCTCTCTCTCTCTCTCTCTCTCTCTCTCTCTCTCTCTCTCTCTCTCTCTCTCTCTCTCCTCCCCTCTCTCCCCTCTCTCCTTTCTCCCTCCCTTGTATTTATTTTTGTAAGTATATCGCAATTAAGGGTTACAATGAAGGGCCGGTGGATTCGAACCCGAAACCTTTACCTTACAGCGAAGAACTCCTAATCCATTGGGGCCACCGACGGCCCTGTAAAGGTTTCAATCTTCGATCTGTCCTAAAAGGCGTGACAAACGACAAAACGACCGTGGAGTGCACCGGCGTTTCTTTTTTTGGGGGGGAAACAGTACATTCCGTACTACTTTATTTCATTCTAGTTTTCTTTCCTTGGCGTCCTTAAGTTTCTAGCGTTTTCTCTTTGGCCAAGGGGGTCGACGATCCCCCGGTCCCACCTTCCTCTCTCACGTACTTAGAGATAAGGAAGGACGTCAGGTGTTAATACGACCAACAAAGGGAGTACACAATTACACGCTTACACTCCTCGACCGGATCTGAACACAAAACCGGAGGGTTTTGCGGCCTAAAAGTCTGCTCGTCGGTTTTTAAAATAATACTGTTAAATTTTTAATTATGTCTATTGTTGTTTATTTGCTAGATAACTAATTAATTACATAAAATAACTTATTGAATGAAGCAGGCTTGTGAGTAATCTCGGGGATTTGTGCAACAAATCAAGGCTATTTTCATCATGAATACTTGTTTAGCTTCACCTTTTATCTATTTGTGTTCAGAGCCATAGAAAATTTTACACAATTATTTATACTGCACTATTTTATTTTTAATATCTACTAAGTATTAAGTCTGGACTGTCGTGCTTATCGTGCGAGTGATCAAGAAAGTCAAATACCACACAATACATTACATATTTTTACATGACCTTATAAAATAGACACACAATGTTTAATAAAAACCACTTCTTTCTTAAATTTTGACACGATAATTTTCCATATGGTTTGAGTTTTCAGCTGTAGTAGGATGGATTTTTGCATAGCTCAGTTAAATATGGTCCTGACCTTTTCATTCTACATTTTTTCATTGTGATTTACGGAACGAGTTGACTTAAGTCCGACTCCATATGTAATGAGGCCCCTTTATCCTTTTTCGAGACGTTCCTACGGTGGGATAAAAGAGAGGGATTTAGGCTAAACGAAAGAGGGCTTAGACACATTAGGTGTCAGGAATGATGTCCTTTATTCCGGCCAAACTTTCCTCTGGCTCCAGAAAAGATCACATTTCCATAAAATCCCACTTTCCAAATATGAGTGGTTCCAGGCCTTTTAAATCGGCCTTGTGGATTATCGGATATTCTATTTTTGATTTTATAAATAAAATTGGGCTTACGAAATAGGGGGATTTCATAAGATTATTCGTCTTGAGAGTTTTTCTTGTGATCTGCCGATTTATGAATCTGTAGCTTCTCATTACAGGCATCATGCTGACCCAGTTATCTTGTAGATGTCCATCTTGCTGAACTCATAATTTGGTTGTTTCCGATCATTCTGGTTCGTGTTTTGGTTTGTCAGACGTGTTTCGGAATTTCGTCATCTTCAGTGGTGAATTTGTGAGTTGTTTTACTCACTTGGGTCTGTTACATAAGTTAGTAAATGAAGAAGTGTTAAATTTGTTAGTATTTGAGGTGTTGAACATGCAGTTTGGTGTCTGGACCAGGATGACCAGACAGCCCACCCTTTCTTCATCAGACATTTCTCTAAGAGACCAGAATAATGTGAAACGATCGAATTGTCATTGTAAAAATCTTTTTTTTTTTTTTTGTACAAATAAGAAATTATAAAGAGATTGCTTGATTGGGGAATTTAATAGCCGGAATGAAGATAAACATTGATTATGCAAACTGTCGTCTAGGTAAAAAAAAAAAAATTGATCAACTCTGGTTCGCCTTTTCTCGCTGATTGAAGTCTCAACGTTTGGCTATATAGCTCGACGTATTTCTGTCCTTTTGTATAGTTTCATGTGAATACAAGTTTGTGTGTTTGGTCGGACCACTTTGTCGAACGTCTTTTATACTATTGAGGTCAGTACTGGGGTTGTTTTTCAATGGGGTGAAAGTGAGTTAAGGGCTCGCTTTAAGTATATTGTCCTTTGTTGTTTATTTATTACTTTTTCGAGTCTTTTCATGAAATAAATCTCCTTGAGTATTGGTATTCATTTGTAATTTGTGCTTGGTGTAAAGTATAATTAGATATAGATATAAAAATTAAGCTAGCCTTTTACATTTCAGATGACTTTGTCAAAATTGTGTTAGTTACTCTATTTATAAATTTAGTCAGCATATTGGGCAAAAAAGCTATACCCAAAAATTCGTGAAACAACCACAGAACATCTCTGTAAGTAAATCTAGTAGCTCGCTGGATTAATAAAAAAATCAACCAGCTCGCGGGCCTGAAATGAATCATTGTTTGTTAATCAGCTCGTATTTGATGGGTGCCTGATTACAAAATCATCGGCTCGTAGAATATTAATAAGCCGTTTGACTTCACTTGACTTTTCGATTGGTTTTGTAGAAACGAATTCGAGATAGCCAGCCCTGAGCGCGTGCCATCCTTCATGTCTTTATTTTTCCACCGCGAGTCCCATTCGGTTCCTAAAGACAATTTCTAATCGATAATAATACGGTTAATAGATTCATAAATATTGATGAATTTGTTCTAATTGCTAAAACGGTGAAAACTCGTTAGAACCCACCTGAATTTAGACAAAGCATTCGAAAAGGGCTGTGCTTCTGTGAGTGTTTTAAATGTTGTTTACTGTGATTTCAGATGTTTCACGTTATAATTTAATAGTGTCAAACAAACAAGATTTAACAAGCTCTACCTTTATCGAATTACGTACTTTTTTTGCAAACTGCCAGAATAAAAACACAGTTTTATTTTATTAGAGTAGGTTATTTTGTTTTAAAATAAATAAAGAACTTTCAATTTCTACAAGACAGCATCACGGCACCAAAAAAGGAAGTTAGCCTGTTTAAAAAAAAAACAGAAGCCATCAAGGGGGGAGAAGAAATTAATGAGATTTCAGCCTCCATAATCATAAGTTTGCCGGCTCTCGTACACAAAAAGACATACTTCACGGTCGGACAATCCGAGGTGGCAGCCCCTTTTTTACAGCACCACCGGGAATCGTTTCCTTTACGGTGCAGCACACCTCGAATAAGACGATTGTAGTTTATGTAGGGAAAAAAAGGAAAAGTGCACGCTCTTACTACAAACAGAAGAATGTTTATTCAAGTTTCCACTTGAAATAAATGTCGTACGTTTACTCTTTAGAAGAACGACACACTTAGGATTATCGAGTTTGACCTTTCTAATAGGACTTTTCCTCAAAAATGAGACTTCCAGACTAAGGTTTAAGGAATTAAGGATATTACTTGCTGGGGTAATACAAGGGTAGGTTTTAGGCCCGTACATTAAATATTAATTGGCTAAATGACAATTCGGGAATTTAAATTAGTTAAGCTTTCACCAGTAATTTAGAGATAAGGGATACATTCATTATGACGGTATGACTGATCTCTAACTTAGTGGTGATATCTTGACGGTAGATTCATCCTTCTTTAGTTAATTTTTAAAAAAGGGTAAATTTTTGGTAGTTTTATAAGGGATATTTTATTGCCGATGTGTTTATTTTTGAATTTAAGTATTTTGGTAAGTATACTTTCTGTATAGTATAGGTAGTCTAGACGTTTCTCTTTCAGGAAGAAAGACACACTTGTCACACAGTTTGATCTCTCTATGGTCATTGCATTTAGGCCCGTTACTGTACCACCAGAAGTATGGACTTCATGACGCCCAAATCGCAATTCGGCACATGCAGTGTCAGATATGTATCTTGCGAAGGTTAAGGAATCTGATTAATTCGACCCTCGTTGTATTGGTGTTTGAAGGGAACGTTTTAGGCCCGTTATTGTATTCATTTTACACGCCATAATTCTTCAGACTATTGTTGGCCAAATCGCAATTCGGTACTTACATTATGAAGGTACATTAAATTATGAAGATAAAACTTGATGAATTCGATCGTTACGCATTATTCTGGTCTGATAGAGAACTATCTGATGAAGAAAGAGTGGGCTGACTGATCATCCAGTAGATTAACAAACTGCAGGTTCATCACCTTGCATATCAAGCATGCTAAGAACAGCATTCTTCAGTATGATATACACGTCATATACAGTAACAGGACCAAAACTTACCCTTGAATTACCCTGGCATATAGTGGTCTCGATTCTAAAAACCCTTTATAAAGGTCAAGCTCGATGGTCCTTCTAGAAAGATGTAGTCCTCAAATTAAAACTAACACATTTCGTATGAATTTTTATACGATCAAACTTATTGCTAGTAGATATTTTTTTAAGGAAGTCTTTTTTTGTTGCTAAAGTGCGGATTTCGATCTAAGAAGGATTCACGTTATTTGTGTACATGTAAATATCAAAGTGGCGGTGGAATGCGAAAGAAAAAGTGTAATTTTCATTGAAAAATTGCCCCTGTACTTGTTTTTATTCCCTAATTTTTTCCTCTTTCTCCGCGTCCGCCGGCCTCCTCTCATATAATGTCACGAGCCGCCTTTTTCTTCCTCTCACGAAGAAAGGAGACGTGGGCCCCAAATAGATTAGCTCCGCTCGGCTCACAATGTTAACATAGGTGCATAGTGAAGAAGTAAATGAGCCCTTGGGCACGTTCCGGCCCGCACAAGTACGCCGTGGAATCCGGATTTTAATTGTTATCCAAAATCCCATTTGTCTTGCCCACTTTTTACACCCTCTCTCACAAAATGGGTTCCATTCGGGTTCGCGACTTATGTGGAGAAACTTTTTGAACATAAATTGAGATGTTCGAATAAAATATCGGGTTGTCCGGAAAATAATGCAGGATTTTAAGTTTTCATTAAAAAAAATCTATATAAAATATTCTGTTTACGTTTACAGGATTACTCATTTGTNTATTTTGATTAAAGAACATTGCTTTAAAGTAACTAGTTTCTTTTTTTTTGTTTAATACCAAAATCCTGCATTATTTTCCGGACAACCCAATACATGTGTTGTCTGAAAAATTTCATTTTTTTAGAAGTTTGAAACAGTCTAAGAAATTTTTTTTAGAAGAAGCAGATTTCCCTAAATCTATAGAATTAGAATCTACCAGTGAACTTTAGGTCACCTTTTTAAGGGGGCAATACAAAACCCCCTTCATTTTTTAATCTAAACTAATCGACAAAGTGTAGAATTTGTCGGGAGAACACCATTTCTTTGTATAGCTTATTAGTTATATAACTAATTAATAATTAAAAAGATTATTGAAATTAGAATGAGGATATAGAAAAACCGAAGTAACTCATTCCGTGTCTTCCTTGGACTTGAGAATCCCCTCCAAAGTGAAGCTCTAGAAATGCAAAATAGCGAAGCCAGAGGGTGTAACTGCCAAGGGGAGGGTTGCAGTAGCCGGTGCTACACAAGGGTAGACACGAATATGGAACAGTTGAGGGACACCGGTCAGTTGGTCACGAGTCAGTTACAACTACAGTTACAGTCCCTACGGAGTGAGTGAGCTTTGGAGGAGGAGTGTTTGGCTTCGGCTGAGATACCTCTTTTGTGAATTTTAGTTAATAAACGTTGTTTGGAAATGTGAAGACCTGGATTAGTTGTTTTAACGCCCTAATGACAGATTCGGAAGAAAAGCCAATCCTGACGAATAATCGACTCTCCGTGATATCCGTCTCTCTCCTCTGCCATTGCCCTTCTCGAATCTACGATATAAATAATATAATTCCTTAGAATAAATTACGTAAAACTTTTGAAAAGGAAGAAAACAAAGTTTTAAAGAAAAAAAAAGGTTTTTTCTCATTGTACCAATGTTTCGTCTGTTGAAAACAACTGTTTTATAAAATTATAGTCCTAACTTTGGTAAAATCATTGGAGCACGTTTATTTTTTCTATAAGGAGTCAGATGATACACCTATTAATCAACAGAGCCCTTATGTTGACTTAACTACCTTTTGTCCCTTTATTCTTAAACAACCATTTGAAGAGCAATCTGCCCGTCGCCTCCCTGGCAGGTTCTTTCTTAAAAGCTTCGTTATTTGTTCTCTCTTTGGGTGTCGAGTAAACAAAGTGATCCTAAAATATTTCTTTATGGCCAAGTCACACACAGTGCCGCGTCGTGTTAAGGGCGCGTCTGTGTTTACCGAGGACATTCCATCGCCGACCCCATTCATGTGATAATTCTTTGACTCAACAGTCCCTTTCTTTCTCACCGAGAGCCAAATCCCGGCATTGTTTGACACTTTTCCGTTCGTAAATAAACCACGCCAATTGAAGCTCTAAAACGTTTACAACTCCATTTTCATGATAATACGGCACACGATGTATATAGCGGTTAGTAGGTGTTTCACGTGAATCCAGGACTATTGTCCTATACGAGTTGTTACAAGCCAATTTATCTCTCGGATATAAAGGAAAGGGGTATCACAAAACAGCCTTTGTCAGAATGATCGTTTTCCCAACGATCATGGTCAGTTGTCTTTGTCTTGACATTATTTTCTTCGGCCCAGAAGTTAAAGTACCAAGAAAGATCTTGTTTGTTCTTTTATATTTAACTTATATTTACTCTCAGTTTTGCTCAATTTAGGATATGTAAGTTGTAAATTCATAATTCATTGATCATAATCGAAGGCGATGAATTCCAATTCAGGATTGACATTTCTGAACAAGACATGTTTAATTTCACATCAAGCCTTGTCCGATGAAATATTCTCACAGCCTCTTTCTCATATTATGTTTTTACAAATAGTGATTTTTCAGAAGCCAAACACCAAAGCTGTCTATAGTACCTTTGGTATCTCGCAGTTTTCCACTTTTAGCCGATATTAAAATCAAAAACAAAAGATAAGTGTTCGAAAATTTACATGAGGATTGGAGAAAACAATTATTATTTCTCGATAACCTGGTAAAATGCTGTATTAAGAGCTCTTGTATCTATTTATCGAGCTTTTTCCTCTACCTGAATTAAGAATCTGTGTCTTTATAGGCTTTCGCATCAACAGACGATATTCTGTTTCTTTCCCTTCTGGAAAAATCTTCATAGACTTGTTTCTGCTTCTCCAAGTCAATAAATATGCTACCGCAGTCTTACTATCATTCTAGTCCAACTCGTCCTAGGTTTATTACTCCTGCCGTCAGTTTCTGCGATGAATTTCTTCACATGTCTTTAACCAGGAATACATTCTCAGTTAACCGAATTAGTCTTAAACTGTCTTATGGATCTACTGGATGGAGTATCTGATGGATCTGGAGTTCAGGGCCGATAGTGTCCTGATTGATCTTTCTTTGACCAGTTTAAGTTACATCCTCGTTGTCCATCCCTAACCATCTTTTCTATTTGCCGTTGTACCCAAACAAGAATAATTTTGTTCCCAATGTCTGACAGGTCCTTGATTCAATTCCAAACTAGTGTAGACTTTACTATCGAATGAAGTAGATATCTTTAGTTAAACTTTGCTGTCCGAGTAGAAGACTATTCTTTAGTTGACAATACTCAGATTTTGGATTCCACAGTGTTCAATAGACAAGCTTTCAAGGTTTATATGAATTCTAGTCCTTGGATTAGTTCATAGATATCAGTATATTCATACTCGGTTTTAGAATTGTATGCCAGATACAGATGGGATCCCTTTCTCCAGTCTGCTCTATTCGCTATTTTCATGTGAAATTTCTCATCAATTCTTCATTTTTGGATCATGTAATGGATCCACAGACCCTTGTCCTCCTTAAGATCTTCCGAAGCTTTAATTTCTCCATTTTATGCAGGGAGGCTAGAGCCTGCCTCTGCGTTACCTGCGAGTTGTGCTCTAGCCTCCCCACGGATGAAGTGTGTAGTAGTTAGCACTTTAGCAGCTTCAGGAAGATTTCCAGGGCAGAAGTGGGGAATTACGAGGTTTAAGGACTTCTATAAAATAAATCTATTAGACGATAGAATGGGAATATTTTTCTTGTTTCTTTCTGCTGTCCGTTCATATCTGCTCGCGTCAATGGTTATCAGTGTTATCTTTTAAGTTTTGTTTCATATAAAAGATGAGAATCAATACAGAAAAATATAACTAAATTCATCGGAAAGCACAATACAAAATTAAATTAACGTTTGTAAAAAATAGTTCTGATACATTGCGTGATGATAATGTTTCTATGGAATGTATAACTAGCTCAGAAGAGCACTCGGTAAAAACATTAATTCGTATTTTTTAGGTCACTGTTTAGATAATATGTATTTTAAAATTAATAAATAATTAAACTCATGTAACCATCTTTTTTGGAATGGTCAGAATTTTTCATAAATTCAATAAATTTTTATTAAATAATTACAAATCTATTAAATAAACTACATTCTTCATCTGCACGTCATTGATTTTTATATTTGGCAATTTTTTTATGTAGTTTTCTTTTTCACCCAATTTCTTCCAATGTCAATTAGGCAAAACTTGTGGTCATGGGATCAAATTTATGAAGCATGCGTTCACACCAGGACGTGAACTATTGGCTTTTTGTTATTTTAATTTATCGCCATGAACCGTTGGATCAGCGATTTGAAACCTTTGTGCTCTATCTCTATCGAACAATTGCTCAGAACACCCACGGTGCACAAATACATATCTCGTTTCTACTTGAAACAAAAATAGGACGTGTTTATTTTTCCAAGTGCACTTTTATTTAAGTTATTTCAAATTGTGCCGGCTGCGTTGTTAAAGCATTTTGATGATCCGCTCTGTTCTTTATCAAATTTGTTCTCTTAAATCTTTAAATTTTGAAGCCTCATAAATCATTGTCATATTGTAGTAGTATCATTCTTCCATGTCTTAGTAGTTTCCAGTCTAAGTCAATATCATTATTACCACTAAAATGTGTTTATAATAGATTCGCCTAAACATTAGCGTTCAGAAAGCGGATAAACAAATCTTGTTGATGGGAAGAACGTTAATCTTATGAATCTGTCATTATAAACAACAGCCCGAAGAAGTAAACAAATCTTTTCACACGGAATTAAAGAACTTGTGACAAACATTTATATTAGTATTCAGTGATTTATAGTGTAAAAAATTTAAATTTGTTTTTTTATAATAGAAATCGATGAAAAAAACAAAATAATCGAAATATTGAGATTTAAATTCAAAGATGAATCTACTTCAAACATCTACTTTCGAGCTAAAGACCGGGTATGTGTCTGGCAAATGCAGAACAAATGCTTGATCATCCTCACATGAATGAAGGATATCATTCCTTGGCTACTTACACGGTGTCAACGCTTCAACACAATCAAATTAGACCAAAAAATCTCTTTTATCCAAAGTCAGATTGTCGTTTGTATTCGAGATATTTCACTTTTCGGATTACTTCAACCTTTCACAACTTTATTCCATAAATTATTATTTGGAGATCGTGATTTATTCCATAAAATTTCTTACATCTCATAAAATGTTAATTCTACTGTAATTTTGATTACACCAATGGAAAAAGCATTTAAAGTCCTATAAGATATTTTGTAACACTAACCTTAAGTGCAGCCAATACAAAATCACTAAGCAAAAAAGCTTTACAAGTTTCTTGTCTAAAGTTTAATTAAGATTTTTCTGGTTCTGTAAATGCTGACAGATATGGTGCTTACAGAAACGTTGCCCCTTTTAATAAGCATTACTACTTAATTTCTCAAAGGATAATTATCCCCAACGTAAAATATACGTTTAATAAATACAAATTTGATTTTTGATTACGAACGATACACTGGTCAATGTTGGGTGTATAACATAGAACACATCACCGACTATCATGTTAAACCTGAGAAGAGACTGACCAAGGTGACAGGAGACAATCAACTTATATAAATATGTCATAAACTCTGTTATTATTTTACAAAAGTCTCGAAATAATAATTTTAACAACAGTAATACATATAAAAATTTTTTAAATGTTAAAAATAATACTAAATACAACTAGGATTGTAATTGTTAAAAACCATATAATGAAACATTTTAAATATATTACAATTAATTAAGGTTTTTAGTTGAGATAAAAAAGTCAACGGCACGAGCGGGATTCGAACCCACGATCTTCGGCTTAATACGCCGCTGCTCTACCACTTGCGCTATCGTGACTTCGATACACTCGGACACCAACTCCCCATCTGAACCCCACCTTTTGAATTTTCCTCCTTTGGAAAAATGGCAAAAAGGAGGGAAAATTCAAAATGTGGGGTTGAGATGGAAAGTTGGTGTCCGAGTGGATCGAGGTCAGGATAGCTCAAGTGGTAGAGCAGCGGCGTATCTGTTCGAATCCCGCTCGTGCCATTGACTTTTTTATCTCAACTAAAAACCTTAATTAATTGTAATATATTAATTGGTGAAGCGGACCACGAAATTAGTGATTTTAAATATTCACTGAGAGGCAAAAAAAGTGGCCACCCCTGTGGCCATCGTGTCACATCTCAGAGAGATGATGGTTTTATTGTTTGGAATATACTTCGTAATCGACATTCTACTGCTTTTGAGATCAAGCAACGAAAAGTTAGAAATATTAATGACAGTTTACGCACTGTAAGAAGAAGACTTTTAGAAACTGGATTACATGTGAGAAAGTCTGCCTCTGGTCCAGGCCACAAGGCCCAAGGCCCAAATCAGTTCGATTAGGTTTAGCAAAAAATCACATTAACTGGCAAGTTGGTCTAAACGTTTGTTTTTGAAGGAGTCAAGGTTTTGTCTGAGGTTTTCTGACTGCCGAGAGAGGTTTTGGAGAAGTACAGGAGAGCGATACATTTTCAATATTTTCACTCCGGAGAAGCTATGGAGGTAGTATTGCTATGGTTTGGGTAGGCACCAATGGAAGGTCGCACAAACCTGATCTTTATCGACGGTTTTCTAACAGCAGCGTGATACATTGACGATGTGTAATCAGAAGAATTTGTTCCTTATATGCCACTAATTAGCGACGGTTTTATTTTTATGCATGTCAATGCAAGACCCACACAGCTAGGATCGTTGGTGGCTACTTGGTAGGGGCTTCAATTCAATGGCTGGAGTGGCCAGCATGTAGTGCCTATCGAACACCTTTGGGACGAGTTGTCAAAGAGGGTAAATCGCCCTGTGATGCCAGAGTATTTGCAAGGAATTAATACTGGCGCTGTTGGAGGAGTATGAAAATATTTCACAGCACTAATTTCAAAACCTCAAAATCGATGCCACGTCGAATGCAAGCGGTAATCCTCGCAAGAGTAGGAAATACTCCGAACTGAATTGAATATTTTTTCCATTGTTTCCATAGAACAATGTTGGTAAAATTGCTTTACTCAGTTTAATTTTTTATTATTTTTTTATGTTATATATTTTTCTTTAAAAATATTCAGTAAACAGCAAAAAAATAAAAATTACAACGATTTTTAGCATTTACTAAATAACGAGAGAAGCCACTTTTTGCCTCTCAGTGTCGATAGAAGGAAAATTTTTCCGATGTGCCATGGTATTGGTTTTGGCGAAGCTACCTACGCTTTTTGCAAGCTTCCAATCCATAAAACCCCCACAAAATTGTATGTATAAGAACCAGCGATTAAAAATGTTCTTCTCATCCCACGATCCCAGTACAAATCCCCCTTGATAAGCCACGCTTTCAAAATAAAGAATATCCCAGTAGCCCTTACAGAGCACGACCCTTAAACCCGAATTAAACAGACGGATGCTTATTAATTTCTCATTCCGATCCTTTCCCACGGCTCCTGCGCCAAATTCACAACCACGATAAATATCTACCTCGATGGCTAAGGATCGTACATCACAGGCCATACCACTCATCATAGTTCATTACTTCGGTATACCCTGTAAATGCCGTTTAGACCGGCATTTCGTGAATGCCCGTCTCCCAGGCCGCACACCTTTGTATTCCTTCACGACCTATTACCCTATTGGATAATATTCGAAAAACTGCTTTTCTCCGAGGGAAATTGGTCAATAGAGAAAAGTGCTCTTCTGCTACATCGGTACAATGGTCCGTTTTGAAATATGCGGGTGTTCAATAAGCAGGGAAACAACTGCTACAATACAATACTACTGGGTAACAAGGGGTAATGTTTGCAGATTGAAAAGCAGGCAAATTTACCCTTTTCAGGTAAAAAAATTCAAACTTCATGATATACTATAAATACATAATTTTAATAAAAAACCTTAACTTCTTGCTTAACGAGACCAATGATTTAGCCGTAGCCTTCGGCGAATAATTTATAGCTATCTTAAACTTCAAGTGTTTACCTAAAAAGGAAGGGCTGATTGATAGGGATAGAGATTTGTGTGAATATATTAATTATTAGTCAAAATGGTCAAATAATTCAAACAAAATCGTATCTTTCATCAAATGGTAGGAACTGTAAGAAATACATATAAATATATAAATAATAACATATTTATATATAAATATATAAATAATAACATACACATAAATTTGTTTTACAGCTTCTGAGATATCTGAGAAAAGGTTCCGTGAGAATTTTTAAAACATTCCCTTTTGCCTTTTGTTCGGTAATTAGACAATCATTAAGCTGGTTAATTGCATCGTTATTTTAAATCAAATATTACATTTTCATTAACGTAAAAATATAATGAAGTATTGCATTTCCTGGGTGGGATTTTTTAAAAATAAAAATTTCACTAAGAACATTCATTCTTTATTATGGAAAAGAAAACTGGTCACACGCTTCAATTCTGATTCAGGCGTAAAAGTAGAAGTCCTCTCCACTTTCCAATATAAAAAAAAGTGTTCATTCTAGATCTCGACCCTATTTGAACATGTGAGGGTGTACTGTATGAAAGTAAAATTGTATAAGATTTCAAAATGATGTATAAAAGGGCAGAATAGTACGAATCCCTTGGCCATTATTCCGATGAATCGCATCGACATCCGGCCCGAAATTGGAGAAATCCATTGGGCCGCAGCCCTCAGATCAAAGCGGCGTCCGCCCCCTTTTCCACGTCCATAACTCGAAATTATCCGCAGCTAATTTCCCTTAGTGGTTTGAGGAAGGGCAGGTGGCACGGAAAATTGCCACTCGAGTTCATCCCCCGGCTGGAAAGGGTACAGAATCCCTGCTACCTGTCGCGGTTACGCTCCTTGCGCAAATGATGACATCAGCAAAAAAACACTCAAAAGATACCTTTTCATTAGATTTTTTGCCATCTTATTAATGTCACTTATTCGTTACTGGTGTCGGAATCACGCGAGGATTCATCTCATTCATTCCGTTCAAATCTTTCGTTCAAAATTTTTGAAATGTCAATTTAAACTGCACACAGCAGGAGAGAATCACATAAGTTGTTGGCAGTCCTTGGTGGTACTGGAACTCAGTCTTGTCCAGTCCATCAAAATTAAGCTATAGAGCTATAAACTCTTAGGTCATCTCAGCTTCAACAAACAAGTTTTAAACTTGAACATTCATTCTCACTAATTCTTAAATACATTCTTTCTTATATACACACCGCTCATTGAAGCAAAGGTACTGCTCCATTACTCTATGCCGACACGATACAACTAATCTAGATAAAGGTTGACTAAGTCCATCGGCCCTATTACATTATATTTTCTTGCTATTAAATCATCTTCCAAAATCGAAAGAGGAGGCCCAGAAGCTTGGAGCCGTACTGATATAACGGGTATCCTACTCGTTAAGAGGGGGCCTCGATAGGGTTCCTTGAACAGGCGACAATATTTTCAGGAGGTTATCGGATATGTCAAATTGGTTGAAAAAAGTCGGATTCGGAATGGTTTAGGATATATTTCACTTTTCAGGTTCCTTCAACCTTTCACAAGTTTAATCTATAAAACCGATATATAGATCTAGTAAAATCTAGATGAAAACTAATTTAACATATAATCCTAGAATTATTATGTGCTTTGATTGTTTTTAGTTCATGTTTGAACTTTTTCTCAATTTAATGGATTTTTTGTCTCTGGCCATTATTCAGGTGGTTTGATGTTTGTTACTGCTGGTTTTCTCTTTACGTCGATCTGGGGTTTGTATACCGATTTTTCAATAGTTAAGTAAAACTGTTGTCCTGCTCGGTTCAAAAGGAACCCGACAAAACAGAAAATCACAAATCTGTTGAGATTATAAGCGTACAAAAGTACAAACACGGACCAAAAACAATAAAAGCACACATTAAATCTATAAATTATATGTTAAATTAGAAATTGGAGATTTCATATAAATTTTGCTGTATAAATATCGTTTTGTCAAAACCAGTGCTAATTCGAGGTTTCATTGAATACTCAATCGTTGAGACAGTTGGAAAGTATGTTAGATGTAACCTTCTATGTACTTGTAACTTCTTTTTTTTTTTCAAAGTGACATGTCTACCTAAAATCGTTGCAAGAGATGTCATGTCGTATAATAATGGCTGCAATTAACTGATGGATGAAACAACGGTGTGAGAAATGGCGAGTCCAACTGAACCCAAAAAAGTCCAAACTAGTCTGTTTCACCTATAAAACTAGAGTCCAACCACAATCTCTAAGCCTTCAAATTATTTATTATTATAACAAGTAGGGATTTACTATTGCTTTGTTCATTGTCTTGGCAATGTTAGGACGGATTGAGACTTCAAGGAAATTTGAGATCGCCGGTAAAAAACGTAAATAAAACAATCAGTAGGTATCAATATTTTGCCCTTAACATAGGTCGAAAGCGTAGCAGTTACAATTGAATTGCCTTTGTCTTCAAGACCATACCTTGATCCAGAATGTTCATGAGCGAAAAGTAGTCGATACTTCTAATATTGTAAAAGTACCTTGGAATGAGCTTACTGTTAGATACAAAACTGTTGTGGAACAATTGGGAAAACTATACAGCGGTTGTGATATCGACTTAGACAGTTGCACTATCTTTTGAATTCGAAGTACTGCCTCTCGAATTAAAACGCCAAATTTACCTCGTAATTAAAAAACCAATATGGCTGCGTGTATTTGAGATCTGAGCTTCGGTGCGTATATCGCAAGTCAAGAGAGTGCAAACAGTGCCATTTAGAGGGTTGAAATTGATCATTTGGTATGGGAGAAACGCTACATTACACGCCGACATAGACATACCACTGGTAGCTGATGTCGCCACAATTGCTTATACCAGACTGAAAGGCACCATGACCATTCACACAAACCCATTTCTACGTGACATCCCTCCTCATCCTCGGCTACCACGAAACGTCTGACGCAAAGAAAACTGTTTCCTAAAAATGTATTCAGTATTTTATATTTATTGGCCCAAATCTAGACACTTGTTATTTATCTATTTATTATATTATATTAACACTAAGTATATTAACTGAAATTTGTTGTACATAGTCTATATAACTCAGAATTCAGATAGTACACCCAAGTCATGCCACATGTGAATTCGGGCTATCCTATATAAATGTCCACATGAATCCCTAACTAAAATTTACAAAATTTAAATAATAGTTAAAAAAAATAGAACGTACAGAACAATAGCTTCTTCTAATCCCGGTTTTCTTAAAATCTTGTGTTAGAAAGGTCTTGACTTTTTTTTTAATTGTGAAGATGCTGTTTTTAGAAGGTTAATTGATTCTATATCGGGGTTTTATGACCTTTTTAGTTTGGACTGTGTTAGTTATGCTAAGTTGAGGTTCGTTAGTTGAAATTGTATCTTTAATCTTACTAGTTCTTCCTTGTTTAATTTAGTTAAGGAAAGGTTTTTAAAGTAGTGGAATGGCATATAAACTTCGTGAAAATCCTTTTCGCCGCAATAGATGGCATGTGTCGATCCTCATAAACTGGCAGTGTTTTCAAAACAGAATATCCTCTGGCCTCCTGTCAAATCAGGACGTAGATAAATTCCATAAGGCGTTACAAATATTTTTTTGCGACCGTCCCGACTCCTTCTTTGGTGGCACCACATGGCATATGGTACACGTCGGCGGCATCGTGTGTTACATACCACGTCAGGGGCTAAACATATTCCGCTTCGGATAATATTTAGTTGTGAAAACCAGTTCGAACCGAACGTCTGAGGTCAAGAACTCGAGCCTGCCCATTTACGGCCGAGTTGCTGCGTTCCTTGTCAGTGTTTATGACGGGCGTCGTGGTGTTAATAATTTTTATATCCGACGGACGGCGCCGATCCGTAATCCTGGAAATAACGTCTATACATGTAGATGGTGAATTTACAATAGAAATGCGTTATTCCTATATTTCACATGGTGAATATTTTACTGAATAAAAGCATAAAACGTACAATACTA
The DNA here is from genome assembly GCF_000648675.2 of Cimex lectularius. Taxonomy (NCBI): domain Eukaryota; kingdom Metazoa; phylum Arthropoda; class Insecta; order Hemiptera; family Cimicidae; genus Cimex; species Cimex lectularius. Next base: position 1,417,291 of record NW_019392657.1, read on the forward strand.
TAACAAGCCGTTTCGTAAAAAAATTTAAAGACAACTAATCTTGCTATATGAAACAAGCAAGCAGTAATTGTCAAACACAACGCATAAAATGCAAATTTAATATTTTATCTAAACCAAATTTGAATTCTCCTGCCAAGCCACTAATTCTCGAGATAACTACTGAATTATACAAATTCTTTTCTTTTTCAAAATGCGTTAAATTTTCATAATTTCATATTTTCATCTACCTTCTTTTGGTCCAGGCCTCTGATCAAAATCATGAGCATCAGACCATGGTTGAAGATGTCATATTTTCTAAGATTACAAATTATAACTTACAAGTTTAGTTTAATAAATATCTTATCATATGGTATGGTCATTCTAGGTGGTTTCTTAAGTCTTTGAGTATGATAACTTTTTTTAAAACTTATATTACTTTGAAGGTCTTATTTTCTACCATGTTTGCCCAGCTCTCAGTCAGCGTATAGATGACGATAACCCCCTTCGGTTCTGATGTAGAAAGGGGCTTATCTTTGTAGGATTAAAAGTCATACGGAGAGGCAAGTAAGTAGCCTGAATCAAGATTCTGATGTATTTTATTCGTGCGTCAAAAACAAACTGCATTCCCAAAGTTGTGAAGTTGAAGAAAAATCATATAATAGAATAAAAAGGATAAACCGTTACTATTGAAGAAATGAGGAACACACTGAATGATTTTAAAGAAAATAAATAACCAGAGGAAGTTACATTTACCAAAATGACTAATCATTATTACAGCATGACTAATTTGTATAATAAGTGCTTGATGAGAAGATTTCTTTTTAATGGAAAATTTCGGAGACCACACTTCTTACCAAACCCGAAAAAGACTTACCCGATATAAGGGAAACTAAAAGAAAAACTCCTCACAAAGAGGTACTACCGACGAATTAATGAACATGAAAATTAATGAAGACCGTACAAGGTTGAATGGACACTTTATCGGTAACCATGGACATGGCTGAAGCCTCTGATTCGGCATGCTGGGACTGAATTCTGATTCATATGGTAAAACTAGGTGCTCGGAAAATCTATTCGATCCGTCTAAAGACTATTTTAATGACAGATTGGTATGTTTATCTACTAATGGAAGAAAATTGATTAGGATAATGAAAAAAAGTTGTACCCGAGGCTCAAGTCGTTTTGTAATATTGTGTAAAATGTTTACTGAAAGGCATGAACGTGGATGGAGCATTTGATTTGGCTTGTTAGGACTATGTGGGTCTATTAAACATCAATTTTCTGGAAAGTATAGTGGCGTAGGCTTTCGCTGTTGATCTGGTTTTGTCAAACTTGTCAACACCTCGTTTATAGTTGTTATTTCTTAGAAAGTGCAGAGAGGCAGTAATTTACCATCATCGTTTACTAAAGGAAGCTTTGGATGAAACGTCATAATCAATCCTCAGAAGCTTTGCCAAAACTCCACCTATAACTTATAAAGGCTCATAAAACAATCAAAAGTCCATCTCGAAAAATCCAAAAAACACTTTTCATGGTTCCACTATCTCTGAGACTTTCCCAAACCTTAACTTAGAAAACAAACACATCCCAAAAATATCCACTTTTCATGAACTGTAGAGCTTTCTCAACATCACCCATATAATCAAATTTGAAACAAATGTGTACAGTTGAGGAAGAAAGAATGTACAGAAATGTGTTAAAGCACGCTGTTTGACTTGGGCTTCTAGCAAATCATCAGTTAATAATCTTGGCCAAATATTCCGGATACTAAGCATTCCAAAACAGGGGCTTTCGGTAGAATCTAAAGCCGTAATTACGGCCGATAATTCACAAGCATTGGAAAGAAATCCTTATTTGGCAACTGTGAATAAATGGACATCATCATGGAGCCCAGTGTTAAATTTTAGAACCAATCTTTTGAAATATTACGATACATTTCGTAGAAATTTCTTCAGATGTCGTTACTTAGTAGTGTATCAGAAGATCTGACAAAAAATTTTATTCGGATATTCTAATATGAGTTTATAAAAGCAAATAAAATGAAATAAAAATTATAAGAGAGAAAATATATGAAAAAATTAACTTTAAACAATTATACACACAAATATGTAAAAAAAGGGTTTATATTTGGCTAAGGATCTAACAGCCTTTTCATGCCCAAGGACTCCTTACAGGGCTTGAAATATCCGGCTTTTGAAACATTGTTGAAAACAAACAACAGTAATATGTACGCAGTTTAAAAAAACAAAATTTCTAAACTGAATATTTTGCACACACTTAAGATGATTAAAACATTGAACGAGATTTATCATATTTAATTTCTCTTGCTTACTTTCGCGGTCCAGTTACTTAATCTATTTCTGGCCAAGGATAACCGGCGAGAAAAGGCGGATCCGGAAGAATTCATGCATAAAACATACAGAAAAGGTTGAAAGATAAAAAATGTGTTAAATCTATATACGGGTTTTTCATAAGTTAGTTCAAATGCGTCTCTTCCGGTATTGCAATTGTACCTAGTGTTTTACAAACAAAAGGGTTAGGAGCTTTGAAGTTGAAACATCTTTCGACGTTACCTTGTCTGTCATTTTCCATTTATCCACTTAATTCCGTTCCCACGATGATCCTTTATTATACCTTAGGTCTTTACGCGGACATGAGCGGTCTTAAAAAGCATTCTTTTGGGAAAACGACAATCCCGGTTTTGTCGGAACAGATTAATCCTGTAATTGTTAATGGGAGAATATTTTGAGTCTGTCCACCTTCTTAAAATTAACCAAGGCCCATTTTATCTGCCAATGCTTGTTAAGAAACAACTCAATAGATTTGTGGAGAGTACCGTAACATTCTCGCCACATGAGTGTACTTTGTCACTCCGAAGGAAATCCGCGAAATCATTCATTCACGAAAAAATAACGTTACCCGTTCTAGACCAAATATCCAATCTCATGCTAAAGAACCTTCCAATAAAAGCAATGCTCCTACTAACCCGCCTCTTCAATTCTATGATTTTCCTATGTTACTTTTTGAATTGCTGGAAAATCTCAAAACTATATACTTCAAAAAATCTTTGAGCAAGATCTTTAAAACAATAATATCAATACAGATTGTAACTCATTTAGCTACTCTAAATATTATAAGTGAAGAGCAATTTGGCTTCAGTCCTGGGCATTGTAGTAGGACTTCGATCCATTCGGACACCAACTCCCCATCTCAACCTACAATCTTTTGACATTACACCTCACGTGGTAGAGCAGCGGCGTATTTAGCTGAAGGTCTTGGGTTCGAATCCCGCTCGTGACACTAACTTTTTCATTTCAACCAATACCTTACATAAAGATTATCTAATACGTAATGTTTAGCATCAGAATTGTAGTTTTAATTGCAAGAATTAATTATTGTAGTGGCTTCACACGGAAAAATCAGAGCGAGTACTTTTATTCATGCCCTTTATTTATTTATATTTTCTATTCGTTTATTGTTCGTATTTCCGCTCACTTATGCAATCTTCTTGGCTTAGTTTTCAGCTTTCATGATATCAATTTTCCTCTTGTGAAATTTGTTCACTTAGCAAAAAGGGAAGAAGTGGGCGAGAGATAAAGCGGAGTGGGCGCAGAGTGTAGACGGATGTAGTGGCGAGAAGTGAAGGATAGCTTCATCGGCACATAAGCTGGCCCCGTAGATTGAATTAGCTTATCCAGACAATATAAATCACACCTATCATTCTCACCCAATGAATAAATATAATAACGATACGTTCTTTAAAAAATACCCCGTGGTGATTTGTTTTATAAAATACATGTGTAGCACGGATAATGGAGTTTCTTTAGAGAGGTTTTCCTTGCTTGAATTCAGTTTTAAAACAATTTAAAAAGAAAAATATTATACAAATTTTTGACATAAAGAGCAAATTAAATGAATTTCATGTTCATGAGTAATTAGGTAAGTACATATAAATTCGTGCGATTAGTTTAGCTTTGTTATTATTACAAAGAAGATTTTTTATCAATTGAACACACACTCAACTGTGCCAAAATTAGTTGGAACAATAACTAAACAAATTGGCAGAATCACTAAAAAATGAAGAATAATTAAAAATTTACATAAACTTTACATCGTACGTTATTTACATAACGATTCTAATAGACATATAAAAAAAACCGATATTTCAAAGATGCTTTCAAAGATCGAGTGATAAAGCAAAATATCTCACGAATTTATGATCACATATCCGATATTTATGATCATCAAAATATCCCAAAGCCAAAAACCACCGAGAAATTTTTTAATTTTTACCACAAACTTATTCAGTGACAATGACAGTAAATTAGTTTAAATTATTATTCGAACAGTATTATTTTGTAGGAATAATGTAAATATCCTCTCACCAGTTGCAATAGCTTTGATTAGTCATAGGTTTGTAGGTAAAAACAAATTAAATATATATAAAACAGAAAATTTAATATCCGAGAGAGGGAGAGACAGACAGACAGAGAGTGAGTGAGTGTGTGAGAGAGAGAGAGAGAGAGAGAGAGAGAGAGAGAGAGTGAGTGAGGGAGAGAATGAGATGAGAGTTTGAAGAGAGAGTGAGAGAGGGTGAAAAAGAAATATATAGACAGACAAAGATAAAGAGATGTGGGTAGATGGAATGACAAACAGCTGTACTGAAAGTCATACAAACAGATGAGAGAGTTTTGAAGGTTAACTTAGCTTGTCGACTTTCTTAGATCACGCAGAACAACAAAGAAATGAGAGAGGTAAGAAAAGAGTGTGTATGTGACAAAAAAGAGAAAGATACGAATAATCAGAGATAGATAAATATATATATAGATAGATAGTTAGAGAGGGAGAGAGAGAGAGAGATCAATACACCAATCAGATTCGTCATTTTTCTGTCATAAATGGTGTCAATTTCTGTCATAACATCGATATCTAAACTCTCCAAGAAGATTCAATGAATTGCCGAGATAAGGAAGAACACAGCTTCGCCTGTTTTGAAAGTTAACCTTTTGTTTAAAAAAATATCGTAATTAGACCGTTCGAGGTCATAAATTGCGATTTTATGAGATAACCGGCTTGTTAGCATGTTTGATATTTTTCCCCGGGGGTATGCCTACATTGGAGAAAGTTGTCCGAACAAAAACGGAATTTCATCTGTATTCCCTGCTACGACTTTTCCAAAAGGCGCATCCATCTACGAAGCATACAATCAGAGTCGATTTATCGTGGATCCACCTCATCTCGAGGATAAATGATGTAGGGGCCGGTGTGAATCGGGACGGACAAAAAAATACAACTTCGCCCCGTCGGACCAGGAATTGAAATCGGCCTTTTTCCATGTCTTAATCGCTGTCAGAACCTCGATCCATCTCGCCCTTTTTTACCTCTCGCCCTTTGGGGTCGGACTAATACGTTTCCTAGGCCCTACAACCTATTCTACCTTAACCATAAAATCATAAACAAAGCGAACAAATCTTATTGTTCTGAAAAAAAAAATGCACTTCTTTAGGCATTCGAGCACTTACTTGGTCCATGTTTGTTACTTACTTCCTTCCTGTGGGTCGGTACATTATTCCGGGACAGTCACATAGGACATGTTCTAAGTTACTTCTTGTTAAAGTATGTAGGCATGTTTATGCTTCTACTTTACCCATTAAAAAATAGTGAAGAAGCTTAAATATGTCCTTAATTTTTGAATGCTCAGTTAGAAGAAGAAAGTCATTTTCTGAATGTTAAAATAATACAGATTGCGCTTTAAGCAGTAAATATAAAGTATATTAATATATATCAACATCTATTTATTATTGTTAAGTCCAGTGAGTTTACGAAACTAAAAGTCGGTTCTATGACTTCTTCTTCTACTCGCCATATTCCTCTTGTTAGGATGGCTCCTTATCAGAGGGACTCTGGTGTTTTCGATCAGCTTGCAGTCTTGAATATTATGAGTCAGATCTGTTCTCTACCTCCAAACATAATCTGCGCTTCTAATAATGGAAACGCTGTAGGTAAGATTTTTACAGAGGGCCATAGTTGTCTTGAAGGTATGGCTAATAAAAGCGTGCCTCCTGTCATTAATGGATGGAAAACAGCTTCTTGTTTTGTTCTTTTGCTTTTATTCATATTTCATTCCATTTCTCCACACTTGACTTTATTTCCTGCATTTTAATATATCAACGAGGTAGTCTGCCATATTTGATGAATAACATTCGTTTTTGTCCCATCTTTTGCCAACTCATCTGCCTTTTCATTTCCTTAGTATCCCACGTGTCCTTTGGACCATCTTAATGATATCAACAAATGCCGATTTTTCCTCCCCTTAAAACTTTTCGGATCAATTACTTATTTTTTATTAAGCTCGTTTTAAACTTTCGTTTTAATAGCTCGATGCTCGATAGGATTTACGTCAGGAGATGGAAATGGCGTTTTTAATTGCCTAGGAGCATTAAACACTTCTTAACTGTCCAGGCGGGATTTTTGAGGTCGTTATCTTGTTAGACAATTAAATTTAACATAAAACTTAAGTTTTCGGCACTCTGTTTGAAACTGTCTTTAAGGGTTCATATATATGTTTATTCATTAGCTTTATTTTATTTAAGTTTCTTTACTTATTGACGACTGATCGAAACTCTTACTGCTAAACATAAGCCCCATTTAGATATCTTTTCTAAAACCAATCTGGACTTAGAGAATCATGTGGGGTTCAGCACAGTGCTCCAGCATCCAAAGAATCCAGTAGCTCTAATCCAAAATCCTTCTAACGATAAGCCAAAGACTTTCAAATCCCAGTTGTCCTGGAAACCGCAAGAAGTAAACACACAGGAGTAGTAGACGCCTCAATAACACCCTCGAGCCTCATTACAACCTGTTACCCAATTAAAAAAGTATTTATTTCGTACAATTAATCTTCAAAAATCGAAAATTTGAGATTTTGAGAAAAGCCTGTGAGAATTCCCTGAAAAAATTTTTTTGGGATAGTTATTGGGATTAGACAGAGATAATTCAAGCAGATAAGATGTGAAATATCACAGAAATCCTGTAGCCAAAACTACTGTTGTCATCATTGTTTAAGACAAACTCTTAAGACAAACAAGACCTTGTGAATCTGCGCTGATCGATAGTTACTCCTCTTGTGATTATTCAAAGTACAGTATTTGTTTGTTTATTTATTGGCCAATAACTTGCTAAGGAAATTTAAAGGAAAATGACGTTTGTTTGATGCTAATTTAAAAGGCATCCTATCGTTTTATACAAAACTTGCTGGGTATAAATTTTCGAAGATAGGCATACAGTTGTAATAATTTCAGTCCATAAAGATACACAGGATCCGAATGGACGTAAAAGTCGAAACGCTGCTATCTTTTTCTCGTCAAAGATTAGATTAGGTGGCAGATTTATAACCGGGGCTTTTTGTCCCGCCTTGAACCGGTCCCTTTCCACAAAAGAAGCCACAGGGCCAAAACTAAGACTGGGTGCAGTAAATCTTATTTCGAAATTAGCCTAATTGTGAAATGCCGTCTGTTATAATGAGACATGATTTTTACCATGTGTGGAAGATGTTTTGTTCCGAGAAGGAACTGGCGGTGTTTGGCGAGTTTCTTAATGATTCACAACAGGCAAGATTGACTCACATGCATGTGAGTCACTGCTCTAAATATTCATTTTATGTTTGGCCAAGCTGTGTAAAAACAAAAACATAGTTAAATATCATTTTGTTTTTCAAATCTGACATTATTTTGAACCGTATGTTGAAATAGAAAGACAAAAAATATCAAAACTCCATTCATTATGCACCTTGGTTTTAACATAATATAAAGGAATTCTTGAGCACCCGTCAAGAGCGATCCTTCGTCCTGGATTCCTTTTTTCTATTTGTTTTCATTTATTAAGGAAGTATATTAGGAATACATTTTGGTGTTTTATTAACATTTCTATGTTATGCTATGAGATTTGTGAAATAAGTAAGGAATTAGACATTTTGGAAATTGAAAGTGAAAAATAACTACAATAATAATACAATAACATAATATTAAATAATAACATTTATACACAATAAAATTTATTGTCAAATTTGTTTTCAATCTCGATTATTACAAAATATGTATGTATTCAGGATAGTAGAAGAGGTTGTAAATTCTTATTATTATCATCAAAAAATGTCCATTCAATTTTAAAATTTACGTTGTGCAATAGCTTATTGGAAAGGGTACAATGGTCCGTTTCTTCAGGAGCATTCTCTCCATTCTTCTCTAAATCTTCATATTTACAATCCGGCTTATCCCCTTGAAGGATTAACGTCTGGTTTTTCAAGCCATTTCGAATTGCAAATCTGAAAGGAAGAGGGGACAAATTATGCAACTGTTATTATACAAAGTTGCATTCCGTTCTACGCGGAGATGGAAAGTGAAATCTAATAATTGCCCAGATCCCGCTCCCGTCCTTTTTAAAGTCGTGTTTAGTCTATTTCCTGAGTAATTGGACTTGAAGTTTTTAACGATCGTCAATCAAATCTAAATTTTCAGATTGTTTTGTTGAAAAGTGGCTTTATAAATTTACAGAAACTTCCTTGCATCGTGCAGAATCTGTAGTTGGGAGGTTGGATCAATCTTTTATTACTGCAATTTTATTATCAATTATGTCTGGAAATTAAAACATGGCGTAATAATTAGTATACTTATTCTAAGTCCTAATTTTTGAGAAAAAAACATGTCAAACGCTAATGAATGGCAGGTCGAATTGTCACATTTCACCGTCTGCTTTCATCTGTGCCTCTTTTCAATAAACAGGAAGACAACTTGATCGTTGAGGTTTTGATTTTTAATTTAAAAGTAATTATTACTAATTTTAATTGACCTATTTAATGCTGTAATAACGCTACAATATGTTCCGAGTATCGGGAAATTCGCAGAATTCAAAACGAGATCAAACCATATAGACAAATATCGCTACTCCAGATACTCTCTGTGCTTAAAAGTAAAGGAAACCGAACTACTTAGTAAAAAGAATAAAACCCACAGTAAAATAAAAAATAAAATCATCCCAGAGACAACCAATTTCGATTCCGATCAACACTTTCAACAATAGACCAAATTCATGGAGTAACAGAAAACCAACCTCAAAACTCAAAACAAAGTCTGGCATGGAGGAATTTTGTGTAAATAAGTGGGTTGCTACCAAAACACTACATACCACTTAACTATCAAACAAAAAGAACAATAAATTCAGGAGTTCCCCAAGGGACCATACTAGGTCCAATGCTTTACTTGAATACCAGTATTTTCCAAGAATGTTCCAATGTCATATGGTTCGTCGGTGATATCAGTAGGTAGATAATCTTCAAGAAGCGTGTAACAAAATAAATAAATGGAAATGGAAGAGCACAAGAGAGATAAAAAGGTGAAAAAGTCTCTGTTCCAGTTCGAGCAGATTTTGGCCAGAATTCATGTCTCAAGATTTGGTCCTGCCTGCTAAAATCACCCTCTTTACTACGGTCTAGCTTTGTTATGCTAGTCGAATTTCGGGTTTTCGATAGTTTGACTTTTTTCCATTCCTTTAGCATTTTTAATTTAATTTTATAGTTTGCCTTGAAATTTTGGTTAATTCCTTTTTTTAATGCATCCTCAGCTACCACGTTAACTGTGTAAAGCTTGTGAGTTCGTCAATCGGGTTTGCTATTGATTCAATCATTGGAATATCTTGCTGAGATTTCATCCCATGGAAGAGCTTCTTCTCGGATAATACATCTTCTTGGCCTGAACTCGATTACAGAGGCATAGGCATAATGCTTCAGTTCAATTTTTAGTTGATTGAGCCTTTTTCTTTTAATATTTCTTTCTTCTTCTCTTTCCTTACTTTCAGATTGAAGAGTTTACTTGTCTTCATATTATATATTAATTCTGCGAATTTGTAATGTCTTGAACTCCAGCAGGCGACAACAGCAGATATTTAGTGTAATTTTTCGAGTTGGTTTGCATTTAACGCTTTTACCATACACCACCAATTTTAAGAATATTTTCGATTTGAATGATTGTTATTTCTTAGTCGTTGGAATGGGCTATTGTTATTATTGTTGTTGATTTTTTTAAAACAAAGTGAGATAGTGACTCATAAGACAGGTGGATAGACTAATGTAATGAACACACCTGAGGATAACACGATTTCTATATACCTGTTGCGTTATTCATAGCACGAAGTGTTTAATTAACATCAATTAACAATGCTGTATTCGCAACATGTGCATATTTATGGTATAATAAATCCCATCCGGAAAGTATAAAGCATTCGAAGCTGCTTAACTTTTTGAACTTTTATATATTTTCCATACTTTTTAAAATGTAGTTGAAAGGGAGGCTAAACGGAAAGCAGAAGGCGTCGATTTTTTGTACGGTTTCTCCTTAACACCTCACGTTGGTCGTGGTTTGCCATGTTAAGTAAATACTACAATCAACATGAGCCTTGAAAGTTGGCTGGTGGACCGAAGGACGGCTTGATTTAAATTCTCAACACAGTTTATTACGTGTTGCGTTGGGTGGTCTGCGAATTGTACCATCGTCAGCTGATTGACAGTCATCATGGTCTTGCTGTTTATTTTTTTGATCAGCCCTTTTTAACATTAAATCGTTTAGGTTTAGCAAATAGCAACGTTTATACGTGGTAAGGGATGAATGTAATATTTTACACATTCAAAACGGAATGTTCCAGCTTGAAGTTTTTCAAACAGATAATCAATAAAATTGGTGGTACAACAAAATATCAGGATTCCACCTTTAAACTTACAACAAAATTATTAGAATAAAAATAAAAATAAGCTTGTTGATGTCCTTCCTGTCATCTCCTATTAGGCTCTGATAATTACATCAATTGTCCTTAATTATTTGCACCTATTAATGGTTTGATAGCTTAGTTAATAAGTTGTGTACTTTGTATTTTCAGTTTTTAAAGTCAATTTTGTTTATTTATTTCTCTGGAAACCGTTTGCCAGAGAAAATTGGCTCACTTATTTAAAGGACTGTTTTTAAAGAGTTTAGACATGATTGCCAATAGGCATCTAAATTTTTTCTCGTTTCGGTTTTGTGGCAATAAAAATTGTTTTTACGTCGTTATTACTTTTATAAACGTTTCGTGTTTCGATTTATCTTCTGAAAATTCACTTCACAGTTTACTACCAAAACTCTAGTATGTTACCCTTATTTTTTGAGGATAATGAAGTACATACCGACATCCTTCCCCACCCCTTCAAAATCCAACGTATATAAACACAAAATAGCAAAATCTCACTGGCACTCTCGACACGACACGCAAGAATGGCACAATTACACAGAAGACAAACACTTTGAGTGTGTAGAGAGACTTAGATTGAATTAAAAAAAATATATATATATATAAATATATATATTTNTATATATATATAGAGAGAGAGAGAGAGAGAGGGAGAGAGAGAGAGCTCTTTACATTTTGAATAATATAAATTCGCTGACCCAACGTTTCTTTGTACAAATGAAACATCATAGGGTTTTATTGATTCCTTGCCAATTTTCCAGCGATTTCGTTATTAGAATTTATGCTTTTTTCAATTTGGTTGCAAACAGAGGTAGTACTATAGTATTTTTATTTACTTATCCTCCGCTTCACCCCTGTATCTGAGGAACGATCCAAATTAACTAAAATTTTGGTACAAAACAAGTATATTGAAATTAACTTTTTAAGGTTGAAGGAGTGGCTTGAAGAAGGCATAGTTTTTTTAAAATATTTAATTCATTGATTAATTAATCTCTTAAAGGGTCCCCCCTTCCTAGTATTCCCTTTACAATAACGCAAAGGGCACTTGTCTGCATTAAGTAAATTTATACTCGAAAAAATACATAATTCTCTACATGTGCAAGTTATTACTAAATAAATAAATATATATATATATTTAAATAACTACCTGACTGTAAAATTTTTCCAATTCATAAAATTAAGCATGACTTTGAACAAATAGGTTTCTTTTTCACAAAACCAAATTAAGTGAAAAAAAAGTATTTCTTTTTTACTCAACGTTTTTATTAACTTTATATTTGTTAGTTATTGACAATTAGACAAATTGTAATTTCTACTTTTTAATCTTAAAAACTTAATAAAAACAAGGAATAGCAAAATGGTCAGCTACAAAGTTGACATCGCTGATGTGTTTTCCTTTCCTATCGTTTTAGAAACTAGGTGAGAACAATGGCCAGATTGGGCTTTGAAGCGTTTGACTGGGACAGAAATAATTTTTTAACTATTTTTCAAACGTGGTGCCTATATTTTGTGAAGGAGAAAAAAGAAGAAAGGAAACGATCTCTCTGATCGTCCCCTAAGGTGATTCCGGTTTTCTTATAACCCATCATTTTTAATGGTTTAATTACGATTAGGCAAGTGACGCCAGAAACCCAAGCCGAAATAATTGAAGCTTAGACAAATGCATTATTCAAAAGCACAGTGATGCTTTTGTACACTGATTCATTTTACTTTTGAATATTACCGGGACGAAATTAGTAACCGTGCCTGGTGACATTCCCACAACGGAAGGCCGTTTTTCCGTAAAGACATGAATAATTTATGGTTTTAATTTGCCCGATTCTATTAAAATGAGTGGACACAAAGGCTATCCGAAAATCGACCTGAATCTATGAATAAATTTAGGCATATTGACTTCTTTTTTTAATTATTATTCTGATAAGCCTCACTGCTGAGTTCAAAAACGGTTAAATCAATCGTACAAATCATACCAGGTTCAAAAAAAAAAAATAATAATACTTGATTATTTAATCATCATTAAAATTTTAGAAGCAAAACAAGCTTATTTCTATAAAAGAACGCTTTAATATTTTCATATATTTTATAAGTTCACTGATTGCTAATTTATATAAGTTCAAATGTGCACACACATGTACATACAAGCGTGTACATAGTTGAGCCTATCACATCTTGCAGTTCACCAGCGTTGAGCTTTTGTAATTTACAACAAATCAGAATCAGGCAGTCAGATCTCAGTCTCATCCGTCCAGCTGCGAGGTTGTTCTTCAGGGGCTGTCAACAGCTTGGTTATTTTAGCCCAAAAGTCAATAAATTCCAAAATTCATTATTTATGTCGCAGGCAGATAGTCAAGCTTAGTTATTTAATGAAATGACTAGCAGCTAGTTAAAATCCAATACTGAAATGCCTAGACCCTTTATCAAACTCCCAGTCTTTTAATTAAACTTTGGCTCTTGTTTAGTCAGTTGGTCAAACACACAACAACATAGCTGTAATCCTTTCCTTTTGTCCCTTTGTGGCTTTTCTGTTATTGGTTCCACTACAGTATCCCAATGGATTCTTAGCGTGGCTGTTTTAGCTCGAGTCAGAGTCCCAAAAATCCTTGGGCTGAAGATGTCTTAAATGATAAAATTCAAGAGGTTCAGAAGGCCAACACTTCAAAATCCCAAGTTCAGTACTTTCAGGAGCATCCGTGAAGCGATTTTTAGAAGTTAAGAACAATGTTTCAATATTGAGACTAAGCTATAGTTGTAAAAAAATAGTGTTCCCCGAGATGAATTAGTGAAGGTGAAGGGAAGCAGTTAGTTTTTGCTTTGTATGTTGTATTACATAAGCCCATATTAGATACAAGCTGCTCAGGGAAATCGTGTGGCATCCGTATGCGCTCTCTATACGGAGCCAAGGAATTGCACTCTTCAATTAAGTGGGACACATCGAGCATCATTTCTCTGCATGCCGGAGACATTTTGGCCCGAAAATGTCCTTGTGTCAAACTCGCATTTCGTTTATCGGGTGAGGATAATCCTTCTTCGGGTCGTCACGTCTTCCAAGGACCACCAATCGACTACTTAAGGTTGGGCGTACCGGCCTTAGCCGCCACGTCTGCCTTTTCGTTACCATTTTATAAGTCTGTTGTCAGAAAATACTTGTTTCGTTTAGAAGGAATATTTTTTTTAATAAAGTATTATTTTCAATGTGTTTGTAAGTGAGCGAGTGCTTTGTGGATTATCTTGCAGTTTCATTTGTATGACGAAAATACATGTAATATAAAAATAAGATTTACTATTTTTATTCCTGTTTTTTTATTCTCTCCAACGATGTATTTTCATATTTTGTGTTTGAGGGGATTATAAAAATCCTCTGAACCACCTGAAGACCGAGAATTAAGGGAGATAGAGAAAACACCAGTCGGTGAATAAATAATAATACAATCTAACGCGGCCTCGAACAAATCATACGCATTTTCATTCGCGCCCTTTTTTTTTCAAGAGAACGGATTACGTAAAGTAAATCAAAGTTATTATGTTTAAATTGTTGCATTCAGAGCCGGCCAGGCGTATGTTATTTACACCAGTGCCGAAGCGTGGGAGAACCGGACTCTATGTGGAACATCTGGTTCACCTTTCACTGCACGTTCAACAGCACGCGGCAGGAAATTGACTTTTATCACCCTGTTAAACGTACCGCCCCCTTCGCTTTTAAATCCTTTTCGTGCTCGTTTGCGAAATTTCATCAACTTGTACAGCAGGTTATATTTAAAGAAAAACCTACCAAAATCTTATCTATTTTATTAATCTAATATCTACAGGATGACTTCGGATTTAACGAGGATGGTCACATTGACAAATAAAGCTATATAAATTTATTTTTAAATATTTACAACAATTGGAATTTACTGGCTTATTTTTGTAGGCTTAAAATCATTAATCAACCGTAACGACAAATAAATCCATTTATCCTTCATTTATTGTTTAGTCTATAATCAAATGTTAATATTATCACGCTAATTTATTTCCAAACATATCATCATCACTGGTATTAATTTTGTCGGACAACTACCATGAATCGTACTAGATTAACTGACTAATGATTATTGATTTATTTAGGTTCAAATCTATAATGGGTACAGACATACCTATAAAATCACCTACCCCGGTTTTTGCACTCCGGGGTCAGCCCTCGGTCTTATATATCCCGTCGAAGAAGTAGCTTAGGAGCTGTGGACAGCTAGGTCATTTCAGCCCCCAACGTATGCAGTTTTTAAATCTAGACACACTCTCTCATTCTTAAATACGTTTTTCTTATTTAACGGGAGTGGATTGAGAAGTACTCGATATTCTTCCTCCATCGGCCCTCTTATACAATAATTTTATTCTAATAAATACATTCATTCTCAATATACACAAACGGGGATACAAAACGAGATATCTATCAGTACTAGATATCTACTATATCCATATACAACAACTATTGTTCTCTGTTTATTCCAATGATTATAACAATGGACCCAAATATTTATTGTCGTGCACAAGTACAATTCTCATATCGGGTGGTATTCCTGCTCGTTTTCTGTAAGGAGCCAAGGAATGACTTGGGAATACCGAACAACTTTTCTCTACACGCTGGACACATACGCGGGCTTTGGGCTAAGTAAATGTCTGTTTTTCAACCTCACATGTACTATTCCTAATCGAGATAGGATGATAGCTCATATACAATTCTGACCCCTCCGAAGGGGGTTTGTTTTACATATATTATGTACCTAATCTAATGTGGTACTCAACATCGGACCTTTCACGTTAATAAATACATTCACTCTCAACACATGCTAGGGAGTAATAGTTGAAACAAAACTATATACAATAAAACAGCCCTGTTTCTTCCAAAAATTGTAACAGGTGACCCAAATACTCGCGTCGTGCTCAAGCACAATTCTCATATCGAGTGGCATTCGTACACGTTCTCTACATGGAACCAAGGATTGGCATCCTTTAATTAGGTGAACATCGAGCAATCTACCGGTCACATTTATTGATCTGTTGTATCTTTATCCTATCTTCCATTGAAAATATGTACCTACACCCAAAAAAATTAATAACACGGTAATAAAAATTGTGAGGGATTAGGGGTAAGTAGGCATAAAGGAGCATTCGGGGTCCCATTTGTTATATCATCTTTACTCCTGACTTAACCACAACTTCCAGTACTATCATCACCTATAATTTTATCCAAGCTACCTCTTACACCTTGAACCTATCGGAAACACAAAAAGTGGCAAGACTGAATTAAGAAAAATGTACTGAGTGTACATTCATATTGAAAGAACAATCCTGCCCTCCACTGTTCATCAACAACGTAGAGATACCGTTTTCCATTCATAGTCAAATACTTGGACTATATACTAGACAGCATACGAGGAATCCTCACACAAATCCTAAAAGACAACAATTCAGCAGAAGACTTGGACAAACTACGAAGACTTCTAGGATCGAAATCTGACTTGACCGTCAAAGCTAAACTAACCTTACCCAAGACTTTACTGGGAACACAGTAGACATCCGGGGTGGAACTGTGGGATTCTGCCAAGCCATCAAATATCAAGCGCATCCAATCCTTCCATTCAAAAGTCCTTAAACAAACAGTCAAAGCTCCTTAATACGCCAACATTTCCCGTGTCGATTTACAATCGATTCACAATTCGAAAAGTTCCACAACCTCCCGATCCATGCTGTTTAAGCCATCTGCATTTTCCCATCCGGGGAATCCGCCAGGTCGCCTTAATCGACGATATCCTCGAGACCTCGATGCCCCTTTATCCTTCGCAATTTTTATTACCATGATTTAATTTTTTTTATAAGTAGGTAAGTATATTTACCTTTTCGCATTTCAATCCTATATGTAACATTGGTTTCTTAAAAGTTCGTCTTTTCTTTTTGTTCGTGGTTAAGCTATCGTTGAATTTATTTTTGGGAAAATTTCAAAAAGAGAAAGTAGACAAGTCGTCAATGTAAATAGAGCTTTTGTGATCAAGATCAAAACAGGTCGAAACCGACTCGAAAGTGATTTTCATTTTGCAAGTTTAATCGCCAAAGGCTATTTATTCCTCCTTCGAAACAACTTTCCCGTCGATAAAACAAACATCTTAATTATAACTGATCCAATAAATATAAGCCTATCGTTTTATCAATGAATATATAATATTAGGTTTTAAGCTAAATTGGTATAACATTCTTCTATATATAATAAGGTTCATTAAGCAAAGAAGTCTTTTCACTTTTTTCACTCCTTTCTTTTCAAAATTCTTCTTAGTTAGTGATTTTTATAATTGTTGTTTTTCATTTTTGCAGGTACTCTGTGATCTATCGTCACCAATGGAGCAGCTATGTAGGATATTTACCTTAGTAAATCAGGTAAGATTTAATATTTTCCTTTTTGTATTTGTAAAAATGTCCTTTGTCCTTAGGTTTTTAAAGTGCGACTGATTGTTTATATCTTCCTTGCTCACTTGCATGGTGTTTTCTAAATATTCAGACGTGCTTACAAATGATTTTCCTCTATGGCTTAGTTCAATACGCGCCTTTGGATTATTTATTAATTTGATAAGTCTAGGTGGAGTGGCGTGGCTCATGAATAAGTAAATTATGAAAACGCGCCAAATAAACCATAAAATTAAACATTTTTCCTTTTATTTTAATCGACAATCGATACTCTAGTTTGTAATTATAAGAGGGAGTCTTGAAAAACAGGTTGTTGGAGCATTAATCCTCGCCCTGAGGCGTCTAACGCTACTTGACTCATCCTAAGACAGAAATCGTCTCCCTTTTAAATATATTTTCGAGCACAATGGAAATAAAACTGAAAAATTCGTTACCGTCATGGTGGTATTTATTAATTATGTTGATATTATGTTATGTTAATTATGTTGATGGATAAATCTTAAACGTTTTTATGGCTAATTAATTCCTTGATGAACATCGGCATTCGCAGAATTTTTAAAGGATCATCACTTTGGAAAATGGCTGCTTATTTAAGAACAAAATGTTAATTTGGGTTTTTTCAATTTGTTATAAAAAAATTGCCGGAACTTATAAAAATTGTTAGTGTGACCTAATTAATTATCAATTAATGTAAATGAAAAGGCGTAAGATGCACAACTTGCTAAGGCTTTTGACAATCTTTGTCAAAATCATACCACGTTTCTTTTTCACCTGATCTATACTACTTTTCACAGTGGTCTGAATTGGGTTTGTTGTGTTATAGCGATTGTAAATAAGATAATAAAACTAGATGTTCCTTAGACTTTATTTACCCGTTTTTATATGACATGATTGAGATTAAGATAGAAGAAATAGAATAAAACCGGTTTTTTTAGAAACTTTGAATTCTGTGTATACGATATTCCTGTTGTCTTGGTGTAGTGTTAATCTGGAACTAGTCTAATCGAGTGAGCGCTTTATAAACGGGCAGACACGGGGATCGTAAAAAAGTTTTGATTATAAACAGCAGAAAACAACAAAATAAAAGTCGGCCCAGTTGGAATAAATTATACAGGTGTTTTGGAACCCAACAAAATTTAAATTTTAATTACTTTAAAATGATTTGTTGGAATTTTGTCTAATGAAAAATTGCTCTACAGGGCTGAGTACGCTTACCTTTCAAAAAATTCACGGTCACCAAAACTATCTTCTTCATTTTTTTAAACTGCATGCATAGAAAACAACATCGGTCTATCTTTGCCTATCTTTGTCCAGCTGAAGATTAACTAATTAACATAAGTGAAATGTATAAATAGAATAGGATCGGCCCAAGTACAGATCCGTGATGAGCTCCGGCTATTAGCTAAATAAATTATTATTTTTTTTTTTTTTTTTTGACTGGGGCTTCCGACATCTAGGTCATTTCAACCCCCAACTAAGTCTATATTCTATTTACCCTTTCAAACACTACATTCATACACATAAATACATCATACAGTACACTCATTCCGTTTGGTCGGTGAAGTACTTCATATTCTTCCACCGACCTATACTTAAACTAATCTAGATTGGGGTCGATGGAGTACTTTTATAAATATTCCGCCATCCACCCCGAACACACACTCTTACGCTCTCTACTTTCGAGGGGCGATGATGACGTTATATTTCACCCTCACCCCTCGCAATTCACGCTAATAAATACATGCACTCAGACAAAACATATAGACACAACACAAAAGACATATTATATACAATAAAAACCCCAATTTTCCCTAAAAAGCGGAACAGGGGACTGTTAAACTCGCTACCGTGTTCGAGAACTCTTCTTAAGTCCGGTGGCATGCCTACACGCTCTCTGTATGGAGCCAAGGCATGGCACGCCTCTATTACGTGGGACACATCGAGCAACCTTTAGCATATTTGTATTTATAAAAACCATTTGGATCAGTCTTTGTCGATAATGATGATGATAAAATGAGATTAGGAAGCGGGGTTTTTTTATTCACTAAACATGCGGCTCTTGGCTTATTACACTTTCCCAGTTTTTATTTAGCCAATTGATATGATCTTTCTTTCTTTTAAAAAGTACAGTCTTTGACTCTCGTGGCTTTGACTCCTTTCCCTGAGTTTTCATTGTATCCCAGGTTATGCTGCATTGAGTGGTTGCTTCACTTGCAAAGATGATGTAGGTGGCTGTTTTTTCCTCCTCATTGGATAATCTACAAACCCCTGAAATTATCCTCAAAACAAGTGCATAGATTTAATTTTTAAAAAAAGTTCCTCAGCTTTAATCTAAGACGGATTCTTTCTTTAAACTTTAATGTTTACTTTTCTTTTGTTCTTCAATCCTTGATTATTTCTCGTAGTTATATTATCTGACGTCATGCTGTTGTTGTTGTCGATGAAATTTTCGTACAGTTTATCATGTGGGATTATACAACAATCCTTCAAATTTTGAAACTTCTAGAGTTGTTATATCTATTGAACCCAATTATGGGACCCCTTCAAACTCTTATTTTGATAAATGTCGATCAACATATAGTGTAAAACGCTAGAATTTTTCCTTCGTGTGGCGGAACAATGATCAACAATATAAAATGGACATTAACAAATATAAAAAAATGGACATATTCAATAGGATAGACTGCAGTACGGATTCTTGAGAAAATACGGCTTTTATTGGTGTAAAGGCACGTTGAGTATACCTGTAAAGTAATTGCAATATAAAAAAAGCGGTAAAAAGCACAGACAGAGGAGAGAACGTGTCCAGTGGTGTGCTTCCTAAATAACAAATAAATAACTAATACAGAAAAACTGTACTTTTTAGGCTTTTAGTATTTTCAAGTCAATTTTCGATTTTGTGACCAAAACGTAAGGTATCACCC
The DNA here is from genome assembly GCF_000648675.2 of Cimex lectularius. Taxonomy (NCBI): domain Eukaryota; kingdom Metazoa; phylum Arthropoda; class Insecta; order Hemiptera; family Cimicidae; genus Cimex; species Cimex lectularius. The sequence goes on from NW_019392657.1 coordinate 1,437,402, forward strand.
GGACAAAGGAAAGATTGTCTGGAATGGTAGTGGAACTGAGCCGACGGTCCAAGACTATGAGATGTACCAAAGGGATTGATGTAATGTCTTGTAATTGGCATTCACTAGGTCTGGAACTAAGGGAAGGTGTAGGGGTGAGGTTGGATACACAAAAAAGAGGGTTAATGATTTATCTTATGATTTTTTAATGGAATCTTCGGATGCGTTAGAAATTAGAATGGGTGACTCACAAAATTCGACAAAATAAGACATAGGTTCAGAATAATGATGTAATGGTGGTGGCTCTTGTTGTTTTAAGTTAAGTAAGTCGCTTGTCTAGGTGGTCCCAAGTAACGTACGCGTTCAACACAGGGTAGTAAAATCCCTCTTAAAATAAATAGGTGGTAAGCTTTCTAACGAGGGGACGACCAGGTTGGTGGGTCACTGATTTGGACCAAACCTTTTTTCGATGATTCTACTCCAAAATATCGGACAAAATGTATGCCACTTGTGAATAGACTTTCTTTTCGCCCATTTTTTTTTTCAAGTTGAATTGTATTTTAATATTTTAATTTCGCCTTTCTACTCGCTCAAATCAACTATGTGAATCTATCGTTTTGCAGAATTTTTTATTTAGATTCTAAATGTAGTACAAGTTATCAAAGTTTATCAATATCAAAAATATTTCTAAAAACTAAATATTTTTCAACTAAACTAGGTCATACTTTTTTTCGTGAAACTAATACGAAATTTCGTTTTAGCACCTCTAAAAACCCCTAAATATAAATTTATGAATTTTTTTATCTCTAAAATTTTTCTGACTTTTGAGAAGTCGTTATCGGAATGCCTGATCGAAACGGCTATAATTCAACAACAGCTAAAAGGATTTTAACGTCAAACAGACCATTTGAAAGAAGAGGAACGTAATAACTTTGTAACGATGTATGTAACATTAAAATGTAAAGAATATTTCTGTAAGAAGATATAGAAAATACCACCAAATTATCAAAAAAGTTTGGTCTTGCGGGGTCTATGAATGCGGTGGAAGAATTGCTGTATCGTCAGGAAAAGGAGGATTGCTTCTAGTAGGCTAGGAATGTCAGCAGTATATATCGTATAAAGAAATAGTATAAATAAATAAAATAAAAATAAAAAATAAGATTTTCAATAATTTGAACTAGACTAGACCGATAGCCTGACTGGGACATAAACCCTTAAGAAATTAATGAAACGTATTTAATAAGTAGAATAGACTCAAGTACAGATCCCTGAGGAATACCGGCTCTTGCTAAAGTATTATGGCGGTTAGTTTTGCTTTAAATTTTTTAATTGTATTTATCACAATTATTTCGGTAAGATTAATTAGTAATATGGCAAATTTGCCCATTTTTTTAAATATCAATTTGTGCCATATATCGTCAAAAACATACTGAAAAATCCTGGAATAAAGCCAACGTGCCAAATGCCAATTTAGCAACAAAACCTTGAATTATCCGTCCACGGCAACGACTCTACTTGAAATTGAAAGTTTATTATTGTATGACAGTAGACCTATCATTGTAGGTCTATAAGCTAGGTCATTACAGCCCCCAATGGAATCAATCTCCAGACCTATTCACACTCTAATAATATTCCGTCATCGGCCCTCTTAGACTATATTTACTCTAATAAATACATTCAGTCTCAATACACCAAAAGATTCACAAGACGAGATATCTAAAAAGTACTATATACCGTAAAACAGTCCCATTTCCTTCACAAATCTGAACAAAGCTCAAACACAATTCTCATATCGGATGGAATTCCTGTTCGTTTTTTAAATGAAGTCATGGGATGGCACAATATCGAACATCCTTTTTTTTTTTGTATGCCGGACAGTTGGCCGGGTTTTGGCCCTAAAGTCGGGTTTCCTACCCGCTCTCTATATGGAGCCAAGGCACCCTTCAATCACAGGGGACACATCGAGCAAACTTTCTCTACATGCAGGACACATACGCAAACTTTGACCCCAAAAGAAGATGTCAACCTAGCATGGCCTATCCTTAATCGAGTGGGGATGACCTTTCTTCTAGGAGTGACGTCCTCCGAGGGCGATCAACAGTGCTCTTGAATGTGAGAGCTTCCCTGGCGATCTAGTCTACCGATTTTCTTTTGTTTATGTTTTTAATTTTTTTCTTTTTTAAACGACAGAGGGGCGGATCGCTGGGTTAAGTCCAGAAGTTGGGACGTCCTGGCCTTAGCCGCCTCGCCTGCATTGTCGTTACCCTCCAGACCCATATATCCGGATACCCAGAAAACAATCACCACGCAAATTATATTATATGAAATTCGTCTATGCAAGGAAAAACCCCGAAATATTTTAACATCACTTATGTTATCACCATTAGATCAAGTTTAATGAATCTTGATATTCAATTTTGATATATTGTTCTTAATCGCATGTCGCAATTGCTTTCTCGAATGCACGTAAATGAAAATATATTCCGACCACGGCGTAATCAAGATGCCGTTTTAGTTCTGACCTTCAAATAACCAGGAACATCGACCTTTGTTCCGTGTTTATCGGTCAATAACTCACAAAAAAAGTCAGAGGGTTTTTCTTCGAAAGTGAAAACCGATAACTCTTATTGGTGTTGAGATATGCAGGAGGGTGCGGGGGTTATCTCGAGATCTCCCTGGCCCGTTTATTGTTGCCACCGAAAGAAGAACAGATGCTTGAAAAAGATTTAAAAGAGGCTTTTAAGCTTCCAACCGCCAATTACTCTGGTTCAAGCGGGTGAAAAACGGTTGATAAATGGAAAAAGAATTTACCTGTTTGTACACCTCGGTGGCCCCCGCCGGGGCGTCTGCACTCTCAACAATAGGCAAATACAAAAGACGTTGGAATAGGAAAGCCAAGTTTGACAAGGGCACAATGCCCGTTACATTATGACATTTATCATTCGAACAACAAATTAGTGTAGTCCTTATATCTTGAGGGCCGGGCGAAATATACAGTGGGCCGATTCATGACCATTCTTTATTGTCTTGGAGTAATAGCAAATTTAATTAATGAGAAATACAGGCAATGCAGTTTGTAAAAAAAAAGATTCAGTTATTACTTTTTTATTGACTTTGTATGGCACCACCATAAAAAGTTTTTTTAAGAAGCGCATTATTGATCTAATATTTTATATAAATGAACGGTTGCGAACTTTTATATAGCTTATTTTATTTCTACACTTTCCGATTTTAGACTTGTGAAAGGAACATTTGTGCAAAAATGTATGAAAAATAACTTTTGTAGGCAGAGAAACTTCGACATTCAATGGGTAAGGTGTACGTACCCATATATGATAGATATTTGTCTGAAAACCCATTTAACTACTTTTTAAATTTAAAATGTGCCCTATAGTTTAATAAGCGAGTTAATTATATTAGAGTTCAAATTGAAATCTAGGGAGAGAGGATTGATACTCTTCAGTCTTTAGTCGTCTCACAGGGTGTCGTTGTTCTTGTAGCCGGCTAGCTTCCATATTTAGTATATGGAGATGTATGATTTTGGGCAAATCGTGCATGACACGAGTATAGATGCCAGGTAACTTCAGATCCCAATTAATATCTTTATTTTATTTTTTCCGATAAGATTATTTGATCACTTAAGCAATAGTTTCTCGAAGAGTTTTGCGTTGTGTGTTGGTGACTGGTTATTGACATAAAGCAGATAGAGAATTGACACTAGAACGCTTCCCTGGGGAACACCAGCCTTATTTCTAAAAGCTGGGAGTATTCGTCCTCTAGATTAATGTATAAAGCTGATAATTTAATATGAAGTGAGAAAGGGTGAGAGAGTGAGCGAGAGAGTGAGAGAGAGAGAGAGAGAGAGAGAGAGAGAGAGAGAGAGGGCGAGAGAGAGTGTAGAGTAAATAACATCTTAGCAAACAAAACTATCCTTTTCTACTTTGACTTTCTATCTTTTAATTTCTAGCATACCTCGATCGTTTCTATCCCTTATTCAGTAGGTATATGATTATAAATTATCATTATATATTTTATCATTTATTTAACAACGGGAATAAATTGCCATTCCTCTATCGCATACTGTGCTTGATGTGCTTGGTGAACCTTTATATAGCTTATTTTATTTCTACACTTTCCGATTTTAGACTTGTGAAAGGAACATTTGTGCAAAACATCCTCCGAAATCGAGATAATTCACATCTTTTTTTCCATGGAATACACCTTCCATTTATTGTCACAGAACAATTAAACCTTAGGCCTTCTGCGAGTGAACAGAATCACCTCTGTTTTTGACTAATTGGGTCTGATCTGCCACCTGTGACAGTTATTAAATGTTTTCTCAAGGACTACTGAGAGATGCTTAGCTACTGTATCTGCCCTGAATGACGAGATCATAAAAGCGGTTTCATCATCATATAAGGAACATTTTGGCTTAACTTTTAGTTCAGTTATACCATTAATAAATCAATTGAACAATGTGGGCCCAAGGACAGAGCCTTGGAGAACACCAGTAGCAGCAATTGGCCGAAAATCAGAGCGAACGTCGTTAAGCGATACACAAAATTTTCTATTTTCCAGATAACTCCTTATTAAATTAACGAGGTATTTGAGAAAGTTACAATTGATTAATTTAAAGACAAGCCCATTGTGCCACACGCAGTCCAACGCTTTTTCAACATCAACCAATGCCATCTTAGTATGCTTGTCCAAATTAAAATTGTGCTCAATAATATCTATGACCCTCGCCAATTGTGTTGTGGTACTGTTACCTGAACCCAAACTGCTCTGCCGCTAGTAAATTTTTCTCTTCAATAAACAGGCTGATTCTTCTTAATATCACGCATTCAGTGATTTTGCCAAAACAAGGAAGAAGTGAGATGGGCCGGTAACTGCTCACCTGAGATAAGACTTTACAAGGTTTAGGTAATACAATTATTTTAGCATATTTTGAAATTTTGGGGAAATAACCATACATTAATATGTAATTAATTATATTGATGAAGTGACTTTTATGAATGACTAGAGACTTTTAAGCATTGTGCTTCATATGATACCAAAACCTTAACTCTGATAAGTCTTAAAAAACTGTCGTAATATTCTCATCAGATGGTACATTAATAGCGGGAATTTTTGCACACCTTCCCGAAGAAGTTATTCTTCAATTTATCTTCAATGTCTTAGGGTTGGCATTCGTAGGCTGTATCTTGTGAAGAAAACTTTCCAAACCAACGCCCATAATTCTACATTACAACGTCTATCATCGAACACCTTACTATTCTTGTTCAACGTAAAAACTGAACTAAAATTCGTCTAAATACGAAAGAGAAAAAACATTTTAGTCTACTCATCTTTGCAGTGTCTGTCAATCTTGTTGTGTATTTCGCTGTCTTTATTGTTGGATCTGACCAAAACGTTCAGAAAACGTCAGAAGAATCTAACAAAAAACATCATTGTTAAATAAATTATTAAAAAGTGTGCTAGAAATCAACAGATAACTCTAAAGAGTTTTATTATAACAAAACAAATACATATGGAGAAATGACGGACGTCCTGTGAGTCTCACAGGGAATCGATGATAGCAAATCAATCTAATTTTAAAATCAGATGCCCATTTTTATCATCCATGTTCGCCATAACCAACAGTACAAATTTATCACCGCAAAATTCCATTTGGGTAATTTCCATCGCTATAATGGGCTGAAGATCAAAAAAGGCCTCGCCCTTCGAAGTCATAACGGATTGTCTCAAGAGTCGGGAGAGCGCACGTGCAAGCCCACAATGGCCACAAAGGAGAGCAGAAACAAAAGAATTAATGGAAGGCCTGTCAGAATAACTAATGGTCGAGGCCTTCGTAATTAAGCCCACGGACTTGGTATTTACCTTGAGCCTCGGAGCAGCGCCAAGTACCACAGAATAAGTCCATCGATGATCTATCGACAGATATTTTCCCCTTGCTTACCTTTCTTGAATCATTTTTTCCCCTTCCCTCCTTTACAAATCTCGTTTATCATATTATACTAGGGGTAGATAGTTGACGTTTCCATTCTCTAATTGGATATTTTATTACACTTTTTAAACGATGATACAACGAAAGCTTATGGTATTATGCATATGGATATGGATATTATAAACTAATATATGAATATTATCCAAGATGTAGTATCCAGTAGTAGATGAACCTATCAAGATGTAGTATCCAAGTTGGTTCGAGAATTTTTTAAAACACGCTATTTTTTATAAATAACGCGCAAATTTATCAAGAAATGTAAACAGGTAAATTATGGAAAAACGCAATTTCATATATGGTTTAATTATAGGAGTATTCGGTCCTGGAACCAAAACTCTGAATCCATGGGAAAACACACCAGTATCTTCCAAGCTGAAGTCCATGCAATCGAGAGATGTACTCAATTCAACTTGACTAAAAGGTACAAAAACAAGAACATAGCTATGATATCAGATAGCCAAGCAGCCTTCAAATCACTAAGCTTAAATATCATTACTTCAAAGATGGTGTTGAACTACAAAACCAAAGTAAACTTATTAGGTACGCAGAACAAAGTCAGCCTCTGGTGGGTCTCAGGACACATGGGAATAAAAGGCAACTAGAAAGCGGACACCCTTGCAAGGCAAGGAGCCGCTACACTGCTGATAGGACCCGAGCCATTCTGCCGCATAGGATCTCACACTATCAATGAGTACCTCAGACAGAAGGACAAAAAGTAAATGAAGGAACAATGGAATTCACCCATTGGACACAGACTATCTAAGAATCTCATAACAACCACTGAAACCGGGACTACTAATCAGGTTCCTGAAATAGGACTCAACCGTGTGCTTTAGGCAGAGAACAGGGGATACAATAGCTCTTAAAGGGTGCAGTATATTACACCCCGACGAATACAACTACATCTACATGGTTTAATTAGTGCGATTTTAAATTTATTATGACGATGTTGATTTATTTTAGACAGGCTTTTTGTATGTTTTTCACTTAGCCAGCTAAATCGTAAATGGCTTGTAATTAAAAGCCTCAGCGCCCATTTAATTAATTCGGCTAAAATAATTACGTCGGGACCAGATGAAGGAGCGAGCGGGGGAATGAAACAATCTAAAGACCTTTGCAAAGTAACGGGACCGGCGGTGGAAGTACAAGGAAGAAACAAACGTTAGGTGATTTGTGGGAACAATGTCGAGCTAATTGTTCTGCCGGAAACTGTGATTGTGCCTCTCGGATGAGAGACAACCATCTCATTCTTCCTTTTTACCAATCCGAGTCCTATTCTCACGGAGTTAATTAACTAACAGGTGTTGATACGAGTCGACACCTCTTTTTATGATTTGTGGGTTGATTTTTTTATGTAAACCATTGTTTTCCCATGCGTTAAATACTTTTTGAAGCGGAGTTTCACAAATCGCAATTTCTTTGAAAAACCACCAGTTTTTAGTTTGTGGCATATGCTTCCATGTAACCTTTTAGTAGTAACGAGCGTATTTTGAACGGCATCTTTATATCGTAGGGTCTCTAGGGCTTTCAAAAAAGCTCCCTTTGGAGTACTCTTCTCAATCTAGCAACAATTGTTCGAAACTCTATTACATCGCTGATTGTACAGTTTGGCGATGGTCTGAGTCCGAATAGATAAGATCCACAAATACCGCGGTTTTTTTTCACGGGGATAAGGTTCGGTAATATTTTCCCACTTCAACGGCGTCATATAGCTTTCGCCACTTTGTCATACCTTCTCTTTTGGCACCTTTTATTGGAGTTTCAACGGGGATTCCTTTAATTGTTACCCCTTGGCTAATTTATCGACTCTTTATTTATATTTAATGACTACGTGACCTTTGGCCCAGTATATCACTACACCTTGCTTGTTCACTAAATTTATATTTTTTCTCGATAAAATAAATACTATTGTACACGAACTAAAACAAATTCGTATTCATAGTTCGCAAAGTTGTGCTATGGTTCTAAGTTATTAGTAATTTTGCAAATTTTTATCGAAATTATTGTAGATGACTATTCAAGCTATCCCTTTCGCCTCGAATGAACTGCTAAGAGGCAGTAGGTACTGCCCATGATATACATTTTGAACATCACAAAAACATCAAGCTTTGATCCATCTGTAAAAATCAGAAGATTATTTGGAACCATCGCCTAGATTTCCGCTCTAAATTGCTCGTCAACTAAATGAGGTGGATATCCATCTCATATAAACACACAGTTCATTTACTGAATTATTAATTATTATTACAATTTATCTCGCTTAACATGGGATTTTTATAAGCTGTGAAGATAGTGGGACTATCAAAAGGCAACGGTCGGGGAATGAAGAAGGTCTCTTCTTTAGCCTTTCGTTTATGAGGACTTTTTGGGCCAAAAAACTTAATGTCGTGAAAGCGGACTGTCTTTAACATGTGATTTTATTAGCCAGTTTTTAGACAGTAGATGATGGACTTTGGTCTGCGGGTCGGTGAAAACGCGTTTCGGCATTGCGCCATCTTCAGTGAGGAATTCATCCTGAACTGAAGAGTTCCTCGCGTTTGAATAATTCAAACGAAAAAACTCGCGAGTGAAGTCAGACCTAGTAAGTGGCCGTGTGCCGGTTCAACATCAGTTTTTAGACAGTTTTGCACGTCTGATATTAAAGTGGGGGTTCGCAAGCCTCAGCCTTGATAGCTGGTATGGTAGAGCTAGGTAGACACCCGAAAATGAAGTAATGCCAAAACTACAATACTAATCTCCTTGTCTTAATATAACAAGGGAAATGCATAAATGGATAGCGATGGAAACCGCACTCGACCTTCCACCTTCACATATTCATCAACAGTCGGTGTCGTTGGAGAGTATCAACAGACTCCTGAAATATAAGGAAATAAGCCAGCCCGAAGGAGGAGCCAACGTAAAATTCTGGAGGGAAATAAAAATAAATGAGATGGCTATAACGATACATGACAAAATAAGAGAACACCTCAACTTTGATAGACCCTTCCAAGTTGTAGATAATAAAGAACTTTGAAAGAAAGATATCCCAAACGATTATGAAGGTCCCTAATACGATACACAGATAGATCGAAGATGGAACAGGGAGTAGGTGTAGGGGCAAAAGAGCCAAACTTTAACCTAGCAAATCCCCTTGGACAAGTCATAACAATAATTTTACAAGCTGAGCTCCATGCAATACAACTCTGCGCACAGGAGTTAATCAAAAAATGAAATGTCCACAGATTTACATACTTCAGGCAGACAGCAGCTATAAAGGAAGTAAATGAGTATGCTTTCAACTCCTAACTTGCCTGGGAGTGTCTAAATTGCTTAATCGCTTTAGGAAAACACAAGTGGTTCCCAGGCATGAAGTTTTAGAAATAAGTGAACAGAAATAAAAAGTGGCAGCACTCTCACCCGTGGACCAGAACCACAAAACGGTGCACCGAAGAGAAAGAAAAACACAAACACTGGAAAAACGCCAGGTATGAGGCAAACTAAAATTATAAATCCCACAAAAGGGAAGGTGAACTTTTCTCTCTGAACATGCAGGATTTGTGGAAAATTATTGCCAGCCATTGTCCTCTTAACTACCGCCTGAAAAAGATGGGCAGAAACATGGCGACTCTGTATGGAGGAATCAGAGACATAGGCACATATCCTTTATGAATGTGAAGCATTAGCATGGCTATGAAACAGCTTCTTCGGTAAGGCACTTGAAACACCAAAAGAGATGAAGAAGCACTGAGGAAAGTGCTTAGTCTTATAGGAAAAGTGCAATTTCTGGCTATATAATTTTTATAGGGGTTCCACCATAGATCTGCATAGGTCGCAGTTGTACAACCTCCAAAGCCCCAGGAAAACTAATCTCTTTTATTGACTTTATAAGTCAATAAAACTTACAATCCTCCCCGAAATCGAGTTGTTATTAGTGCCTGGGTCGTTTCAATCTCATTGTTACTCCTGGTGATAGTTCCTAGAATCTCGTACCCCAACAATCACCTACACGAAATGGATTCATATGAACGAGGCACTTTTTGGGCTTTAATTGATATTGAGCTTGAAGTCATCAGATTTTTAAGAAAAACGCGGACTTACCGAGCCGATAATGTGTTTCAAGTATACTGAAATAAGTTACAAATTATAATACATAATGTTCCAATTCTGTCTCTTTGTCAGATTGCATGCTTATTGCCATATTTTCTTTTCATGTTGCCTGCGCATTTCCTAATTCGTATCCATTTTATAAGTTTCTAAAACAGTCTTTATTCGGTGACGAAGAGAAGTTGACTATCAACAGTTCAAGCTGCAGACTTCGTCAAACGTTTAACAATGCGCAATTGTCAATTATAAGATTTCTTGCTTCTATTCATTATGTAAAAAAAAATATATAAATCGGTTTTGCTCACCATATGACTATATATAATAAATATAGTATGTAAAGAATAATAAGAAAATATTGACCGATACAGGAGAAATCATCCGTATAAAATAGGTCATAGCATTATTGAAAAAAATCGGTAACTTTCCGTCGAGAAAAGGCGTCGTTTTACTTTAGCCCGGTGAATTGCATCAAACAACCTAAAAATGAGCGTGCCTAATCGATTAGTTTACCGTTAAAAATGGGCGTTAGCTGTTCCAATTTTGGGACCAGGGCCATCTTCGGTATCTGCTCCGGTGACCAATTAGTAACTAATTAATAATCCGATTATACCATTTTAGTTCCAACGTGACAGTATCAGTCCGGTTAGAACAGAAGATAAACACTATTTTCGGAATTTTTCCAGATAATTTACTACGTTCCTAGTAAATATTTAACTAGAGCATGTAGTTTAATAACAGGTTAACTTAAATAGAGGTTGATACCTACGAGGTGTGGCAGGGCAGATACATAATGTTTTTGTTTTCAATGTTAGAAATTTCGACCGCTTTTCACTCAAGAACACATTGGATCAAGGTTTTGAATAAAAAAACAAATTCAGTTGTTACTGCCAAGCTTTCGAGTCTACATTTCATACTTGAAATATTGCTCCAATTTATTGCCTTGATAACTTAATAAATCCTTTGAATTATCATCCTTTTTTTATCTTTAAACTAGTAACTACAGTAGTGTAGATTTCCTTTACACATTAAACGAAAAATTTGTTCAAATCGCTACGTCAAATAAGTCCTATTTTTGCCCGCACTGAAGAAAAAAGTTTTTTACCCATATTAATAACTGCACAAACATGTGAATACATATCCACGTGTGCATAGTTGAGCCTATCACTCCTTATAGTCTACCGGCAATTTCAGCTTTTGTAATTAACAATAAATTATCGGCAGGCCTCGAAAATCACCCACCACACATATTATATGACTTACCTAATTAAGGGTTGATGGGGTACTCAGTATTCAGCAACCGACCTCTCACACTACACAAAAAGACGAGTAAGTACAAGTACTATATACAGTCAAACAACAAAGAAAACCAGTTTCCTCTAAAAACCTGAACGGACCCAAATATTCGTTCTCAAGCACAATTCTCATATCAGGCGGCATTCCTACTCGCTTTCTATACGGAGCCAAGGATTGGCATCCTGTAATTGGGTATAACACATCGAACAAAATTTCTCTATATGCAGTACACAATCGCTGGCTTTGGCCCAAAAGTACGTATCGTGGGTCAACCTCGTATGGCCTATCCTTCATCGGGCGATGATGACCCTTCTTCTACAATCAGGTCTCAGAGACGTTCCTCACGTATCAAGAGTTCTACGATATGTCGCCCTCGGAGGATCTGACTCGTAGAAGAACGGTCATCCTCACCTGATTAAGAATAGGCCTTGCGAGGCTGAAATATCTAGAATAACTTGACGGAATGAAGACCTTTTTTAATTACATTTCATGATATTTATCGAGTGATATTAAAGAAGAAGCAGTTTTTTAAATCAAAATAACACAATGATTGATTTTGGTACACTTGCCCAGAAATATTCTCTGCAGGACTTTAAACTATTTTTTGATCCCTTGCCACAAAATAGTTTATATATTTCCTGTTGTAATTGTTAAAATCATGAAGTTATGAAAAATTGAAAACTGCAAAGCTCTAGATTTTTTGAAGACTTTTTTGTACATCAATAAAACGTCTATTAATGAGGTTATAATTTTTTATGGGTGCACATATTTTTTTGTTGACTCGCATTACTTGATAGTTCGCATAGGCTGTATTACGTTAGGGTTCGGTTAGAGATAAAATTATAGACTAGTTAGGTGGATACGCTAGATTATGTAAGGTTAGGGTAAGGATTATAGTTCAGTTGGATTAGAGTTATGGTTAGAGACAGGACCACCTGGTAAGTAGTTTCCGTCAGATAGAACATTTTATGTCCGACTTCTAAGAGTTCAGCCATCATTGGGAAGCATTGGACCGGGTGTTCCTCAAGGCTCCCGCTGAGTCACACACTATTTAACTTCTAAACACCATTCAAGATATCACAAATCGTTTTCAAATTTAGCACCGTTACCACATGAATTATTATATCTAAAGAACTAATGCTATTTGTAAACAAATAAATGTTTCAAATACTTTAATAATTGGAGAATTACACAAAATAACAGAAAACTGAAGATATTTCATATCAAGAAAAAAAAAGCTTAGCTAATATAGCAGCAATGAACATTTCCCCCCTGCTCAACAAAAGATGTCAACCAACGACAATCTCATTTATGAATTATATATTAGGCTCATAATTATGCATCTCCTGTATGGTCAAATGGACGTGCATTTAATTATAATGAGTTTCGACCTGTCCAAAACAAAGCAGTAAGAATAGTGGGTAACTTGTCGAGGTGGACTAGGATTGACTACATTAAGGCATTAAATATAGGCAGTATTTTACATACATACAGAATTTAATGATGAAGCGCACCTCAACAAGTCCCACTGTCTACATTAATAATATATTTAATAAAATATATATCTTGATAGATGCTGTTATGTGCTAACAAAATTGAGGTTTTTCTTACTTTTTCCTCTGATTGAGTAATTTAATAATTTGATAAACAAAACTCTCATTCTTATGTTAATAATCATAGTCTGGGGTCGTAAAGGAAAGGATTTGTTCTGAGTCGAGAAATATTTATGATATTACGTTGTAGAAAAATTGTTATTATAAAAGATAAAGTTTATTATTTGTATAATTTGTATCTTGGTCAAATGACCATTCGTTTCCTATGGGTTTTATTCAAAAATAATTCCTGTTTGTTCTTTTGAGATTTTAATGCTGAGAAAAATCTTAATTATGTTCTTACGGTTTTAAAATCATTTTACGACTTTATTTTGATTTTGATTTATAAGGTAGGAGCGCGAGGTAACGGAATCTCACCAAAAACTCGTTAAATTGTTTTCATGACAGTTTAATCGATAGAAATACTGATTTTATGAGAGATGAAATACGGGTTTCGCCTTCTAAATTTATTGCTTTTGCATCCCTCGTGGCCTGACCTCTGTCTTGTTTAAAATATACTGCTCTGTTGCTCGGGCAAGCCACTAATTTTTCATGACTTACGCCCTTCAAGACTAAACGTTGGGAAGTATTTTTCTTGTATTTTTATGGTTTCTTTGTTTTTATACTCATGTTCTCCTCCCGACGGAAAATCTCTTTTTGTTGAGAAGAAAAATCGTTAAATTTTCGTAATTTGTAATAACTATTTAAAATGTTAACTGAAAAAAAAAACTGAAACGAACATGGTCAAAATCCGCCACACATACCTGATCGGCAATCAACGCATACCCGACATGCTTGGAACCTTGATCTGACACTTCAATAAATCTCATTAATTACATCCATAAGACCGAAGTAATTAAAATGATTTTTAGCCTTTAGCGCTAACTGTTCCTTCTAATATATTATTCACGAATAAAAAATTTCCTGTCTTGTCAATCATAAATTTCGAATTAAGAAATATAATGATATTGCCTGAGCTACTAAGTGTGCAAATGAGCGACGAAAAGGTCGCTTCCAGTAAAAATTTAGCCACGCTTCATAATTTTCACTTTATTGACAGTGATATTATACCCTGTATAAATTTATGGTTTTTGATTATCATAACCTGAATCTGACCTGTTTATAGACCGGCGAGAAATGGACCAAAATTGACAAATCACAAAGAAGGTCTAACAGGCGATTAATTAGATAATCTAAAGATTATCAGGGACGATGAAGCTATTGATTATTGTTGAACAAATAGCAGTCCAATTTTCCAAAATGTGTCAATTTAACTTATCAGGATTTAGATTATTTAATCCCTGATCATATTTAAAAAGCTAACGAAACTCCTTTAGCCTTTAGCCTTTCTAACTCTGTTCCATAAACGAATTAAATGTAACCCAATTAATTTTGAAAATTATTGAATTTTTTAAATTATTTATTAATTAAATAAAGCCTGTATATATTAAATACATATCACAGTTATGTGCTGACACTAAAGGGACACATTTTAGGGAAACCAGCGCTGGCTATGATGAATAAAGTGGCGAGGAGGTCTCGAAACCATCTTGTTCAACTTTATTTGGTTCTCAGGTTCAGAAAGTGTAGTCGGGTTAGGATGGATCAAGAGGTGGCATGAAACCCCTGGCATCGGGATTGGATCAGTTTGTCGACAAAAGGACTGTTGAGGTCATTGTGAACAGTGATACAGTGAGGTTAGTGACGTAGTAAGAAGCGTTGGTGATTTGCCTGTAGTTTTTTGATTAAAGCATTGGATGGCTTGGCAGAACCCAACAGTTTCACTCTGTAAGTACAAAGTGGTCGTAGTGCCTTCTATAGAATTAGTTGTGCTTTAACGACCAAAAATATTTCGGTCCTTAAATTCTTCGTGGTTGTTTAAATTTTTCTGTTAAGTAGTAGTCTCTTAAATATTGTGCGGGGATGTCTGCTATGTGTGTTCCATAAGTATGGAGTATAACTATCAGGCTTGAATGTAAGTCGGTTGCTTCTTGTTACTAATGATTATTGTTATAACCACATTTTTATATAATTACGTCATTGCATTAACATAAGGAGGATCTGAATCCTAAAAGAGGGATCATTGATTGAGATTGACATACTGGCACCTACTCAGTGGAAGAGGGCCATAGCTCGATGTTCCCTTGTCATTCCACATAGAGAGGGTGTAGGAATGTTTGAAAATTGTGCTTGATCGGACGGCGAGCTTTTGGGCTCCCTGTTCCAATTTTTTAAAGAAAGAGGGCTTTGTTTTTATCGTATTGATATCAAATGAATTTATTAGCGTGAACCGAGCATAAGAGGTAGATGGCGGAATATTGAATACCTCTGTATCCTGAATGCGTGGGAACACAGACGAGAGTCTGGATATTATTGCCACTGGCTCACGACAAGAATTTCATGTCACCTTAGCGACCCTATGTCCAATTAGATTAAAATTCCCTAGTTAGCCTTAGGCTGTTAATTAGGTTCCATAGCTAGTGTTTCTTTTGAGTAACTGTTTGCTGTTTTTCATCACCTAGTAGCTCACTCTCCCCCCACGAACAGTATCGACTCTTGGCTAGTGGTCTGGCCTGCTCATTACCTTTGGTCCTGAGTGCCCGGGACCCAGGGGAGAGTCAGGACATATTGTCACTAAAGCCCGCCTAGGATTGCATGCCACCCCATCTACCCTTAATTAGATTATATTAAAACTCACTAGTCAGCTTTAGCCGGTTAATCAGATTCCATAGTGGGTTTTTGGTGTAGGAGATTGTTTGCTGTTTTTTACCACCTAGTAGGAGAAACCTACGCTTGGATAGACCCTCATAGTACCACAGAATGTGTTTCTTCTGCCAGTACAATCCGGTACATGTGCATTCTTAATCGACAGTGTCTAGGAGTGTAAATTCGAGTTTTATTTTGGTTGTCCGACCTTCGTCTGTTGATCCACAGGGATTATGAGCCCATACCGTCTCCCTCTTGGCTCATAGTCCGGCCAGTTCATTGCCTTTGTTTCTTGAGTGCCCGTTAACACAGGCGTGAGTCAGGACATATTGTCACTAACGCCTGCCAGGGATTCCATTCAACCTACTCGACCATCAGTATTAATTATATGTAAATGGTGATGGAGTAATATGGAGTAATCTACACCTTACTTGAGAAAATGGCATGTAAATAAACAATAATCTCGATCTTACTTCTGACTGGTACAAATTTAGCTAATTAACATACATCACAGGAGCGGATAAACTAATATAGATGCCTAGGCATGTCGTTAATTTGTTCTGTTCAAATGGAGATCGGTGAGGTAAAACAGCAGTATTTGATTAGCTGACAGAGTTTTTTTCTTATTTGTCAGAGTAATAAATATTTACACGGGTTGTGTGAAAGGCAATCTTGTTCTAGCTGATTTAAGGGTGTTGCCATTTAAGGTGGGTTAGGATATGCCTCTTCCTCGACGAAATAGATGTACTTCAGTCCCGCGAAAATGCACCACAAATGGCAGGAGGTCGCGTGCGACCATTTTCCAACCCGTACTTTAGCGGGGAGGTACAAGAGAGACTTTACTACCATTAGAGCGTCTAAGCCGCCGGTGTGCGGCACTCATTCTAATGGACAACTCGTGTTCCATTTCTTAAGGACCCATCATCCCTGGTGGGGACAGAATTTAAATTGTAAATCTCTTCGAAGGGGCTTTTGATAGAAGTGGGCGTCACCGTCCGGCCACGTGTGATGATGCCACGGGTTCCGGGTTACGGATTTGTCGGTTAGTTTAAAAATTCACCCAAGGCCGATAATTAACCGCTGGCCGGTTTCACATTCAATTAACTCTCTGCCACCTCGAGGCTTCGATTTTTCAAAAATCAAGACTATTAATCTCATTCAATGTGATGCCTTAAACGTTCCCGGATTGTTCTGAAACAACTCCTTGTCATACCTTTGAAAATATTCGAAATTTCAGAGAAATTTGACTCCTTTTTTTAATTTTTTAAAGACTATGCTATTTAAGCATACATGAATAGAAAAAACCATTAAATAATTTTAACGAAAACAAAACATTTACTTCATTTGTGTGTAGTTAAAGTTTGTACTTGAATGAAATCAGAATACAACGGGTAATTCTCTTGCAAGAGCCATTTTATCATTTTCACATTATTTCTCACTAGCTAACAATCTGTTTCTTGTGACATTTTGAACCATTATGGCATCATATGTTTCACTAGATTATTGACAAAAAGCCCTCAAGATTTAGTTTTATGCAACTTTTCCCCTTCGATATTACCTCATTCTTCATATAATGCATAAGGTTTAAGAATAAGAATATTATCAAATGAGATCAACGAAGGATAAAAATTAACTGAAAGCGATCTTTAGGCATAGCAGTAGGGAAGGACATAATGCTACTTTCTGTACAAATGGAAGTGAACAAACCATTAATTACTGTTTATTTTGACTACGATAGCTCATCATCACTAAACCTGTAACTAATGTAGAAAAATAATGGATTTAATACAATTAATTAAGGTTTTTAGTTGAGATTAAAAAGTCAAAGGGACGAGCCGGATTCGAACTCACCATCTTCGGCTAGATACGCCGCTGCTCTACCACTTGAGCTATCGTGACCTCGATCTACTCGGACACTAACTTTCCATCTCAACCCCACCTTTTGAGTTTTCCCTCCTTTTTGCCGTTTTTCTTAACCTAAAAACCTTAATTAATTGTAATATATTAATTGGTCAAGCGGAATTAGTGAATTTAATGGACTTCATTTTAAACTAAATAAATAGAGTGGTGCATTAAATTTGACCATCAGTGTAGGTCTATTGTGACCCTCTACTTTTGTTCGAGCTCATATCTTAGGGTGCTAATCATCTTCTGGTGGTTCTTATTATGTAGGAGACTGCTTATGGTTTTTCCTAATCTAGCAGCGGAAACCTACTCCTCAATAGACCCTCATAGTAACCCAAATTCCGCTTTCATACTTTTCCTGACGAAATTTGTAGTGTTTCTTCTGCCAGTAGTGCCTTCGTAAGCAACAGTGACCGGTGAGGAGCCTTACCAAACTAAAGGTCATGATGACTAGATCGGGGTAGTGTGCAAAAGTCAAAATCTAAACTTTTCTACCTTCAAACATATTGGACTTCATGCTCTAGTGTCTACACTGAAACCTTTTTATACACCAAAAGAGTTCTTAATCATCCTTAACCTTTTTATCTACCAGCTATAGAACTATATGTAGTACCATTATATTTAATTGTCTATTGACCAAATTACTTCTTTCAATTAATTAATCTTTTTATGTAAGGTATTGGGTGAAATGAAAAAGGTAGGTCACGAGCGACATTCGAACCACGACCTTTGGCTAAATACGCCGCTGCTCTACCACTTGAGCTATCGTGACTTAGATACACTCGGACACCAACTTCCCTTCTCAACCTACCTTTATTTAGTCGAAGGTCATGGGTTCGAATCCCGCTCGTGATACTAGCTTTTCTATTTCAACCAATTCCTTACATAAAGATTAACTCAAATTTTAAATTTACCATAATTTATTAAATATAATTATCTAAACTTCTGAATAGAATCTAAATTGACAGTCCATACTGTAAGCAGATAAAGTTGCTTTCAATACATATATTTTTTTAGGAGAGGATTTTATTTATAGATTTCGAGCCGTTGAAACCCGAACATTATGTCCTGTTTGATTATGATTATAGAAATTGTCGTTCCAGCTCATTCGTCCCAACGGGTTGGATTTGTGAGAGCACAATGGGTATGAAAAACTCTTAGGCCACTCCTTCACTCTCGGCCAGCCCTATAAAAGGATCTACCTGAGGGTTATTGTACCCAACAGATTAATGTTGAATTCGGATTTTTTACCCCGCAGGGAGGGCGTCCAGTCTTCCACCCTCGGAGGATTACCTCGAGAAACTTCCCAAATGATCTTTGACTCCGTTTTTATGCCATGGGTGTCGGCTAGGAAAAGCGACCATAGAGACCCAGTGAATACTTGGGGGCTTTTTTCCCGTGCCGCCATGTGTAGAATTAATGGTTCTGAAATGGGCCTTCTTTTTAAAGTGAGTTTACCGCCCACCCAATAAGTTGCTCGAATGACCTTAGAACCTACGAAACTTTGACCAACTCGGTTGAAGGAATAATGACTTTTTTCCCCGTTTTATCTATTATTAAATAATAGAATACAGTCAATTGTATCGTATTATACCAGTGTAATATGATGAATCATTCAACAGCAGTTATGGGAGTGGAGTAAACTGGTCCGTCTTTTCTCGCTCGTAGGTCGGTACAAGCACAATCAGCCACTAAATATGGCCAAATGCCAAGATTAAATAGGTGAAATATGTATTATCGCATTTACAAAACATCCGTGACAATCAACTATAAACAAAAATTAGAAATAACAATCACAATTATATAAAAATACACGCGTAAGTTCAGAGAAAACGTTGTTAAATTCAAACAAACAAATTAATAAGTTTCTTTGAAAAATAAATAAAGAATGAAAGATAGGTTATACGTCATAATAACCTACTTACATAAATTATTATTCGCATTGTATAAATTCATTTTTTCACATCCTACATGTATTTGTAAAATTTAAACAATGTTTATAAATCCCAGACCCTGAAGATGATCTCAATAAAGATCGAAACGTTGGCACGATAAAGAAAATGTTTTTCTAAAACCTACGTCATACAAGACCGCATCTCACGATCTCCAAATAATCATTGACTAACGGTCACGAAACACCATACACACCACTTATATAAAATTTCTTGCTACTATTTTTTTAATATATTTTAAATCAAAAATTTAAGGAAAATAACTGTTTTGACTGAGCACAGTTACCTGAATTTATTGTCAGTACAAATTATTTCGGGTCGTAGCTGACAAAGGCTGATTGATGGCAGACCCAGCCGACAAGAAAATCAGGGAAGAATCTTCAGGTTCTTCACCCCGCAGACCAGACCACAACGTTTCAAAACTTATTAAGCCATTGATTATAAATAAGTCGATAAAATGCTTTATACTGCAATATAAAGTGCAACTGTATTTATTTCAATTTTAAAAGCATGTGGACTGTGGGTTCAGATATTCAACGATGACGCCTGCCCAACAAATTAACGGTTATTATTATTTTATTTGTTACCGTATTACTGGTATCATAGAATCTAAAGATAAAATTAGATAAAAGTAATATTATTCTTAAAAAAAAGGGTAACCTATAGTAAATTGAGACAAAATAAGAACGAATTTCAGCTCTGATAGTTTTTCCTTGGACTTTACTTATAGTTTTGTATTGACGACAAACTTCGTCAGTCTGCTAGGCGACTGATTCAGAACTTCTTAGCTTTTAGGCGTAGATTAAGGGTCTAGCTGATAGTGGTGTGAATAGGATTTCAATGAAGTACATATAATTAATCTTTTTATATAAGGTATTGGTTAAAACGACAAAGCTAGTGCCACGAGCGGGATTCGAACCCACGACCTTCGGCTAAAACGCCGCTGCTCTACCACTTGAGCTATTATGATCCTCTTGGACACCAACTCCCCATCTCAACCTACAACCTTTCCAATTTTCCCTCCTTTTTGCCATTTTTCAAATATTTCGAAAGGTTGTAGGTTGAGATGGGGAGTTGGTATCCGAGTAGATCGAAGTCATGATAGCTCAAGTGGGAGAGCAGCGGCGTATTTAGCCGAAGGTCGTGGGTTCGAATCCTGCTTGTGATAGTAGCTTTTTCTTTCAACCAAAACCTTACATATGAAAGAATTAATTTGGTCAATAGACAATTAAATATACTGGTACTACATATACTTCTATAGCTGGTGAATAAAAAAAGTTCAGGATGATTAAGAACTTTTTTGTGTATAAGAAGCTTTCAGTGTAGACACTAGAGCATGAAGTCCAATATGTTTGAAGGTAGAAAAGTTTAGATTTTGACTTTTGCACACTACCCCGATCTAGTCACCATGACCTTTTTCATTGTGCTACATGCATCGCTATACTTGCTAAAAGTATGGCCACCTCGCATTTTACTGTTATTACTCTGACAGGATTTTGTAGTTTTTAGTTCTTTTTTTTAAGTGCGAAGAATGAAACGAGGATGAAGAATGGGAGGCTGGTGTCCCCTGAAATTCAAATAAATTCAATAAAAAGATAGATTGAAAATTTGTTTTTCATAAACGACTATGATTATTATTTTTCATTTTGGTGAACGGTTGGATATAGTAGGTGAAGTACGAACATATATCCTGTGTATGTATATTTTAGTTATACAACCCCCTGGGGCGTTTTGTTTATCATATATCAATCGGCAATCTGTAGTATAATGTAGCACGTGAAGATTTATCGGCAGAGCTCTATCGCTTTCATTACCATTTCAAAGACATTTTGAAAATTGCGAACGGACCAGCAGCAATCAAGGGATCATAAAGAGCGTTTATTGAAGAATTGGATCACGTCTATTAATAACTTTTGGCGATCCTATTTATAATTTATCGCCATTTTTGACACATGACCTTGTTTACAAAAGCCTCTTATTCTGGTTTTTAGGCGATGGATAGAAACGGGATCGGTAAAAGAAAGACACTCCAACGAAAGATGGTAAATAATAAATGGGCCGAGATAGGAACTCCTAATCTAATCGTCTCACATCCCGTAGCAAATGTGGGAAGTCTATTTACCGAAAGTTAAAAGCAAGTCATGGAGTGGTTTCTTCTGTACGTGGTATTGTCACGCCTTCTGTTCTACTGTGTTGAAATCTCCCGTGTCACTTCTTTTAAATGGGCCCTCATCCAGGCCCATTTTCCCCGCTGCGGGGCACAAATCGACTAAGTTGAAATGTCATAGTGCCATAAAGTGTAATTCATATTTATCGCTTCGGCAATCAGCATTTAACGGATTTTTTCATGATTGATTGGCTTCTCCGATATCAAATTTGTATCCTTTTGACCGTACCTATTTGTCCTATAATTCTCATATTCCAACTTCAAAGGGTCAGTACCAAAAAATATTTAAATAAATAAATATTTATTAAATTTAAATAAATAAATATTTTTGTTTAAGGTAAAAAATGAAACAAACACAAATTGATTTTTTTATATTAAACTTCAATCCTAGGCCATTTTGTATAAATGACATAAAAATCCGCTCACCAAACGTACCATAATTAATTTTTTGAAATGTTCTCAATCTTAAGGTCTCAAAATTTGGGAAACACTCAGATCTCGCCCATTATCGATTTGTCAAAAGTTGTCTGCAATCTATTATATTTCGTCGTCCGATTGACCAAATAAATTCTTTCAATTAATTAATCTTTATGTAAGGTATTGGTTGAAATGAAAAAGTCATTGTCTCGAGCGGGTTTCGAACCCACGACCTTCGCTAAATACGCCGCTGCTCTTCCACTTGTGACTTCCATTCCCTCGAACACCAACCTCCCATCTCAACCTGGCTGCAATGTTCAATACTCTATCACAACAGTACAAATGCTTTAAGAACGAAACAGTTAATATAAAAATCATGTGAGGGGAACGGTGTAGGGTGAGGTTTTTGATACAAGGTGGGTTAACAATTTTTTTTAAACTTTTAATTGGCATCTTTGGATGGTTGGGAGTTGGCATGTTTGGTTGACCCTCGAGTTCGAGACCGTAAGTCCACATAGATTTCACAACAGTGATATATCAATCTTTTGTAATTATGTAAGATTTTGTAGTGTCCAATTAGTCCGTTTCGTTTTGGTTTTGTGTGTGGGTTCCAAGCAAGTCGTTTTAGAGGTAAAATCTACCTAATAGTAGGTAATACCTGCTCTTTGTTGCATTTGTTTTACTTTTGGATCAAACGTCTAGGTACTGCAAACGGTTTTGATGTTATCTCTATGGAATTACTGGATCTTTATGTTGGGAAAGGATTGCTGTATGATCACCAAAAATAGAAAGAATTGTTCCTGGAAGGATAGGATTGTCAGCAGAATATATCGTCTAAAAGAGAGGTCCAGGAATGCCCCCTTGTGTAATGCTGGATAGGATAGATAGAGGATATTACTTCCCTATCAAACTCTGATGTTCAGAAAGTTACAACATTAGTATTAAATAGTAGGATGTCCTTCAGCTTCCACAGGAGGCCGGGTACCAAACCTTGTCAAAGGCTTGAGCAATGTCAAGGAACACGTCCGGAAAACACTGCTTTTGCTCAAGGGAGGACACTGATGGATTGGAGAGTGTACGGACCTAAATCCAAACTGGTGACTCGGAATAGTTTCTTGAGATTTCAATGTAGGTAGGAGTTTTAACAGAAATTTTTCGAGACTTGTACTGATTATAGGAATTAGACTTACATGGCGGTAGGATGAAGAATGAATGAAGATTGAAAGGTTTGGTTAGTTTATATAAAAGAGTTACGGTGAAACTTCCAAACAGCAGGAAAATATGTTGTTCGCAGGACGGAAATAAAGATGTAAGTAAGAAAAACGAGGGCTTTTCTTTATAGATATATGAAAAAGATGAAAAGGCAACATCCCTCGAAGAAGAAGAAGAATCAAGTGGACCATTGTAAAATAAAATTATATTAAGGTTTAACTTTTGATATATTTCAAAGACGTTCTCTTCTGTCAAAAGGTATAATGCACAATTCGGCGTAATAATTAAAATTCAAACTCATACTCAAAAACTCCGTCAAAATTCGAGTGTTTTATCAAACCTACTAAAGACAATTGTTTGTCCAGTTCCTTTTCGTTTATTTAACTGTTGTATTTCAGTATGTTTTTTACATATTTGCAATTGATCATTTGGCAGGCTAATTTATTGTTAAAAAATCGTCCGATTGTCCAGTCTTTTTATCCGAACGAATGATGGCCGTTAACGTTTTTGCGCCAACTATAAATAATAGGGGTATCTAAGTAAGAGAATTTAATACTTAAGAAAAAATCGTGAGGGTACATTTCTATAAGTGCACAATGTTTATTCGTAGCTTTTGGTGAAGAACCATCACAATAATATATATGTATAATTTATTCCATTCTACGCAGTTTTAGAAAAAGGGATTTGAACCTTATCCTCCCTCTGTTTCAAGCAAATTAAATAATAAAATATGGTGTGATAAATTGTATTTTATGCGAATGCCATAATCTCTCTTAAACCATGGATTATATATCGACGTTAATTGAAATTATCATTACATTTATGAAAAATTATTTATTACTAATTTAAAAAACATACGGCTTTAAAATTTATTAGCCCACCAAGTCAGTATTAAAAATGTCAGCGTTTTTTTACCATTAGTAGTTCTTTAGTAATGAAACAAGCAACATACCAACACTTTGGTACAAAAACATGTCAATTACACTAATGCTTGAGCATATGAATGTAAGAACTACTTGGATGTTAATTTCAGCAAAACATCGCCATTTAAGTTAATAGGCGGGAAAACATTTTTCGTCCGCAATTAAGCTAAACCTAATTTGCCCGCCAAAAAAAAGTAATTCGTATGTAAGAATTAAAGTCTTATACACGATAAAACCGCCTTAATGAGTGGTCAGAAAAAGTCATTTGTGGTTGCCCATTTGACCTAATGAGATGGTTATTTAATAAAAAAAAACAAGCAACGACCTCATTATAATATATTGCGTGTGGTCTTTAATCATTATTTGTGATTAAGGCAAACTGGTAGGAAAAAATCTCCGAAAACAGAATTTTAAATGTTTTTACAAATTTCATTGGGCGAAAAGAACTACCGATGTCAGTTATTAAATATAAAGTGTTATGAAAAATGTAGCATACTATTTCCCAATTTAAAATATTTATTAAACTGTGATTAATTACTTGCAACTTAAGTAATTTTCTGTCAGATTCATCACTTTTTCAATCTATTTTATTTTCCATTATTTTACAAAATTTAAGAAAATAAATCGTCAAATGAGTGAAAGGTAACATTAATAATGTTTGTTCATTTGAGAGAACGTAATCAGACAATTATTGTGCTTCGAGAGAACTTACATGATTTGAGTTTAGATTTTTCAATATTTTACATTTTTTTAAGTAGTGTTGCTTTATTAGAATTTGCCTGTATCGCTTTAACATCCTTTTCCCTGTTGACCAGAGTTGAAAAGCAGATTGAAATCAAAGTTGATTTCACGGCCCATTTTGGGCATAAAACCCGGTGAAATCTCGATCGGAGGGGAACCCGTTGCCCGGGCATCCTATTGATTTAATGATGTTTGCCTTTTTTCCGAACCGACACTAAATTGGACCCGTTTTCGGGTCCTAATCTCTCATCTGGAGGTATGCGGACTGTTTTAAATCTACCATATTAAGCACTCGGGACGGGGAGAGGGAGATAAATAGACGGGGTCTGCGCCAAAAATGGTCCCCGCTAACGGCCCTTTTTCTTCTCATGCCGGATCCAAAAAGCCGAACTTTGCCCAGTGTGTTATTAAGAGATCAAAACGTGTTTTTCAACTGTGTTGTCATCAATCGGTTTTCATTTGGCACTCTAACTCGTTTTAAAAACTAGATTATCAATCAGAGTTGGTCAAATTTGGAATTACGAAGTGTAAAAAAATAGTCCATATGTGATTAAATAAATTGTTAGTGGTTTTAAATAAATCTATCACAGGAGGATAGGTGTCCATCTCTCTTTCCCTCGATCAATCTATGTCGGACTGTTGCTATCTATCTATCCCTATATATAGGGATAAAAGAGGCGGCCACAAGGCCTACTGCACCTCGACCTGAATCGATCTTGTGCTCCCCTGTTATTTATAACTCACTGGCCAGCTTCAGGTTATTTGTGATCTCCGCCCAAGCAATTATGTATGACCTTCGTTACAACCCCGGCCTCGCGGGAGACGAAGGATCGGACCATCGAAGAGTATAGCGTTGAGGACGCTCAGACTTCGCTGACGGAGTCCCTCGAATGCGTGAGAAGTGGCGGATGGGAACGGATAGTGGTCGGTGGTGCCTACACGAATGGCGTCCTTTACCGAAGGCAGCCTCCTCTAGGGGATGGTTAGCAATTCCACTTTAAACAAAACCGCGGCCGGAGCGGATCCGGAAGTTCTTATGCTGGAGGAGTCCCAATATTCTGGTAGATAGAGTGGCATTCTCTATCTAGGGAGTGCGTGAGATACCAGACTGATGCATTCCAGCATTCTTGGGTAGCCCTTTACGCGCGGCATACGATCTGATGCTCAATGCAGACCCGACCACTCGGAATGGGCAAGCGGGGAATGGGGTTCATCTTGGACCCTCGGGGCTGGGACAGCTTCTACACCAACGCTTGCGGCTGTAACTCCCAGTCAGTCTTGATCTCTCATCTTCAGAATCAAAACGTCCGGTAAGCCCATGAGCCAGGTAGGGACGTTAAAGATACGTCCTTTTAAGGACGACCGAGTATTTGGGAAAGCTGCCCTGACAGGAGTCCAACTAGAATCCTGGTTCTGTTGCAATTGCCTTCCAGTAATTATTTTGTAAGTTTTGCGGATGGTCCTTCCACCAGGTTTTCAACTCATTAAGGATCATTTTAAGATGTATCCTCTTTTGTAGCGGGATGCAAAGCCACAGTTCAGGACCCAGAGAGTAGTCCCCTTTTTGCCCAACATTGTCAACCTTTTCGTTGCCACTATGCAATTATATCTATCTAGGTATCTAATCTATTATTAATATATATGTATCTTTCTATGTATATATTCTATGTATATATCTGTGAATCCTTTTCTTTCAAGCACAACACAGACGCAGACTCTCACACCCACACCACTTGCGAACTCACAAGAAAAGACATATATACACAACACTTATCCGTAAATAAAATTTACCAAATGATACAGAGTAGATATTCCTCTTTCTCTCTCTCTCTCTCTCTCTCTCTCTCTCTCTCTCTCTCTCTCTCTCTCTCTCTATCTATCTATCTCTCTATCTATTTCTCTATCTATTTATCTATCTACCTATCTATCTATCTTTCCATGTATCTATCTGTCTATCGATCTATCTATCTATCTATTCTCTTCTCTTACTATCATCTCTCTACCTATATATCCATCTCTAGCTATCACAGACACAGACTTACACACACACACACACACACACTCGCGCGCGCGCACGCACACGCACACACACCCTCATCACTGAATATTTTTTTACTCATATATCTAAGACATCGCAAGAAATCATTACTTTTAAAGTCGTAGGTCATACATACCCAAGCTCGCACACTGTCTCCCTAGTATTCAGTTCAGTTCATGTTCAACCCGCCCTGCACTTTATATATCCGAACCAGATTCTGGGAAAAAATTGGCTCCACGCCTGCAATCAAGCAGGCTCGTTGTGTGAGATCCTTTGATGTATCGTATGATGTACGTTTAGGTCCTTTGAAAATCTTCAGGAGAATTAACTTTAAACACCTCTCAAACAAACCCCTAGAGCTCTGGACAACGCATTAACAAATGGCCGGTTCTTCTTGTGAATATGCTTCATATGTAGGTATCTCAACCTCTGATAACCCTGAGGTGTTTCAACCTATCGCCTTTTTTTCAATCTTTACGTGTCCAGATAAATTATAATAGCCAAATCCAGTAAAGGTTGCGTCCGGGCTTAACTCCAGCCCGTTCGTTCTGGCGATCATTGCTGCGGGCATCCTTTGGTACTCGGTGCCTCTTTGCTTAGGCGGTTTAAACTAGAACTATCTGAGAAACAATCTCTGCTAAGGGGAATTTGTTGTTCGGGATTTTTTCCTGAGTTCACTGAGGTTGCCAGGCCACCAAGCGGCAATAAATGACCCCTGGATAATAGCAGCTCATCCCATTGCACATTAAAACATTCTTCAATAAATTTAGGGGCACTATTACTATATCTACAGTAGATTTTTGAATTTTGAGCTGAATTGAATTGCTGAAACTAGTAAACCATCATAATTTACATTTAGAAAGCATACCACATGCCACTTCGCATCCGTGATCTTTCAAGCAAACTGAATTAACGATAGCAATAATATAGCATAATAATAATAGCACTCTCAATACGACCCACAATAGTGCCACATCTACCCAGAAAACAAACACTTTGAGCCCTGAAGATGATCTCAATAAAGAACGAAACATTAGCACGATAAAGAAAATGTTTTTCTAAAACCTACGGCACAGCAGACCGCACCTCATGGCCACCGACGTCCCTGTTTTATATATTATTCAATAATATATAGGAGATTTTCATAATTGAATAATTTTTCAGTGATTTAACTATCCTGAAGATTATGTCCGAATTATCTACTGTTTGATTATCTGCAAAACAGTTTATTTACGTTTTCTTACATTTTATGTTTACATGTTTTAGGGGTCGCCGATACAGAAGTTTCGAGTTTGATGATGTTCGCCAAAAAACTTTTTATTTGACGTTCCACTCACTTTGGCGGAACCGGTTGGAAATCAAAGTTGCCCACACCCACTCCCTCCCTTTCTGAAAAGGAAGGACCGGGTTAAAAAGCGGATGGGCCCTAATAAGGCCGTGATAGGACGCGTTTGATATTTGGACATTGGAAGCGCCTCAGTTTAACATAAAGGTAAATATATTTGAATTAGTTTGTTCGAGTTGTGTCAAAAAATGCCAATATCATCTTGGGTCGCTAAAAACGAAAGATTTCATAATGAAAAATGTTGTGTCATAGGTATTTTACGTTGAATATAGAAACAATGTGTGATGTTTCCTCATATGACATTTTGACAATTAAATGATCAATTTCAATCATATAGCATATACCATGGTTAAAACAAGTCCTTTTACTACGAGAAATAAGATGTTTATCGATTTAAAAGAAAAGTAAGCGGGGTTTATGTTTTTAATGAAGGAGTGTATCAGAGGTACTCCCTGCAGGCAAAAACTCAGAATGATTTTAATCAAAAATATTAAAACGTAAATAACAGCAAAGGTGTAGGGATGCTTGTTGAGGATGAAAATGCTGGGTTTATTTATGTTTTGCA
Organism: Cimex lectularius; assembly: GCF_000648675.2. Classification (NCBI taxonomy): domain Eukaryota; kingdom Metazoa; phylum Arthropoda; class Insecta; order Hemiptera; family Cimicidae; genus Cimex; species Cimex lectularius. Next base: position 1,466,327 of record NW_019392657.1, read on the forward strand.
GGAAAAAATAGGCTTACCTAAGGGGCCATGGGTAAGTGAATATCTTTTCATACGCTTCCAAGATTTTTCATTGAGGACCCGCAAAGTCGTTAAGCCATCCTTTTGACAAACCTAGGCGCCCTGTCCTTGGCGATGGCGAAAGCCAAATGAACGCCCATTAAAATTCTAAGGGCTGACTTACGCCGAGGGGTCATTTGGTAGGATTGTAGGATTATCCTTTACCATACGGACCTGCTTCCTAAGAAGAGAACGAGAAATACTGTCTAGCGATGAGCCCATTTGTCCGGCCAAATCTTAATTTTTGTTGTGGAAATCTAATATTTTGATTGGTTTCGATGATCTGATAAAAAAAATCAAATAAAAACTTCACTGAATATGAAAATGAACTGAGCAGGTTTAGATTAATTGTTGATAATTGGTGAAATGTGCAATTTTGTCACACTGTGACCAAAAAACATCGAGAACAGACGGACCAAACCGGATCTGTGAGATCAAACTGAATTGTTAATTACCCAATATCAATATCATTCATATCATTATCCTGGCTAGAAAATAAAGATTGGTGAGTTTCTTTAAAAGTTTCACATTATAATTCATTAAGCTACCTATTTTTTCGAAAATTCAATTTTTGACTTTTTGACGAATTGGAATGTTTAGGCCGTAATTACAACGTATTTAGAACTCTTTGCCCCATTAAGAAATTTGCATTATTTTCTAACCGGATTATTAAATTTAATATACACTTGATCTAAATAATTTTAAATAAATCAAATCCGATACTAATTAATTATTAATATAATATATTCGAGAAGATAAAAAGTCGCTCCAGTCTACATGTGTCATTAATTAATCACTTACATAACCGTTAATTTAATTTAATTAATTATATGTTTAATAGGGGTAAATATCGAAAATATAAGTAGAAAAGGAAAGATAAAATCAATAAACTTCCTTATGTTTTGTTAACAGCTACCGTGGGTATCCTTCAGGCCCGGGCTTTTCCTCCAAGAGTTTTCTTCCATTTTCTCGTTCCTGGTAATACTTCACAGGATCGTTCCTGTTGTTCGTAGCCTATACATATAACTACTAGTAGTAACTACTATCACTCTAGTCCTTTTTTTTCTTCCTTTTTTTCGAAAATACCGACACCCCTAGAGTTGAAATGACCTCTGTTGTTGCAAACCCTCGTAAAAATAATTAATTGCGGTTGGTGTGTTTATAAAAATCGTCTGTCATCAATATCAATTTAATTTTTATAGAGGACAGAGTATTTAATTTCTCATGTACGAAAAGTTCGATTATGGTTATCTTTAAGCAATAAATTATGTTTTGCATAAATGATAACCGCAATCTTTGTGTTCTACAATTTTAACCCATTAATTATACAAAATTACAAATTAAAAAACCTCGCTATAGGCCACGAGTGAAAGAAGGAAAATCACTAGGTGGCAATTATTTATTTTACATTCGTCATTCGCGTTTTCATTAGCTCGGCCAGAAGAATCCTGTGGTTAAGCTTTTAATTCACGTATATTACACGATGTAATGGGTCCGGTAATTACAATTGCATTGTAAATCGGAGGGGAAAAAGAGACGAAGCTTTCAACTAATGGACTCGTTCGTAATGACAGTTAATCGCCACTGGAATCTCCTTCTGAAGACGTCCTAAAACCGCCGGTTTCCTTCTAATTGTCCCAGGAGAGGCAGGAGGCACAAAATAAAAACATTGGGACTTTATAATGGCAAAACTCTTAAATCGCTTGCTCCGGGATTGCTTTTTAAATGTACAGCGCGTTTTGTCTGACGCTCCACAAAACTAGTTTTTAATGAGAGACGAATCCTTAATTGGAAGAATGCCGAGTCGTTTGTTGTTATTGTCCAAGTTCAAGTTCAACTTTCGCTTTTTCTCTAAAAATAAAGCAACATTTTACTGGAAAAAAAATTTCCGACCACAATCAATAAAACGAAGAAGAGATAATTCAGTTACATTATGAAGATTAATCTATAAAATCAATTTTATTAAAAGCTCTGTTAGTTCGGCTCTTTTTAGTAACCCGAAATTCTTTACAAAATTATATAAATGATCAATATCTGGAAAAATTAATTTTCATTTTTTAATTCAATATGATATTCTACTATATTTATTATTCTAAATTACAACACCCATAAAGCCACAGAACGTACAAAAAATACACTTACATAAAGATAAGAATAATTCAAGTAACACTACCTACAGCATAATTTATGGTTTGTGAAATTTTAATTCAACCCATTATATATAGGCATATATTTTAAACCGTAATTATATAAAGGAGCTTTTATATTATTTTTAGGTTTTTAGTTTTATATCGGCCTTTTATGGCCTTGCGCAACGCGACCAATATTGGCCTATTGTTTGGTATCAATTATTATCTAAAGCTCTTCATTAATAAGACTTTTTACAAGTTCCCAAAGCAAACACTTGAAAGGTATCATTCCTTGGCTCCTTATAGAGAGCATGTAGGTATGAAACCAGATATGAGAATTCAGCTTGAGCACGGCAGCGAGTATCTGGGACCCCTGTCCAATTTGGAGAGAACACAAAGCCTTTTTACTGCATAGAGTACTTTACGGATATCTCGTCTTGTGTTTCTTTGAGTATGCTGCGACTGAGTGTATTTATTAGCGTGAATGTGTAGCGTGAGAGAGCCAATAGCGGACTATTGAGTACTTCATCAATTAGGTTAGTTATATAATAGGTATAAAGGGTAATGGAGAAAGATTAAATACTCCAGTAACCCCTACTGCCAACGTCCGTGGTGAGTGATTCTCGAGGCATGCCGCTCATTTATTGTAAATCACAAATCATTGAATTTCCAGTCGACTGGCATACGTGTAAGCAGATTTGAGCTTAAATAAATAAGTAATCAAAAAAGAATGAAAGGAAACTGTATGAAATAAATATTTGTATAATACCAAAGCACACACATTAGCAGCACGTACACAAACTAAAATGATTACTCAACCACATAAATAACTACATACAAATAGAAACGAAAGTATTTTGTCCAAATCTTTGTCACTCTTTAAAAAAATCTGTTCCTTCGACCCATTCGTCTCCATTAGTACAGATTACGAAGTCACCTAAACAAGGATTAAAATCTCTCAGAGAGCTTAAGAATTTGTAATGGGCTCCGGCGAAGAGGAAAGAGCCGGAATAGAAACAAATAAGATCCTGTAAGATAAAATTTTAGAATTGCTAATTAAATTGGCCAGGATCGGATCAAGGAACAGCAAAGGGGAGAAAAGGGGGACGGGAGATCTGAAGATTACAATTCGAAATGCTAAACATGATCGAGTGCCCATCTTTTCCACTTGCAAGGCCTCTCCTTGTTACATTCCGACTCTGGCCGATTGTAAGTTGATATTTCTCTTATAAAAACGGCGTTTCGTATTTAAAACATTGAACATTTTCAGCTTTTATGTGCGTTTTGATAAGTGAACATTTTGTCTTGGTCATGATGTAAGAAAAAAATTCTTGAACGTTTCACTTTTATTCCCACCAAGTTATCTGGTTTAATATTCATTGAATGTTAAGGAAAGGATCGACCAGTTTTTTCAATGTTGAAAACGATCAGGATTATGGTCTTGAATGCAGTTACAAATTTATGAAAACAATTCAACGAGCTTTCGCGACATATAGTCGCATTTGGACCATTGTGTGCTCTTTGACTAGATTCTTTGATCGTAGTTGTGGTTTTTTTTGTGTTAATGCTCTAGTTCTTTTGGAGTAAAGTTGATTAGGTGAAATTTAAAATAAATAGTCGGTCTCCATCGACATCCCTCTGTCTACGAGAAAAAACAAAACATTTTTTCAAAAACAACTAGACCATTAACACAAAAAAACCACAACTACGATCGAAGAATCTAGTCAAAGAGCACACAATGGTCCAAATGCGACTATACAGGGTGAATTGCTACTCGTGCTACAAACTTCTCCAGTAGATTCTTCACCCTAAAATGAACAAAAAAGTTCATATTGTCCATGGTCCGATTCTCAACCATTTCAGAGTAATTTCGCTTTTTATCGATTTTGAAAGATATCACGTCCTGGCGTCGGAAAATCGTGATATCTTTTAATCTAAACATTTCTCTGAAAATCTAATAGCACCGTTGAAATTCCCGTTAATTTTTCAATAAGAAGATGACGGTGGCAAAATGTTTGGGCTAATTTTTTGTGTTTTATTTCAGCCAGAACTACAAAAAGAGTGGAAAATTGTGTAAATCGGAAAGTGTATAAAGTAATCCAGAGTTTCTAATTTTAGTCTCAGAAGGCAGCAAATTTGAGGAAAACTACCTGATTTAATAACGCTTCCAACGCACTCGTCATTTTCTTATTTAGTGGTTGTGAGACCAAGATGTTGATGACAAAAAGAGAAAAAATGGTGGTTCAAGGATTGCTAATGTTTGAGAGTGACTTGCTACTCGTGCTACAAACTTCACCAGTAGATTCTTGACCCTAAAATGAACAAAAAAGTTCATATTGACCATGGTCCGATTCTCAACCATTTCAGAGTAATTTCGCTTTTTATCGATTTTGAAAGATATCACGTCCTGGCGTCGGAAAATCGTGATATCTTTTAATCTAAACATTTCTCTTAAAATCTATAAGCACCGTTGAAATCCCCGTTAATTTTTCAATAAGAAGATGAAGGTGGCAAAACGTTTGGGTCTTTCTTCCTTGACCTTCTAGCTGTTTGTAAACTTCTTAAGCATTACATACTAAATGGGCATTAAATTAAATTAAAAAATTTCAATGGAATTATGATTTTGATTCTCTCTAAAAATTAACGGGGATTTCAACGGTGCTTATAGATTTTAAGAGAAATGTTTAGATTAAAAGATATCACGATTTTCCGACGCCAGGACGTGATATCTTTCAAAATCGATAAAAAGCGAAATTACTCTGAAATGGTTGAGAATCGGACCATGGACAATATGAACTTTTTTGTTCATTTTAGGGTGAAGAATCTACTGGAGAAGTTTGTAGCACGAGTAGCAATTCACCCTGTATATCGCGAAATCTCGGCGAACTGTTTTCATAAATTTGTAACTTCATTCAAGACCATAAACATCCCTCTGTCTACGAGCAAAAAAACATTTTTTTGCTTGTTCAAACCTTTTGCTTGTTCTCAAACAACAAAAAAATGTTTTGTTTTTTCTGGTAGACAGAGGGACCTCGACGGAGACCGACTGTTTATCTTCAATTTCACCTAATCAACTTTACTCCGAAAGAACTTGACCATTAACATAAAAAAACCACAACTACGATCGAAGAATCTAGTCAAAAAGCGCATAATGGCCCAAATGTTCTCTGAACTGGATAAAAATAGTCGTCTTTCTCAAATATGTAACATATAATTCAGCAGCAGTGCCCTGATGATGTAACTATATGTCGCGCAAGCTTGGCGATTTGTTTGCATAAATTAACTTCATTCAAGACCATAAACCTGATCCTCTTCAACATTAATATTCATTGTTATTAATACTGAAAATGAAAGCGCAAGGGTACAAAAGAAAACGGTTTTAGGAACATAATGAATGCCTAGGCACAATAAAGGCCAAATTAACGAGTTTGCCATTTTTCTTTACGCTATTATTTTACTGTGTGTTATGAAAAAAACAGCTGATTTTTTTTTATCCGATGCGATTCAGTTATTATCAGATTCGTCACAGTCCGCAGGTTGAAGAGGCCAATTTTCCTATTCACCGGAGATCGTGATCTTATTTTATGCCATGGTAAAACCTAGAGGCTAAACCAATTTATATTCTTCCCAATAGGCTGATAAAAACTGATAATAAAAACCTACTGATAAGCCGAAACATAAAAAAATAGAAAACATGTAACCTGTTATTTTCCTATCATATTGGTCTGCGTTCGCTGTTTTGGTCGGTCAGACGCGTTTTGGCTTCTTTGCCAGCTTTAGTGTTTGGACTTTCTGTTCTATCAATCTTGTCTGTTATAGATTGTCATATGATCGTCTTAAGACTTTTTGAAGAAATCTCATAATTGTAAAATGGTGAGTTTAAACAGTGCACAATTTTCCCAGGTGTTTAGGCGTTCAATAGCAGAAATTTCTTTTAATTTATCTCTGCTTTTGAAGGCGAAAGGACGTTTCAAGAAAAATCCGACGATTTCAGGTGTTCAAGCTGGTCGTAAACGGCACCGGACTGCGTGCTTGACAAAGCAAATCAAGCCCAGGTTTTATGATTCAGGTGGCAAAATCTCCGAACTTTAAAGTTTGACAATTACCGTTCCCGGCAATAAAATTCTCTAAGGTACGAGGCACTCCCTCGCGAGGGTTACGAAGCGTAAAGTGCCGGCTGAATTGTAAATAACACAAATTGGTCTTTTCGTATCGAATAGGAAGTGTTTTTATTGCGGGGGAGTTTACCTTTTATTGCCCCCTCTAAACTTTATTGTCGTCTTCTTAGTGAAGGACGAAACTTATGAATTTTACAGGTACACGACCGGGACTGTCGGGCAAAGCCTTAATGGCCTGTCAAGGTGCGAATAAGGGCTGAGTCGCGTTCTTGGTATTTTAGAAGTGGAAGGCTTTGTCTTCAGGTTTACGAGGAGAACAAGTCTGACTGAGATAATCAGTGATGTTTATTTTTTGAGGAGCGTCACATCAATGCTACCCACTTGTCAGAAAAATCTAATTATAAAATAAACTGAAGGTTATAAATCAAATCGGGTCAATTGAAAATACAAAACTTTTAAGCCATTGGATTCAATTAGTCGACCAAATCGATATTGGGAATGAGCAGCAATTTAAAAATACTAATGGTGGAATCTAAAAAAAATGAGTAATGAGTTATGAGTAATGATTATTTGCAGATCGTGAGATGCTGTCTGCTGTGACGTAGGTTATAGAAAAATATTTTCTTTATCGTGCCAACGTTTCAATCTTTACTGAGATCATCTTCAGGGCCTGGGATTTATAAACATTTTTAAATTTTATAAATACATGTAGGATGTGAAAAAATTAATTTATACAATGCTAGAAAAGGTTTGATCAAAAAATTGAATTTATGCAATGCTTGCCTTAACGTGAAAGGCAAGTAAATAAAAAAGTAAACGATTCGTCCTAATAGATAGAAAACATTCTATTGTATCTGCTAAACATTTTTTGTCGTTTACGATCATTCTGGTCCGTAAAGTCTCGCTGAAAGGGCAATTTGCTTTTTAAATAGATAGTAATTCGTGTCATACCGGAAGGCTTGACGTCCAACTACCCTTTAGGTGAAGTGGTCGTGGGGTGAAACCACTTTATAATTTTTTTAAATTTATGTCAAACGAAATTTCATAGGCTATGCCGTGATTTGAACCCAGAATCACTAACGTGGAAAACACGAGCCTGACGCCTTGACCACTCGGCCACTGAGGTTTCAGAAATGTTGTAAAATGTATTTATTTTTAAAATCGTCTTCATTATGGTATTTATCATGGGCAAAATCTACATCGTAATATTTTTTGTATATGTCTAGGGAAAAATGAACATTTCTTTGGCCTTTTCCGAAAATCCTAGCCGGCCTATCCTCACGTTTGTACCGCTTTTGTGAGTCTAATTTCAGAAATGCTTATAAATAAAGTATTTCCTGTCATCCAGGCCTTTACTTTTTTTAATACTTTTTTCAAAAGGGGATACGGCAGGAACATAAAGTCAAATGTATGTTGTTAATAAGGGTGACTCCAAATTTGACCAAATAATTACTTGTTTAGGCAAAGCAAGTTTGAGGGCATATTGTTAATGTTCTTGAGGTCAATGAAGATTTTCTTTAAGTAGATAAATTGATTTTATTATTATTACTAAGCTTGCGTGTTTATTCTAGATCGGTTTTCATTATGCATGCCTTATTTGTGTAATCAAGGTATAATTTTTTTAAACATCCCCTTATGCAGCAAGTAAAATGGAACAATTTTAGTCCAAATTTGGTCAAAACATAAGAAAATTGAAAGAATATCGATTAGTTTATTTGATGACAGTTTATTCTTCCATCATCAAAACTTTTTCCATAGCTAATTCTGTTTGTGTAGTGTTGTTGTTTTCTATCCTTTTTGTCTATCCGTTTTTGATGGGTTATGTTGGTGTTACAAACACAACTCAAAGTGAACACGATGGGCAATATCGCCCAGACCATTGATAATGGCAACGGTTCGAATCATGTCTATACAAGAACAAGCCAAAAATGAATGGCAGAGTTGGGTTATTATGTTTTATCTCTATTATGTAACGTATATATTTTACGGTACTTGAATAAAGTACATTTTTGATTGATTCAGTACATAATTCAATTTTTAAGTAACACAATGATCCTTTATCGGTGAAAATCTTGATAGAACAAGTTGTTATTTTTAATTCAGTCTTAAATCTGTAGTTTTATCTTTTACAATTAAATTTGGCTAGCCCAATCTCGCTGATTTTGTCTATCACATAGGATGATGGCAAAACTATAGTCATCACAGACCTCATAAAAAATCTCACAATTTCAAGGCTTAATCCTCATTTGCATTTGGCCTTTTCTTCTCCTTTTTGAGTTTATTTTCTATTTAATTAATTTTTAATAGCTTTTTCCATCGCAATTATCTGTAGTGTTTTTTTTGCGATGTAGTTTGGCACCTTCTTTGTCCTGTTCGAGATTTTCAGTCGATGCGCTTATTCCGGACATCAAACGGGAAATCCTGTGAAAAACTGCCTGGGTGACGGAAAATCCTTTTTTACACAATTAAAAACATCAGACCAACACAGGAGACCAGACAAACCGGGATTTCTCCGCAGTTCACAATCAAACAATATCGTGATGGACATTTTGCCAATGAGGTAGGACGAATATAGTGAAAGCTATTTTAAAAATAAATACGCTTTAAATAAGCATTTCTGGGGAACACTGTTTCCTTGTATTTTTGCTATATCTAGTTCGAATCCAAGCCAAAACAGGGAATTTTAATTGAGATTAATTTGAAAAAAGTATTGTCATCCACTATGGCAGAAATTACTTATCTATAAGAATTTTTGAAATTAAGCTCACATCCCGGTGTAAAAACGCGAGGACAGGTAAATCATGATTAACAGAAACGACAAAACTATAGATTTATTTCCTTGTTATGATTCTGTACTACTTCATGCATTCATAATATAGACTTTTTAAAAATGAAATTGCTAATCATTATTTAAATTTAAAAAATTTAAAAACAGTTTGTGGCATAATTTAAACAATATTTTTACCATTTGGCAGGAATGTTGTTTTTTTGTTATTTTTTTGTTAAAATGGCTTGGATTTTGAGAATAAATAATGATAAATAACTATATTTAAAGAAAATATAATGAATAGGTTTATCAGAAAGAATAAAATATTCTTGCAGTTGCGCATTATTAAGTTGTAAGACGGTCTTAACAGACTTCGATCAATAGGTAAAAATACTAAGCCGATATTTTTTATTATTTTTAAGAAAACAGTAGAAAAATCCTTCGAGCAAAATGAAATCAAGAGAAGCATTTAGAGTATCAGTGACTCCGCCGTATTGAGATTAGTTCTGGAGGACACAAAATATCTCGTTAAAAATGAATTATCCTTTTTGACCGTTAATAGCTTTGAGTTCCAGAGGAGAAATGGTTCCCTTTCGACTTCTCTAATGATAGCCCTGGTCGAAATTAGAAAACTCCCGACACCCGCGAACAACCCGATTCTGAAGAACTCAATCAGTAAGGTGCTCGCCAGCTGTCTCAGAAATACTGAATCCTCGTAACGAATTATGCTAATGTGAAAATGAGGTGTCGTCGAAAGTGTGGAAAGACTGCATACTATGCAAATTAACTATGTAATTCCTGGGTCAGATTGTAAATCCCACCGCGTTTTGATGATGATGAAAGCCATTTTAATAACGGGGTGGGGAATCAATTCGATTCGGTAACCGATTTCTTGTCAATCAAATTATACCCGTTTTGAAATGGTGATCTAATTAGCGGTAATTTGATCAGTAAAGTGAGATTTAATAGTCGTTATAATGTAAGATCCACGAGAAAAGAATGTCAGATTTTGCCTAATTCAAATTTCGAGATAATTTTTATACCCTGTAACTAAGTTCTAGCACTGTGCTACAAACAATAATTTAAACAACGCACCGTATTATAACGGACACCATATTCCTCCTCAAACGAAAGAGGGGATGGCACTGAAGTCTGAAGGATAGACATCGGTGATTGGATTTTTGTATTATTGAATGTGAACGAATCTTTTTGGCCCAAGCTGGTAAAACTCCCGTGTTTCACAATTAACTATTGAATCGATCTGACCAATTTTTTCAACCTTAGTCGGTGTAATTTCTAAGATGACGCCTAGCTCCTCAAACGTAATATCACCGTAAAGCTTGGTAACAATGAGAAAGTTGTGCTCCTCGATGACTGCTGTATTCAGTATTGTCACTTGTTCCACTCGCTAGATAAATTTATCTCTATTTTCTCTTTTGAGATCTCCTTGATTTTGGAAATAGTCAGCGTTAGGCCATAGGTTTCTTGTGCCCAACAACGGTGTTCATCATACATGGATGATGATTTATGTGTCGACTACTGTGCAGTATGTTATTCAGATATGCCCCATTGATCCGGATTTAGTAATTAGTAAACGTTTAATGAATACCTGTTTCGTCTTGTGTATTCTGCACTAATTCAAACATCAGCTTTAATTCACTTAATTATTCTTTTTATGCAAGGCCTCGGTTGAGATAAAAAAAGTCAGTGTCACGAGCGGGATTCGAACCCACGACCTTCGGCTAAATACGCCGCTCCTCTACCGAGTAGGTGTCCGAGAGGATCGAAGTCACGATAGCTCAAGTGGTAGAGCAGCGGAAAATTTAGCCGAAAGTCGTGGGTTCGAATCCCGCTCGTGACACTGACTTCTTTATTTCAACCAAAAAACCTTACAAAAAAGAATAATTAATTGAAAGAAGTAACTTGGTCAATTGACCACTAAAACGTAAATGGATCAGGTTTTAGAAAAACATTTTCTTTATTGTACCAACGTTTCGATCTTTATTGAGAACATCTTCGGGGCCTGAGATTTATAAACCTTGTTTGAATTTTACAAATACATGTAGGATGTGAAAAAAATTATGAATTTATACAATCCTAGAAATTTTAGATAAAAAAATGAATTCATACTATGCTAGAAAATTTTCTAGCATTGTATAAATTAATTTTTTTAAGTTTGAATTTCTAACATTGTATAAATTATTTTTTTTAAAGTATGAATTTCTAGCATTGTATAAATTCATTCCTTTTTTTAATCTAAAATTTTCTAGCATTGTATGAATTCATTCCTTTTTTTAATCTAAAATTTTCTAGCATTGTATAAATTTATTTTTTTAATCTAAAATTTCTAGCATTGTATAAATTCATAATATTTTTTTCACACCCTACATATATTTGTAAAATTCAAACAATGTTTATAAATCCCAGGCCCAGAAGATGATCTCAATAAAGATCGAAACGTTGGCACGATAAAGAAAATGTTTTTCTAAAACCTACGACACACCAGACCGCATCTCACGATCTCCGAATAATCATTGACTAACGGTCATTAAATACCACACACACGTAAATGTATCATCTTTAATTTTTCCTATGAGGACTTTTTAAATAAAGTTATCAATCGTATTTTAGCCTAATCGTGCCTCAAATTAGATAAAATCCGATATAATGCCGTGCTCATTCAATCGAGGTTGTTTGATCAGTAGCCCGGATCAATCGGTTGGGCGATTTGGCTGAAATTAAGTGTCAGAAATAGGCGAATTACCTTTTCGTGATCGGGGCTACCAAGATTCTAATCCTATTAGCGGGAACAGGATTTTAGTTGACCGTTAAAATAAACTTTTATACTTTCTAAGAACTGCTAAGCAGTCCTTGCTTACCTGTCGAGTTTCATGTCGCACAGGTAATGGCCTTAATTTCCAAATGTCTTCTAGGAGTTTCTTGCCCCTTATCCTCGGGGGACTCGGGGGTGCCACGATTCAAAATATTTGGTTTTCTCTCCTTGACCTCCCACTGCGAATATTCTCCTTAAGCCTAAAATGTGACGAGACTTCATAATTTCTCACAGGTTAGACATAGCAACAAAAATTATACTTCAAGCCCATTAATAAAGCCCAAAGGAACATTTTTTTTCTCCAAATTCCCTGGTGGCGTGTTGTGTGTTGTTGTGAAAAAGAAGCGATCTATTAATAAAAACGATTCGGAATGCACCTATGGGGTTTGCGTGCAGAACCCACCCCCAGTAACCGGTAAGCATAACAGAGCGCTTCGGAAATAAAAGAAGAAAAAATTAAGTGCCTCACGTCAGTCGGCTACATCAAAGTTACCGATGATGGACTGGGCTCGAGGCCATTTCAAACCTCTATTTATGTTGATAGATTACCACTGGGAAGCTTTTTCAATGCTCGGAGAAAGCCTCCGAGATGAAACGAGGTGACAATAGCAAGAGTACACTGTTGAAGATAAACGATAACTATTCGATTTTTGTAAAATTTCTTGTGATGCTTTTTATGCATTTCCTGATGATGATGCTATTTTTGCATGTAACATTTGTACTCAATTGTAATAAAGTTGACGAGCAACGCCAATTTGAAAAATTTGAAAACTTGTAATATTTGCATTTCGTGTATGACGGATTAGGACATAAGGTGATGAAAACAAGCCAGAGCAAGAGTAAAAGTTGCCCGACAGTTGTAATGTGTTTTAACCGCCCTGACACACATATTTATGGACAATTACACTTTCCCAGGCATAAAAGTTTTGGCGATCAATAAATGTTTTAATGGCACGTTGCACTGCGGTCCAATGTTACGCAAACGCTTTGCCAATTACGTCTGCATTTCCTTAAAAAAACAAAACACATTAAAGGCAAATGTGAGAAACCTGTCCGACCTTTTTTTGGTATACTTTTAATCGGATTAATAGCTCCGTGAGAAGTCACTCGTCGAACATCGCCGGGGACATGACGAAAGCGGCCGAGCACAGATGCGACCATGTGCATGTGTTCCCGTGTGAAGTGTCCGGGACACATTTAGACATCGGGAGTTGGGATTGTTCAGACGACCATTCCCACAACTGATATCGTCATTCATTTGCGCGAACATGTGTTAGAGATCTGACAAAAAAACATTTGATTGCGTCCTTAGTGGTAAATTTAGCCCTTTGCTCTTTAGAAAACTGGTCCCAATGGAAAACAAGTGAAAGTCTTGTTTTCATCATTCATTTTATTTACGCTCAACAATTTCTATAAACATATTTGACCTTAATTTTGATTATGGGTGTTAATCTGCGAGTCCGGTAAACATTTGTTGACCCGGCACTAGGACCATCTACACTCGGTTTTTGATTTCGGCCTTATGTCATCGTCAGTGAGAAATCCAAACTGCTTTTGAATAAACTTAAAAACGAGCGAGTGGAGACGGGACCAGAAAGTAGCTCAGTGCCAGGTCTTAATGTTCTCCAAGGCAAACTGAATTTCTTACGTTATTGTCTTCCTTTTCATGCCTGGTACTAGTTGTCCAACCAAGTGTATTGCACAGCTAAACAAGGATAGGAGAACCGGGCCCATTTTATTATTGCAGCTAAAAATAAAAGCAAAGCAAACTGGCAGGTAATTAACTCACTAAAAAATCGTAACAAAAAGGTCAACAGTATTACTAAAATTAATTAAGGTTTTTAGTTGAGATAAAAAAGCCAATGGCATGAGCGGGATTCGAACCCACGATCTTCGGCTTGATACGCCGCTGCTCTACCACTTGAGCTATCGTGACCTCGATCCACTCGGACACCAACTTCCCATCTCAACCCCACCCTTTGAATTTTCCCTCCTTTTTTGCCATTTTTCAAGCAGCGGCGTGTCTAGCCGAAGATCTTGGGTTCGAATCCAGCTCGTAATACTGACTTTTTTCTCAATTAAAAACCTTAATTAATTGAGAGATATTAATTGGTCAAGCGGACCACGAAATTAGTGAATTTAATGAAACTATTACTAAAATAAGAACACGTATGGATTCTAGGATAACACTGCGATCATAGCTGCAATTGGTTATACTCACATCATTTTTCTACAGCGTTTAGTGAGTTGTGCAAAAGAAGTAAACTCACCTTGATGATTTATCCACTCGAGCTTTTAGTCAATAGTTATATCTAGGTACTTAGTTTCTTTGGAGGAGGTTACCGCTTCATCTTTTATTGTGTGTTTTAGGTTTAGTTTTCTTATTCTTGTGAAAGGTACGAGAGATGTTTTCTTAGGTTTGATATTTCAATCCTACCATCTCTCTATAATCTTTAAAACATTTTGTATTTGATTGGGCAGAGTGTCATCAAATTATGATTATCAGGTCATCTGGGTAAATGCTATGGTATCCTAATGTGTTATTAGGTCATCTAGTTCTTGCAACCATAGAAGTGGTGATTGTATCCCTTCTTGGAAGCATCCTTGAGTAGGTGCTATTTGTATAATCGATTTTATTTATTTTAATGTTTGCTTTAAAAACATATTTTCACAGTAAGTTGTAAAAGAAATAGCCCCGGACAGATACAACTCTAGGAAATTATATCAACAATAATGCTAATTTCAATTTGATCTCAGATATTTTAAATGTGGCACAGGAGGCCAGGAGCAGATACAACCTGGAGAGGACGTGTGGATGTTCAACATCAAAGAAACACTCCAATCGGGAAAAAATTAATCCTGACGAAAATCAATATAGATTACTTTAATGACCATTGAAGTAATTGTATCCTCGAACCAGGATGATTTTATATTACCACTCAGTAGGTTTTTGTTTTAATGGATTCACCGGAGATGGAGAATGCATTGGCCAACGGGGGTTTAGCACCAAATCTCCCAGATCGATTATTTCCTGCTGTTCGTAGGGCGACTAATATAAGGTCGCCCAACAAATGATTTATTACAAAAGAAAATTAAGATTATGTGTTTCTTTCAAAAGAATTGCTTCTATTATAGATAAGTATAATGGCGACGATATTCTAGAATTTCAACATATAATTAAAATAATGAGAAATATGGGTCGATTCTCACTACTTTCATTACACATCCAACATTACAAAAACAACAGAGGCTATGATACTACAGCCGCAGCGACAACAATAGGAGTATTCACGATCTTTGTGTTAACCCTGTTAAGTCTGTTAAGTCCTGTTAGATCGAGAAAGAATGATGACGTAGCCTTGTAAGAACCGGCCAGTTAACATTACTCGAATTAACAGGCCAGAGCCAATGTTGGGTGTTGGGTCGAAAATATAGTCACTTTGCTCTCCGTTAGGGCATAGGTAGCCAACACGGCAGCCATGAATTTAACAGCTGTTTTTTGTTTACACGTATTTATATTCTTAAATACCCATTAATTAAATCAGGCCAATACATTTATTTTGTTAATTTCTGACATGTCCCTATACTATCATTCATAATAGATACATCCCCTTCCTATGAGCCTACAGGCTGTTAGACGTTAGGATACAAGTTATCTATGTCGGCACGAATTGATGCGGGTCATTTGTTTTAGTACTTTTCGAGTGCATAGATGCCTTTTGACTGAAAGAGATTATTAATTTTGATTAATTTTTTTATTAACTTCTGGCATCTTACAATCTAACACAAAAGAAAACCAAAACAAACAACAACAAGCCTTAAGGACTGTTGTAGCTTTACTTTTGGTTCTACCAATCGCCAGGCACAGCATTGCGGAAAAATTACCGTTTAACATGCTAATAAAAGAAGGGAGCTTCACGATCTTACGACATTTCTCGATTCGAGTTAACACGAGTTAACATCTTACAAACATCGTGAATACCCCATATAATCTTCATCGATGCCTTTAACTACTTCATTGCCCCAATCAACATCCAGGCAGTACTGAATACCAAACTACACAGCAACAATTTGATTCAAGAACTCAATCCATAACAAACAATAAAAACATAAGATTAATATAACTTCTTTTGACACAAAGTACATATTATTGCACCTGGTGAATTAATGTTTCATTTTTTTTTATTATAAATTATAAAAGGCGATCAACCGCTTTGGGTCATTTTCCGCCTTAAAAAATTTCAAGCTAGGTGGTGAGTGGACCTCAGCTCAGGAATCCCCCAATAGCGGGAACCAGGGCCCCGGCAGCATCACATGCCTCGGACACCCCCTCACAACCTCCACCAGGTGGGCACCCAAACCGCAACCCAAGACACCACCCAACATTGAGTGGATTACAGATTATTGCATACTGAACTTGAATGATTTTTTATTAAATTATTATATTATTTTATCTTCATATTTCCGAAATTAGTTTAGTTTTTTTAAGGAAAGTTACTAGTTTGTTTATTTGGTCGAAGTCATCACCAAGCGAGTCTTTGAGATTGGTTGGAATTTTCAACCGATGTCTTTCTGCTACATATTTTTTGCAATTTGTCAAAATGTGTTTCACTGTTATTCTTTCTGCGCAAACATCACAAAGCGGAGTCTCTTTTTTTGCCATGAGATAAGAATGAGTAAGCCTCAAGTACAATGACCAATTCTGAGCCTAGCAAGGACAACTTCTTCATGCCTGGAACCTCTATGAGACGAGGCCCAAGGTTTTACACTATTTTTTATCTCCCTAAGTTTGACATTAGAAACACTCCGTTTGCCATAACTGCCAAGACTTTCTTTTATGCCAAGCTGCCACATCGGATTTTGGTGTTTTTGTAATTTTAACTCCATTAAGGATGGCCTGTTTTGCCAAATGGTCCACCTTCTCATTGCCAAATATTCCGCAGTGTCCAGGAATCCACATGAAAACTACTCTATTTCCCTGATTTTGCAGAGATTCAATGCTAAATAGGATGTCTTGTATCAACGGATGTACAGAAAAGTTGTTTTTAAATGCCAATAGCGCTGACAAAGAGTCAGTACAGATGACAATCGTTTCCCTGGATGGGGCTAATGTAGTTAAGCATTTTGCTATTGCTATAATCTCAGCAGTATAGCTGCTACATATAGGTGGTAGGGTAAACATATATTGTGCCTTATTATTATAAGTGAAAAAAGCAGGACCTGTCCCTACATCATTTTTTGAGCCATCTATAAAACATAGTGTGGGATTCGAAAAGATATCTATTATTTTATAAAATTCTTGACTGTACATGTAGGTGGGAGTACTCTTCTTAAAAAATTTAGTGAGGCTAGGGTTCAAACACTACATGGGAATTGAAGTATACCGCAACCTGTTTCCTAGCATGCGTGCGACGGAGCGGCCGTGGATGCAGCTAAATTTACCGATAGTGTAAAGTGGCCCATAGACGGTCAATATTATTGTACAATATAGATTGCACAATAATTTGACGGTTGCACCTTAAAGTTCAATAATATTGTACAAAATTTTGTTTGTACAATGAACTTGAACAGTTTGAAGGCGATATTGAAGTTTGTGCAACTTCAGAAACTGACTGATATTGCGCAATAATGCCAACGGACGGTGCAATATTTGCCAGGTTGTACAATATATTTTCAACTTTTCGTCATCATGCAATGTATTGTATTGCACAAACTTTCAATATCGTCTACACACGATCAATTAAATTGCACAACCCAAAATATTGTGCAATAATATTGGTCGTCTATGGGCCGCTTTACTCATGAGCTGCCCCTCGGCGTCCCACCATTGCTGCAGAGTCAGCTGGCGCTTGACTTCGCTATCAGCCGACTGGAATGGGCTTTGCTGGGACTGTCTCCGATCATTTAGCGGAGGAGACCTAAATCAACGAGATGAGATGACTGGCGGTATGCTTACTGCGGCTGCCCTGAATACCAAAAAATGAGCACCACGCCTCACTCCTATATGCTGATCACTTTTTACCTGAATACTCAAAGATTGCTGCCCCTTTACATGCCCTTAGGAAAACCTGCTGAGGTCAATGGTTGAGTCTTATCCCTCAAAAACAGAATGACTGGTTTTACAACCCAATCTAAACTATTGTCTTCTGATCAACTTCACTATATGAAATAAAAGTGAGATTTTTTCATGTTGGGTTTTTTGGCCGAAAAACGACTTCCTGGTCATTTGAGGTTTGTACTGTAAGTGAAACGTCCCATTTTAAATTCCTCCTGTAAAGAGGCCGAAGAACAAACGGAGTTTCTAAATTATTTAAATGACAATTGAAGGCGGGTTGTTGTCCTTCCTCACGCGGTTTGGCTGAAAAGCGGCACAAAAGCACGGTCGAGGGACTTTTTTTCAAAGGCCCCAAGACAAAGCGCCATTTGAGGTCGTACGAGCACAATCGTGAAGCGACTCACGTATTTGACAAAGAATCGTAGGAAGAGCACCAAATTAATCGCGAGGGAGTGCCCGTTGTTAACGGATTGTTAAGAAGATAAACAGTTGCATTTCAGGATGGAAATGAGGAAAGAGGTGGCAGGAAATCTCCGTTTCCCAGTACTACTAGAATTCAGCAATCGGATTACGATCCGATTCTGGCATCTGCCGCCTTTATTTATCTACCTTGTTAGTCGTAATGATTCAGATCAAGTCCAGCTTATTTAAATACAACTATTTTTGGGTTAAGCGAAAAGCTCATATAAATAACCTCGGACCAGAAATTTCCTGTAATCTACTTTAAATATTTTCCAAACAGAATCACATACCTGCTACAATTGAGAGAAGTTGAACAAAATAAAGGTCAAAGTGAAAAATGCGTTATGTTTGAAACAATGGCTCTATGAATAGATTGGAACGGAAGGTATTAGAAATGACAGTGTGCACATTGTCTTTTTTAATCAACGTCTTCGGTTGCAATATTCTTTTGTCTCTCAGTCACTCTCTTTTTTCCATTCTCGGATCGTTCATTGTTTCAGCCGCAAACAATGGCTTGATATGAGTTTCAAGGTGAAGAACCTGGCCGACCTGAAGGCGGCGAGTCTTTCATGCCCTCGGCGACGCCCAGGAGGAAGAGTCAACGGGACTAGGAGATATCGGCCGTCTAGGAACAACCTGTATAAAACGGGTCTATTTCTAACCGATATAAAAATAAGCCAGAATATTCAGATATCAAATTCGAGTTGGTCAAGACACGGCAATATTGAGAGTATGTAATGTTTTACCGGCGTTAATGGATTTTTTTTTTTTGTAAAATAGTTCATTTTCACACAAAAATTTCTGCCTTTGCAAACTAAGCGCACAATTTGTGTTTACCCGTTGGACGTTTGCGTCAATTAGCCGGGCGCATGTCGCACACGTGTCGTGTGGCACCTACGTGCGCATCGGATATCCCACGGGAACCTCCTTCCCCACGTCTACACACGCCACGATATTATTTGTACGAGAAACATCTGCCTATCGCATCTTTATCACCCGTCGATCTGTGATTCCCACAGAAATAGTTTAAACGCTGAACCCTCTTATTTTTCCAACATTAGAAACAATTTGAAATACTGTTTGACATAAAGTTAACTCCGTTTTAATTATCAAAAATAATAACAATTACAATATTAATGTGTTGATTATTTGGTGATCGTGAAATGCGGTCTGGTGTGACGTAGGTTTTAGAAAAACATTTCTTTATCGTGCCAACGTTTCGATATTTATTGAGATCATCTTCAGGGCTCAAAGTGTTTGTTTTCTGTGTAGATGTGTCATTGATGTGTCATACCCTCAATGACACATCTACACAGAAAACAAACACTTTGAGCCCTGAAGATGATCTCAATAAAGATCGAAACGTTGGCACGATAAAGAAAATGTTGCTCTAAAACCTACGTCACACCAGACCACATCTCACGATCTCTAAATAATCATTAACTAACGGTCACTAAACTCCACACATAATAATATATAAAATAACCACAATATGTTTTTGTTAGAATCATCATGCTTCCTTGTATTTAAAAATATTTAATTCTAATCATTTTAATTGACGGCTTAGATGAAAGTTTTTGATTAGTTAATTGGTAAATAAATTGTTGCTAGTTGTGCAAGGCAGTTCTCAATTAGTAGCATTATCATATTTGTTCCTCTAGGTCGGGCCAATCAAGAAAGATATAGGCTACTCAATGTTAATAACTTGTGTGATATCAAACTTTTTTTTTTAATGTCAAAAACTTACAGTTTTAAGCCAACCCAATGTTTCAAAATATGGAAATTTCATTGGTTGGGATCTTGTGATAAAATATCTGTTGTTAGATAATTGGTTCAAATCCGGCCCGGAGGACCAAAATAATATTTTATGTTGGTTAACATCATCGGAAAATGACGAGATGAATGGATAACCCTTTATTTATTTTAGAGGTACGGAAGCGAAAATGCGAAAACCAACCCCTTTTTATTGGGTTATGTAGCGTTACAAAAACATTATTTGATTGTCTTTTTCAGTTCAGAATTGAATGAAAAAATTTCATTGTTGACTGAAAAAAAGTCAGAAGAATAAATTATATACACAATGGGACCTAATATGCACCCTTGTGGGACACTAGCTTGTATTGGTCTAGTTTCTGAGAGAACTCCTAACTGTATCTAACTCTGAAGCAGCGGTCAGTTAAATGCCAGGGGTAATAAGAAGGTAACGTTTAAGGTTACATAATGCCTTGATGCCCCTATCAAAAGTCTAAGCCACATCCCAGGCAATACTCTTTGTTCTTCTTAGGGGAAGAAATTGTGTCAACAAATCTGAAAACTTCCTGGACCGTCGAATAATAGGGAGGGAAGCTGAATTGGTGATGAGGAATGATTTTACCTAGTTATAGGTACATTCTGAAAGGAGTGTTTCGAGGATTTTGGACATAGCTGGAAGGTTGGGTCTATAGGAAGGATATGTTGCTGGGGGATTGTGAGCTTCAAGAATGATAATGACGACGGAATAACTCCATAAGAGAGGAAAGTAAAGGATTGTTTGGAAGTATAGTAGAGATAATTGAATAAAGTCCAGGAGATTTTATGGAATTTAACTTCAGAAGGGATGCTTTTGTATGGGTAAACCAATTTAAATTTTTCTTTTTTAAAACGAAACCCTGATAGTGCGTTCGGAGACAAATTGTACACTGTTTTTTCTTCAACATCATATAAAGGTAGTGTGGTGACTGGCTTATTAAAGTTTTGTCCAGGTGCCAACTTTGTCACTCTCAGTGTTACAACTGTAATTGGGGGGGGGGGGTAAAAACAGCCAAATTTGAAGTACTTCAACCCTACATAAATATATATCTACTTTCTAAGTTATCTATTTTTTTCTTTTTAAACTCGAGTGGGAACGAAAACCTGAAAATTCAATCGGGTCCAAAGATTTTTTTTTCGAGAGACGAAACCCATTAAGGAGCCGAGCAAATACAGGCTCCCCATTATAATATTAGAATATTTAGCCAGGGCCCCGGATGACTCTGCAGTAACGGACGGACATCCACTTAGTAGGCATGGCCCCGGGCCTGATGGGTTGATAGGGGCATTGAGAGAGGTGATACAGCAATAGGATCAACGACGTCCGAGCCGACACTCGTCGATAATTGCCCCGTGAAAAGAACTAGCAGCCCAGCCTTTTGAAGGACTTACCTACTCAGATTTCCAAACCATTCTTCTGTGCATTTGTAAACAAAGAAGATATTGAGTCGACTTACGAAAGATGCTCGATTCTTTTGAACTCTGAGAAGATTTAAAAACATATTACAGAATTCATTCTTGTTACGCGGTCAAAATTCATCTCGGTACGGTCAATTTCAAATTATCGTCGAAGGTACACCGGCTCACAAACCACCCCATTTCACCACAAGTTTAATTACACTATTAGTTACCAAGAGTAATATTTACGCATGATTTGATTTGGAGGCCAATTTGCCGATAAGGATCCGTCTTTTGTGGTTTTTCTTCCCACATAAACACGATTCACACAGAACACCTCGTACATTTTCTTGAACACCGACCATGTGTTACTTCTTTTTTGGATTTATTAGGAAGACAATATTTTGTCTTCTCCTATTTTTTTGTTCCAACATGCAAAACAAGGTTATTCATTATTAGTCTTATAATTTGAAATTGAAGCTTAGCTGAAATTCATAAAAAATTATTTTAGTCCTCCGGGCAGGATATGAAAAAGAGTTCTTATTAATATTTATAATATTCCACGTACCTCACAAACCTCTGGATCTGGCACCGAGGCATCGTAAATAAACACAAACGCTTCCTACCCATATCTTTACCTTTTCCTTGAATCCTATTTAACTTAATGCTGCTTGAGTGAAGTGTGGCAAGGAGTACTTACAATTAGATAATATACCAATACGAGCCGATGTCCCACAAGGGTGCAATTTGGATCCCATCTTGTATATAATTCATCCTTCTGACTCTTCATCAAGTCTTATCAAAGACTGTAAAAAATTGAAGACAAGACTGAATGAGGAAAAATGTTCACAGTGTACATTTCCATGGAAAAAACGGTCTTGCCCTCCATTGTACATTCAATCCAGATACTTTGGACTACACCTCGACACCAGGCGTCTGTGGGACTATAACGACAAGTACAATATTAGATACTAAGATTTTACATTGTTTGGTCCTCCGGGCCGGATTGGGACGAGTGGACTTATTGATATTTATAACATTGGCCATCGACTGTTTTCGATGTAGGTCATGGAAATTTGACGAGTCAGTATTGAATTCTTTACTGAAAAACCAAACAAAAAATGTTTTAAGGAAACCTTGCACTCGTATTTCAGGAGGTTTTGGCGAACCAAAGCTGTTTAACGACTTAACAACATGATTGTCTCGAAGAGTGACAAATTACCATGATATTTCTTAAATAAGAAGAATTTCTGGGGGCCGTATTAGAGCTGGCGTACTATAACTTTTAAGCAGATTTTCGTACTGCTAGATAACCCAAAAAAAGGGTTTCGTTTTTGCATTATCGCTTCCGAACCTCTAAGAAGAATTGAAGGATTAATCAGTTATCTCATCATTTTCCGCTGAAGTCGAGATAATATATTATGTTGGTCCTCCGGGACGGATTTGAAAAGGATGTAACTTATGGATGTAATAATCTATACCTACATGCAGGAAATAACACAAAACAAGATTTTAGTCAATGAGATTTTTTAAATAATGTTTTTTTAAGTAATGGGACAAGTAAATATTGCAAATCTGCTATCAATTCTCATGTCAGAAGTGCTTGTCATTAGACGGACTAAATAATATCTTAAAAATAAGCTCTGGGCTTAAAACCTTATAGTTTATAGAAACAAATTAGATTCATATTCGAGAGTTTATTGTTTCTTTCATTTTCAGGATCAATTGGACGGAGGTCTGTACGCGTCTTGGAGCGTCTTGAGCGGCTTGAAATGTTCGCCGAACTTCTCCTCTGGTATGATCGGTGGTAGTTCCCCACCGTCGGGAGGTTTGTTGAAGCACTCCTTCTGCACCTTTTGCTTCTGCTGCCACTCAAGGAGGGACTCGAGGTAACGCCGGGCCGACTCGACGTTCATTATCTGCTTCTGCCGAGCTAGCAGGGCCGTGTCGTAGACCGCCTGAAACCAAACAACACGGTAATTTCCTTCTTCTACTAATTGACACAGAGTTAATAGGTTTTCCCACATCTATTCTCTTCTTACCTGTGCTCACAATGTTTCGGCAAGACAGGTAGGAGGGTACGTGACTGGAAGATAGCAATCAACTTGTCGACTTTTAATTAGCACTTACCCATAATAAACGGTCGGGAAAGACCAAAACTCGTAAACCCCTTTTTTCTTTCATTTTTTTTGTAAAGTAATGTGCTATTTCCTAATTTCCGGAATACCGCGATGTATGAAGCTCTCTAGACTTCTGTCCATTTTTTCCAATTGAATGATGTGTATTTTTCTAATTATTGCAGGTTAAATATATTCTGAGCATTTCTAGCTAAAATAGGATAAAAATGAGACAAATGGTCTTACGAATTCGACTTCTTCCGGTGGTTCTGGAGGAGGAGGGACAATTATCATGTCGAGGAGATCTTCAACAAGGCCCAACTTTCTGAAAATGAAGTCCTATTAAATTGCCATTGCCGGTTTTTGGATTGAGCCACTCTGCTTTACACTTACGCGTTTTCGAAGAACTCCGCCTGGCTGACCAGGCCGGTTTTTTCGTCGACAACAGGATTGGTGGAGAACTCTTTTAGAAACATGGTCTTCATACCTGTGGCGGAATTTTTGTACGGTTGATATGTGGGCGTTGAGCGTTTTTTCCCCTTTTCAACTCACCGTTTAAATACTGCTCGACGGTGATGAAGCCGCTCTTCCCAGGGTCCATGGCTCGGAAAATTGAGTCGATGTGCTTATCTTCGAAAAGAAGGGGCGCTCTTTCTGCATGGCCCGATCGGAATAGAAGACACTGGTCAAGCAGACCTCGAAGAAACTCGAGCGGGTGTTCTGAAATAATATATAATATAAAAGAACACCAATTAATTAACATAGATTGACGGATAAAAAATATATAAAATAGTCTAACAACAACATAAGACTTAATATAATGATTATTATCATTACTAATCGTTTCAATGTGAACTGGTGGTTCATTTGAGTTCACCCATACAAGAAGAAGTTTGTCTAAGTTTACGGAATTTTGAGTAATTTACATACATTTTTTATTATCCGAAAGTTATGTATAACGAGTATGCTATAATTCCATGTGTCATGGGTGTTAAAACCAAACATTTTTATGGCACAAGTATGCCATAATTTGAAGCACCAAAATACGTGACAAATAGACTTTAAACCGTAGCACTTACAAAATAAAGAAAGACAACGAACTAAAAGCAACCCTCGACAATACAGACAAGCACGAAACTACTAGAATATACAAAACGGGCGAAAAATGAACAAATTAGAAAACTTGGAATTCAAAAATATCTCATTTGATACATAAAAATTACTAAAAAAACATCAGAGGATATAAACGCGTTGACAGACCAACACATTGAGGATAAGCATTGAAAAATGACCAGTAACAATCAAATTATAAACTTTTTTATGTTTATTGTTTTACTTACGACTTGTCCCAGTTGTCAGTTGCTCAAATGGAAGTGTTCACAAAATTGTCAGCAGATTAGAATGAAAGAAGGAAGGTTAGATTAAGAAATGGAGTATTGCAAAGGTCGTCAAAGCAAGATGAAATTCTAATAATTAAACTAGCAACTCTGCCTTTTTACGTATTTTTGGAATTTTTTATTGAGTTGTTTGTATCCTTAACATACATTGATACACAGATTAGTGCCTCTGATTTTCATCCATCATTTCAATATTGGCACTATAGTGTCGTATAAGGCTAACTATATCCAAAAATATTATGAAAATATTATGAAATATTAATCGATTCCAAAAGACAGCACTAAATTGTCAAATTTACTTGACCTCACATTTCTGTACCATTACAAATTTTTCTCTTCTGCAAACCAGTATATTATCCCTAGGATTATAGAATTCACACTAATAATTAACTTTTTGTACTGCCATGTCCTAGCAGGGTTGTATAACGCAAAATGTAGAATTTGCTTAATCAAATTTTTTTCGCATAAAAATACGATCCAAAATGAGAATTTATGATAAATCTGAAACCGAATGATACAGTAGAAGTAGGACGAAAAGCAAGATTCTGGGGTTGAGAGTAGAGCGGGCTTGAACAGAAACGACGATAATTTTTGCGTGGAACTTCAAGACGCAGTAACGGATCTAGTCTTGAAAGAAGAGAATGTTAAGGATTTTAATTGATCAGTTGTGAGCTTAGAGAATTTTTATGAGGACTTTGTCTAATGCTTGGATGGGTTGGATATTTGATGGCTAGATGGTACCCCACAATTCTGATCCTTATATCGAAATAGGTCTAATGTTTTGTAGAGTGATTTTGGCATTAGCAGTTCTTTTTAGTTGTTCAAGCCTTCTCCCCACTTCTTGTCGCTTCATTACTGTTGGAATCTTCATCAGTCTGCTGTTTATGTAGACTTTAGTATTTCACTTGTGTTGGATGTCGGTAATTCCTTGTTGTCGTATAGTCTAGTTAAAGTTAAAGTAATTTGGGTGCATTTCTTCTCGTTTAGTTTCATTTTCTACATTTTCCACATTCTTCGATCAAGGTGTTTCTGGATATTGAAGAAAGAAGATAAAACTGCAGTATCGACCACAAAGTATAACTAGTACATATAAGAAGAATAGTACAATAAGAAGAAGAATGCTCCCTTGTTTTTTATAATCCCATTGCCGCACCTAATTTTGAAGCATCTGTCAGTTGGATATTAGTATTCGGTAATAAGGGGTGGATAAGAACTGCTTGAGCTTGAAGTTACTAGAGCCAGGTCATGTACGAAAGAATCGATCATGCCTAAGAACGGACCTGTATAAAATCTCGAAAGGTCTTTCACCTCAATTCCTAATTATTATGTTAAGATTAACGTCCAAGTCAGCTCGTTCTTACTGTGTTTTAGTAAGAAATTGGATTATTTGGGAACGAAACATTGACGACCAAATAATAACAAATGTTAATTCAATAAACAGCTCTTAAGCGATTGGAATTAGTTAATTTTAGGGACAAACAATTAATTAAATAAATTAATTTCTTTGAAGCAATCGTTGAAATTTGAAGAAATAACGTACGCGAGTGTTAACATGTTTTTACTTAAAAATTAAAATTAATTTTTTCGCCTTTTCATCTTATAAATATTTTTAGTTTATATTAAAATAAAATATCCATATACACAACTCTCCCGAATTGTGAAATTTTGCGCGTTAGATTTGAGATTAGAAAAAATAATCGTTGATAATACATTGAGGAAGGAGGAAACCGCAAATGTTCCACGGCGATAGGGCATTTCCTCGGTGGTTCCCACCAGTCAGTATGAGAACTCGTATCATTGGCAAGTATTGGGTGAAGGACTTGGGTTTAATAACAACATTTTTGTTTATTTCTCGTGAGAAAAAAGCCCTTTACACAACCGCGTCTCTATTAGAACGTCAAGGAAAACACGTTGGATAAACCGATGCGCGTTTACCGTACAAAGTTACAAGACACAGAAAAGGAAATAAGAAAATGTCTTAGCCAGAGGCTTGGGAACGTTTCATATCAAAAGCCGGTTAAGAAATAGTAGGCGAGGACGGACATATAAAGTATGAATTGACATGGTCTGAAGAAACTGTACAACTTCCTTCCTTGGAATCGTTGCAATGCATATTTTATATAATAAGATCTGATTCTCAGAGAACCAAAATTTTCAACAATTGGGTAAAGCCCGGGAACACACTTACCCGATGCAACGCTATGCGACGGTACCCGACGCAAATCCAAAGTCCAATTTTCTATTAGATTGTATCACCCCCCGTGCAGATCTGCCCGATGCTATGCAACGCTACCCTACTCTACGCTCTGCGATCCCCACTGTCCAGATTTTCGTCGGGTAGCATCGAGTATAGTCGAAGACAAAATAATCGCACACTCATATTTTTATTCAAACTACATGTATTATTGTCGTTATATTAATTATAACATACTTTTTTTTAAATTAAACCAAACTAACCGAGATCAAAAATTCATTAGTTTTTATTTAAAAAAAAAAATTTTAATGGTTTGATAGAAAATTGATCAAAACACCGGAATACCATTTTTTGATATAATGAATTTCACTAACATTTTATTACACGGTTTTGCTTGTAAAATTTAGCTAACAATTTATTTCATTGTTTTGCTCATAAAATTACACCATTTTCGTCGAGTAGCGTCAGAATAGGACACTCATATTTTTGTAGTTTATTTCAAACTAAGTATATGTAATTTTGTCATTATATTAATTGCAGCATTCCTATTTTAATGTAAACCAAATTAAATAAGATCAAAAATTTATGTTTTTATAAAACTGATTTAATTACGATGGTTAGGAAGAAAATTTACTAAAACACCGGAATAACTTTATTTAAAACCATTAAATTTAACTAACAATTTATGATATGGTTTTTCTCAAAATAATGCATTAAGAACAAAAGGGGCGTTGCGATTTGTGGTACACGCTGTGTGACTGTATGTGGCGTGCGCTTGACGTCGCATAGATGTGCACACCCTATCAAAACGTGACAAGGCGTCGGGTAGCGTCACATAGCGTTACATCGTGTGTGTGTTCCCCGCTTAAAACGTGCGAAAACCCTGCTAATTTTACAACCGTACTTCATAAAACAAGAAATTATTCAGTCAATTTATTGAAGTTGTACATGTTTGTCATAAGTTATGAACGGTATTTTAAATATGTGTATTTCAACCCTTGATCTACCAGTCGATTTTATTTCAATAATTATTTTTAAATCAATATAAATTATACTCGTAAGTAAAGAATTTTACATGTACAAAGTTACATTAAGTATGTTGTCGTGTTAACAGAAAATATGCATTATTTATTCCACATATTAACAATTTAGAACATAAACCCAACTTAAAAGCGTAAATAAGTTTCATGTTATACCACAGAAATTTGTATGGCAACATGCATTTTACATGTACAAAGTTACATTAAGTATCTTGTCGTGTTGACAGTAAATAGCCTTATTTATTCCACATATTAACAATTTACAATGCATAGCACTTAAAATTTACAAACCAATTAATTTTGAGGGAAAAAGCAAACATAAACCCAACTTAAAAGCGTTAACAATTTTCATATGTTATACCACAGAAATTTGTACATATAACATATTTTACATGTGTTATTTTCCCAAATAGTGATCTATTTTTATATAAATTTTTTATTTAACGTTTTTAACTTATTAGTAGGACCTCGTATCGAAAAGTAACAAAAACAAAAAGACGCTTCTCGTAAGTTGGATAAAATTGGTTTTAAAAACCCAATTCATATTCGTTTTAAGCAACTTTTAACAACGTTTAATGCGAATTTTTTATTGTGATTTTTCAGGCAATCTTGCATGGAAATCTTAAGGATCCCTAAAACTTGCAATTCGAATGTTACAGAACTATCTTTACTTACAGATTTTATTTATTCATTAATTTTGTTTCCCAAATTTGTTCACCGTCCATATTTTCAATTATCAAGAAAATGATTATTCAAGCATGAATAATTAAATAATTTGTATGAATCATGAATTATTCAATTATGAATCATTCAAATATTCATCACTCAGACAATCCTACTTTGTCAATCATTATTAATAAACTAAGATTAACGATAATAAGTAAGTCTAACAGTCTAATAAGTCTAAACTGATTTATGATTATTTAATTTTATCTGCACTTACATGTACTACATGCGTGTACAATGTTAAGTTTCATGTTCATTCTTGTTGGCATTTCCAACTTTTAGGATTTACAGTTAATTACTGGCATGCCTCGTGAATCACCCTCCCGTGGTGTAGGCAGTCCAGTATCAGAACTTCAAGGTTTGTCCATCCAGCCACCAAGGTTGGGCTCCAGGGCTATAACAGCTAGGCCATTTCAGCCCCCAGTGCAATCAATCTACAGATCCAAACCGATTCTCATTCACTCTCACATATTCAGTTAGAATAGTGGAATAGTTGATATACCTCAATCACCCTCCATACATATTTTACAACTAATCTAATTGGAGGGTCGATGGAATACTCAATATTCTATCATCAGCCCTTTCACACTACACATGCAGGCTAATAAATACATTTAGTCTCAATATGCACACACAAAAAAACACAATACGAGATAGCTATAAAGTACAGTAAAACAGTCCTGTTTCCTCCAAAAATCGGAACGGGGACCCACATCAACACACTGCAGTTCTCAAGCGCAAATTATATCGGGTGGCATTCCTACACACTCTCTATATGGAGCCAAAACTCGTTAGATAAAATGATGCGCGTTTACCTGACAAGTTATAACAAACAGAAAAGGAAATAGGAATATTTATAGTTTAATTTAATTAAAATTAGTAGAATAAGAATAACTTACAAACATCCATATTCATTTTTTCGTCATTCATTATATTCGTGGTCTAATTGAACAAATAACTTCTTTCAATTAATTAATCTTTATGTAAGATATTGGTCGAAATGAAAAAGTTAGTGTCACGAGCGGGATTCGAACCCACGACCTTCGGCTGAATACGCCGCTGCTCTACCACTTGAGCTATCGTGACTTCGATCCACTCGGACACCAACTTTCCATCTCAACCCACCTTTCGAATTTTCCCTCCTTTTTGCCATTTTTCATATTTTTAATAATTTTCAAATTAGAGTTTTCTTTTTAATAAAAAAATTTATTTCAGAATTGGCAGGCAGTACCCGAGACCGTTAAATAAGCACTGTTTCTAGATTTAATAATAGGGATTCGTATGAAAGTGCTGGAGCGAAAGCAGAAGGAATTAACAATAATCGATTTAAGGCGTTAACGGCCGTTCGAAACCGTACCATTAACCTTTTCCCGGCTCATAACTGGGTCTCTTGAAACGTCAAGACTTTTTGAACTTTCGGCCAAAGACGTGTCGCAATTCTGCCACTCTCTGTGTGGCCTATTTTACCTAAGACTCTCTCACTGAACGCACATACGTTCCAGCATAAAATATGAAACGACGTTTCGGAAAAATTACATTTTCGATTTTATCTTATCTCAATTTCCCTGGAATATAATAAAGAGCCTTTAACTGTGAATGTACTCAATTTTGCAAATATTGGGCTTTCTAATGCCCGTTATATTTACTATCACACTTTATAGAGGGTTAAAGTTACCTGTTTCCCAGCAAGATATTTAAAAACTTTAATAAATACAAGTAGAAATTTACATTTTAGTTTAATTTTAAAAAGAGACAACGGAAAAATCAAATTGGTAATGGCCACTGTTGTGGATTCAACCTGGTTAATTCTTTTGCTCAAGCTGCACAAACCAAGCAAGTTTCATTTAACTGCAAATTTTTTCAGGAGAGTTTAAGAAAACAAATTTCGACAGATTGATGACGAAACAGTGGGACCAAAACGCAAAAAAGCGGAAAAAATGCAGTAACCCCCAAGCTATTTGAGACAAGTTCACCAAATTTTGACGTTAAGGTTTTCTGGTGCTCTGAATGAAACTTTTTTCGAATCGATTGGACTACAGCAAACTGTCCAAAATCGGCGACTGTAGACGAATAACTGCTACACGTTTCAAAAAATAATCGGGCGTATTGACTCAGGTGGACTCAAAATTATTCACATAGTGTTGAAACACGAAGTGTAAAGAAGATAAGAACGAATTCTGAAAAAAACCTCCATCCTTATAGGAAATTCAACGCTGATCACGAATACTACCATGAAAAAGGTATTAAGTTGCTTTTTTTGCAAGTAAATCATCAAAAATCCTGTTTTGAGATAAACAAATTGAATGTTGCGCACGTTTTTGCCAATACATTTCAAACTAAAAATTATAAAATTGTGTTTAAAATAAAAGCTGAACTTAAGAGCTTCGCAATGGTCATATTTTTAATTCTCTTTTGCTTTTTCTGTTAGAGTAGTAAACTGGCTTTTTTAAATAAATTTTATTAAAATTTTCGGTTTTTATTAATATTGCAAACTTTCAAAATTTCAAAACTATCATTGAAAGACTTTTTTTATAGAATTATTAGAATCGGTGTACTGATCGATATATAATGATTTCTTATTCCAAGAAAGTTGTATAATAAATGAAAATTTGAACTGACAAAATAGCTATAAACTGACAAATAATAACTGGGACCAACTTTTCCGTTAGGCTAATTGAAGATCCCAGGTTTTTCAAGGTATGTAGTATGACTTTAGTTAAGAAATTTGGTGTTCAAAATTGGACTTTTATAGAAGAGCTCCAGGTTTATCTCCTTTTGATTTATTTTTCCAATCGGCTCTCTTTTCAGTAACATTTGTTACATGCTTTCTCTCCACTATCCGACGAATTCTCATTTCTTCTCCGCCAACTTTTCCTTATATGTAGAATTGTCAGCTTGAGTAGAAGGAATTTTAAGTTGTAATGGTTGCATTTCTGCCTCAAGTGTGGTACGTTCCAAAACAACTCCAAATGCACTCAAATGCCAGATGATTCTGAAACTTCAGGTTCTGTGTCTTTTCCTGCTTGATGCTATTGATGAATTCTGTGATGTCTTTTCTTTCAAATCTTGTGAGTTGTGAGGGATTCCCATTGTTTTCTCACTCTTACCTTCAGGGGTTATAATTTGATCTGTACCGATCATCTGCCTATCCTGACTCCCTTTCAACGGCATTAGGTCGTCGTTCAACTGACTCCTGAATGCTCTCGTAAAACGACAGATTTTCAGACACTTGATACTTATAGGAATTGTTTAAACTCCTCACGCCTCATCTAAGTGAACGTCGAGAGATTTGTGTTTCCCTGCTTGTCCTTGGATCTTGTTTGTAGCATGTCTTGCTTGTCACAGACCTATTGAGCATTGATAAAAAATTAGGATGTTTTTATTGCACAGAACTGTTGTGATATAGTTAGGATCTGTAATTAACACATAAACAACATAAATGAATAACACTTATTTTCAATTGCAACATCGGCTAAAGATCAGTTAGATCATCTCAGAGTTAAGACAAATGAGTTTGTTTATAAGGAGAATCCTTGAAGCCTGGATAAAAGGGCAAACCGAAGTTATCACGATTCGATCAACAGAGTTTATCCGATCCCGTAAGTCACGGTTCGTGGGTTCATTATGAAAATCATTCTTTAATAATTAATAATAATTATTTCAATCCTTAAAATTTTCTCTGGAGTATGGGGTATGGAGTGATGGTGGGCTCCCACGTCTAATTGTCTCAAACGAGTATCACATGGATAGACCACAAGTGCCTTTCTCACAGTAAATAAAACATGTCACTATACGTGTTTGCTTAGATAAGACGTTATCCGTCCAAGTGGCCGGCCCAAGTGGTTACAATATTGTTTTATCGGCCTAACGTCTGTTCTCATAAAACATTCCCACATCCGCGTCTCAGTGGTTTTCGATGGTTTTTGGGCGGATAACAGATGCACCAGGTTTCCGCCGAACTCATCCACGATTACGATGGGAAAACTGCTATCAAAAGGCGATTAGGGCTGTACCGAATCAGAGAGAACAAAAGGATTGGCCCAGAACCCATTACCGGATATACAGTTAGACAAAATGCTCATAATCTCTTAATTCGTTAAATCCCGATTTAGAAATAGCTGACCTGTTTCGAGACAGCTATTAAGCATAGTTGAAAAATATTTAAAGTGTTCTAGTAATGAGATTAGGCCTATGATATATCTTGATTTTTATCTAAAGAAACAATTGGGTCAAAAAATCCTTCTCGCTATTACAGTATTTAAGCTAGCCATAGCCGAACATAAATAATAAAAACAAATCGGTTAGTCCATCCAAAAAACGATTTTGGATAACTACATATTAAAAAAATTAGAAAAAATATCCTATCTTCATTTTAAGTATGAAAAGTATAAAAGTTATAGTGGATTGTTAAACAGTTTAAAAGTTCTACTCTACTTCTAGTTAATTGGTAATAATTTTATTACACATTTCGTTTGGAGGAAAAGTACGGACTTATTGCTTAAGCGTCATTTTAAAATTTACAGCATTTCAGCATTATTTCAAGGTCTCGTTCAAAGAGAAGGAAGAAAGAAGAGTCAAAAGTTTGCCAATTTTAGTACCAAATTTCTCAAAATTTATTCGACCTTTTGCGACAATATTTATTAACGTTATAATTACACAATTGACATGAAAAACATGTGAGGAGAAATCGCCCAGTGGAGAGCCTCATCTGTAAGAAATAAATAACGACCACTTTTTCAATTTTCTTCGACACTACGTCGGGGGGCATCACGTGGCCATCGGCGTTTCAGTCAATGGGAAGATGATAGTGGAACTGAGTTGACGGACCAAGGCATTGGGATGTGTGAAAAGGGCTCGATGGAATTTTTTCTAACAGGTTTTCGCTTCTTCTGGAACGAGGGAATATTAAGGTCTCGTTGTAGGGTTTGATACATAAAAAGAAGGGTTAACTATTTTTCTTAGGACTTTTGATTGGAATCTTTGAATGCGTTGATAGTTGGAATACTTGCTTCCCTATTCCAGGTTATATACCCCAGAGTTCGATACGATAAATCTAAATAGGTTTGAGACCTATGAAGCAACTAACAATAAGTCGAAGTTTGTATCGACGGTAGTGGTGATAACAGTTTGTTAAACCTGTTTTTTTTTTCGAGGGTTCGCAAAAGCAGAGGTCATATAAACCGTCAGGGTGCCGGTGTTTTTGAAAAAAAGCCCATTTGTAAGTATGTCGGGTTCGAATGCAGGGCCGCTGGATTCGAACCCGGGACCTTTACCTTACAGTGATGAGCGCCGTGTCAAAGACTAAACCTGCGGCCACCGACGCCCCCCTTGTTTAGTTCATTTCGTTTTAGTGTTGTGTGCGGATTCCAAGTAAGTACGTGTGTAGGTGTTTTATCCTTTATTAATTACATTGTCTAATAAATTATTATGTGGCAGCATTTTCTTGTTTATCTCTTATCATTTCTTATAGTGCACTATCTATGTCCAGTTGGGTTGAAGCGTAGTAAGGAATTTGTAAAATGCTTCTGAGGCCTTTTGGTAGTTGGATATTAGAAGGCTTCGAGGTACCTCACGCATGTGTAACCATCCCTAACCATCAATTAATGTACGTCCAAGGTCGATGCATGGTAAGGAACGTTGAAAATTCTTCTGATGACTTTTAATTTCATCTGACTAGTTGGATATTATATGGCTTACCTTACAGATCTATTCATGCCTCAGATAGTTTTGGAACGTAATAAGGAACCTGGAAAACTGAGTCTTTTGACTGGACTGCTTTTGACTAGTTGGATAAAATGGCTTGATACCTTACAGTTCTATGCATGCCTAGATAGGTTGAAGGGTAGTAAGGAATTTGGAAAATTGTTCTGACTTTTGAGTGGACCGCTTTTAACTAGTTGGATATTAGATGGCTTGTAGGTACCCCCACAACTTCATGTACGTCCAAATAGGTCAAGTAATGTTTTGTAGTGTTAGTTTGTTCTTTACAGTCTGATGTCTGATTTCTTCTGATGTGTCATTTCTAGCCTGAGCTAGCTCTGGGTACTCTAAAACAGAGGAATAGTGCCAACAACCATGAAACATTGCTGGACAGTGAAAAATTCTAGTGCTGTTTGAAATATACGAAAAAAGTATTGGCTTGTCTGAAAATTATCCTTGATTAGTTATCCTTGCCGAGGAGACAGACACTTTATTTGTTAACTCTGAAAATTTGATCTACCGAATATTTTATAGGAAATTCTAAATTGAAAATATTTTTATGGCATTTTTAGAATTTTAGTTTATACAACGTAAATAAACCGACGATTGAGCTTTTGGCATAATACAAATATTTTTTCTGAACTAGAGATATATTTTATTTAATATAATGATATTATCCATAATCACCATAAATCAAAATATGTGATAATAAGTTTCCAAATTTAAAATTCATGGTTTTACAATAAAGTATAACCTAACTGTTCAAGTTCATTACAGCCTTTATAATTCAGCACATTTCTTTTGAATATTAAGAAAAAAAGATTTAATCTGTAGCACGTTGAATTTAGGTTCAAGTTTTGACCTGTTATTCAGCCTATTTTCTTCGCTTTTACGTGAGAAAACCCAAGATTTGTCATTGTTCTTTCTTTTTGCTTACTTGGGGATTATTTTTCTGAACAATGTAATCCTAGACTGTTCATACTCGAGCATGACAATTAAATAAATAACGGTCCCTGTCTTCGGAGAATAATTTAGTGAAATTAATAAAAGGGTTTCGCAACTGTACAAAATTATGTGTAGATATAAGGAGTAAAGAAAGCAGTGGGTAGATGCATAAATATTCGCTTTAAACAATTAACCTGGAAGATATTTCTTATGTGACAAAATGATTTCCAAATACATTTTCTCCAATTATTTGGCTATCCTGGTCACTTTTCATCGTGCTTCCTTGGCTCCAAATCGTCAGAGACGGCGTGCAAGCCTCCCCGAGTCGGTTTTCGGCCGATTAAGTTTCCAAGAGGCGTAGATGCACCGAGATGGCAGTTTTCCAAATGCGAACCATGAACGAACAATCGGGCACGAACAATAGCACCAAGGACGACTCTCGTCCGCATAGGCAATCGGCTCTTCCAACACCAGCGCCGCCCATGCGAATAAATTGCCATATAAATAATACATCCACTTTTTTAAATATATTTCGGCCAGGATTTTTATACAAAACACTCTGGATCGAGGTGTGATCTTGAGGAAAAAAACAAATTCAGTTTTTACTGCCACATGGTGAGTGTTCGTGAGTGAAACAGTGATCGATATCTCTAGCACTGAAAATAGGATTTTTATACAGTGCGATTTTAACTATATCCTAGTTCTTTACAAGAACTTTCATATCAAAATATTTTAGTAAGATAGTTACGAATTTAACTGCCTTGACTTTTAATTTTGATTGTTAATTAAGGTGAGGCTCCTCTTGAGATCCTTAGGGTGAACCTGTAGTTTCGCCGTTGCCTAACATGCTAGGCTGCATGTTCTCACAGTTTTGGACTCAGAGGTGATGTGGACCAACCTTACTTCTATATTAAGAAACTGCACCTCATTCATATAATTGCATGAGAAGAAGAATGCATATGCAATCAATAATTGTGTCATATAATATTGAAAATAATACTGGTATGCCGATTGATGGTCATAAGAGGTGGAGTATGGACGGAAATTCGGATTTTTCTGTTTTTCAGGCAGAAACACAAACGAGAAGGGATATTATCAATTATTGTTGTGTGAAGGCTGGTTTTGATATTTTTATCAATAGACACGTCGTGATCTGACGGAGATGAACTGGAGACAATAGCCTACCCTTAATCGTGGAAGGTACAGTTCACTGTTCAGTCTGATGAAACATTGGCAATCCTAAGTCGTCAGCGACTGCTGTGAACCGAAAATTAAAGCCCTACATAAAGGAGAGAATAAGACTTTCTTCTCCTTGGAAATAGGTTATCTCCAAAATGATCAAAACTGCTGAACCCTACCTAAGAGAAAAAATTACCAACGCTCTAGTGACAATCCCTGGCCACTTCAACAATTATCAGAGGCTACCAAAGATGCTAGAATATGGTCTTAGCGTCCAACGCATTATCAATGAGCCGACTGCTTCAGCCATCGTTTATAGTCTCTACAAGAAGTTGATGAAAACCGGAGAAAGGAACGTCCAGATTTTCGATATTGGAGCTTTTACTTTTGACGTGTCCATTTAGGCAATCGAAGATGGTATTTTCAAAGTTCTGAAGGAGAAGACACTCATTTGGGAGATGAATATTTTAACAGTAGCATGGTTAATCACTTCGTTCTGAAATCCAAACGAAAATACTGTTGGTACTCTATAAGACAAAACACATCAATACTTTAAAATATCCATAATATTTCGTGGTCCAATTGACCAAATAACTTCTTCCAATTAATTAATCTTTATGTAAGGTATTGGTTGAAGTAAAAAAGCTAGTGTCACGAGCGGGATTCGAACCCACGACCTTCGGTTAAATACTCCGCTGCTCTACCACTTGAGTCGTCACGATAGCTCAAGTGGTAGAGCAGCGGCGTATTTAACCAAAGGTCATGGGTTCGAATCCCGCTCGTGACACTAGCTTTTTTATTTCAACCAATACCTTACATAAAAATTAATGACTTTGAAATATCTTGGTCAAGCATCCGGAAGATATTTCCTTATACTCTCACAATGGTTCATAGGTATTTATTTTCATTTGAATGTACATAGTTCTTGCATTGTTCAACTCCGCTGAGGCTGATTTTCTTCTGCAGTAGTTGAGAATATTCTTCCTATTGTACAACTATTCCAATCATCTAGTGTTCTCGTTTCACTTGTACCAAACGCTAGGATAATAGCTTTTTTTATTTTTATTTTTTTAACGAGGGGTCCCAACATCAGAGGGGTGCTGGTGTTTTTGAGAAAAAAAGCCCGTATGTCGGGTTCGAATGCAGTGCCGCTGGATTCGAACCCGGGACCTTTACCTTAGTGATGAGCGCCATGTTAACCGTTGCGGCCACCCCCCCCCACTAGTTAATATTTTGTACAATAACGTATTCTTTTGAAGTACTTAAGCCAAAAATAACCGAAAACACTGGAAAACATCCCTGAGATCAGCTCGTTGGGCAGGAAGAGATCGAGATAAAATAAATTTAATGACAAAAGTATTGTGTACAATAGTGATCGCGTGAGAGCAGTATTTAGGCTGGTTTATACGAGGATTGCCAATATTTGTAATTTGGTCGTTACCATTCATTGTAATGTATGAACTTACGTTGCTAAACCTTCTCATAACGTTTATCTGTGTACCTACTAGTATTTTCACCATTCTCTTCAGTACTTAGGTAGTTACCGACAATTTTAGTCTTTCTATCTCTGCAAACACCCCCACAGATGGCAAAATTCCTAAATGCGGAAATCCTCCTGATAGATCAAACCGGCCAGGATAGCGAACCAAAATGATGAATGGCCAAACCTTCAGGTTCATCACCCCGCAGACCACATGGAGAAATCGTACAATTTTCTTCAGAAATTTCATCGTTATCATTACGCCATCTTCAGCTTTGGGTCTGTTATGCATTAAAATATCAAAATCATTTGACAAAAATGATAGGAGCAGAAATGTACGCATGATGAATCGCGTTATCTACGATTTTATAAAGGACGAGAAAACTTGCTGGAAATGCAAAAAAACTGACATTTCCTTATTATTAGATAAGCGCCTGGTCATTGTAACTTCACTGTTATTAGAAAAATTAAAATTGTGGTGTTTTGTCGCTTTGTATGCGAGTTATTAATGATCAGAAGTTTAACTGTACAAAACACGAAAGACTGACCAGGGGACAAAATGTGCCTTCAATTCATATCTTTAACAATTTAAATATAGGTTATACACTTTCTCCTTGTGCCTAGTAAAAACCAGCTCTTTGAGATACCATTAGTCATGATGGTTAAATTTGGCATAGCTGGTTTAAGGTGATCAATTGTCCAAAGTGGTAATCTAGAAAATTCAAAATATATGTCTTTTTGGTTTTACATAACTCAGGACAAATGATAAACTTTCAAGTCTTTAACTGGCGAAATGGAATTATCCCCCTGGAAAATCGTAAATAGGCGATATATTTTCTTGACGATCCATCATTGGAGAAAGCGGCACATTTATCATAACCCACGGTGCGAACTCTGTCCTTTCGAGCGCCTTACGCTTCAAAATTCGGCCTTTTTCTAAACGACTGATATCATTCATGTCTGAGGTTTTGACGAGTGACGAGAAATCCGTGAAAGATGTGAAATCAAGTTCGTGAAGATAGGTCTGCGCTCATTACGCTAAATCGCCCGTTTAATCGCCATATTTTCGTGTAACATATCACAGCTTCAAGAGGAACCCATAAAAAATATTTTAACACAACTTACGACAATAATTTACTTTTCTCTGACATACTTTTATGCTAGATTACCTGGCTCATTCGCAAGTAAGTGATTCATCATAAATTTGAACAGGTCGATTATCCTCCTCCTCCTGAAGTACCGAAATAGCGTTTTCTCGCGTTGGGAAAGTGTGCCACGTTTGTTGAACAACAACAGGTTCGCCTGGGACAAAAGGAAAAGGTCAACTTTGTCCTAGAAAAACTCTAAAAGTAGCATCCTTTGATGAATTACTTTAGCATTTCAAATTGTACGATTTTTTAAACAATTATTCAGTTTATTCTAATCAAGTCATAGAATATAGACAGAAAAGAGAGTAAAAGTAAATTACCCTAATTTGCAGAAGAAAATATGCTAATTAATTGACAAGATATTACGAAAAAACAAGAAATCAGAGAAAAGATCTACTATACATTTTTGAGGTTATTGTTTTATTTTAGCCTTTTAACCTTTTTCTCAAAGGATTTGTCGGATCTAATTTCAACAAAGAATATGTCTGTTATCGAGGTTGATTTTATGTATGTGCTTTTGCTTCATTATTGATTTGCTTTGATGTGTTTATGTATATATATTTTGAATATTATTTGTTTGATGTTGAGTTCGTTTTGGTAGCTACCTTGCTGATTACATTAGTTATTAAAATCTTATGATTTTGATCGGATTACGTTAATTTGGTTTCAACAATATCAGATTTGTTTTGTACCAGACAACTATAAAAATTTGAATAGAAAACCCGTCCAAAAATGCCTTTCTCGTAGTTTGCTTTCCATCGTCTCCACTGCTTACTATCGTAAATTAAAATTTTTCCATTTTGCATTTCGTCACATGGTCTCTTTAGATCTGCTGCATGCACGAATCAATATTGGTACGAGAGTTTTTTCCGTGGCCTAAAATGACGAGCTGACGTTCGATAATTTTTTGGTTGTTACGGCTCCAAAAGTAGCGTTCATACATAATTCATCAATTGAAAAGAATCTCTGTTTAGGTTCTCCCAAGAAAAGACCCAGGACATAACTTGGACAGCTTATTCTTCTGCCTTCCTTAGCAAGGTGTTTCGGAAATTCGTTTCAGACTATATCGACTGATTGGAAATAGTCCATTCTGATTTTTGTAAATCAATAATTGCCTTACAAATCTGGTTTTAATTTTTTGGTGTTTAATTATATCCAGAGGCACTTTTGAAACTTGGTACTGATTTTTTCTGAGTATTTCTAGTTTCTAGCGGACAAATTTTTTAATCATCAATGTTTCTAATATTTGCCCCAGACACATTCTTCGGCCGATTTCCCAAGCTTAATAATTCTTTGCGAGATTGTTCATATTTTGAGTTGTACTATTTACTACTGTGCTAACGATTTCTTCGCACATATTTTCAGGTCCTGAACCTTTGGTCACTCTCAGTGTAGGGTATTAACGATGCAATTAATCATCAATCATAAATTTACGGTAAGAAAGAATCTTCTTGTATAGCCACCTGTTTCGCTGTTTGGGCACCAATTGCGCATGGTGGAATTTTATTATTACTTATGCGTTACATGGTGCCAGTGTGCTTACGCGGTTTGATTAGCACCATGAAGATTCGTTTCGTCGCGGTAGGCGATTTCGTTGATCCTTTATAGTTGATAAGGATGCATTGCTGTTCTTCCAGATCAGTGCACTTTTTCTGGTATTGCACTGTTCGTTCAATTGCAACAACCACTCGACGGTTTTCTGGATGGCCAACATTTCCGCTTGATTATTTGAGCAGTCTTTAGAGAGTCTCACTTCTTTTTAAATATACGGCCACTGGTTGTTATATTTCTTGGACAAATACTACCATAGCAGATCCGATCTTAGTTTCTATTTTATTCCCGACGATGTTTTATATGTACTGTTTTTATTTGATGTGTACGAGTGTTTTGACAAGTCGAACTCCTACCATGATTTTTACCATCGATAATCTGAAACATTTCTGCTAGCTCTTTCAGAACAAAAGGATGCTCCCAATACTATAATGCACGTAGCTCGGATAATAGTCCTGTACTCTTTTATATTCGAAGCAGTAGCGATCTTGGATTTCTCCGTAAATTTTTGATCGCTTCTCATCGTTGAAGCAATGTTAAACCTGAGTCCGTCTATACTCGCGTGTTTATGATATTACACAAACGGGTTTCGGCTTTGCGCCATCATCTAAGTGCAACCCAACATCCATCATCAAATTTAATGGTATTATTACGCTTCGCTTCCATGTTCCAAGTAATTACTTTTGTTGCGCGTGTGTGTATGTTCGCGCGCGGATGTGAATTGAGCGTTTACCTGTGTGTACTCGCTAGTTTGTTTGTTTGTTTTCTCTGTATGCGCTCAATTATTTGTTTGGGTGTATGTGAGTATTTGTTGAATGATTGTGCTTTTTAAATTCTACATCATACCTACTTCATATCTAATGTATTCATTAGGACAGATAGGTGTGTGCGCGTGTGTGTGTGTGTGTGTGTGTGTGTGTGTGTGTGTGTGTGTGTGTGTGTGTGTGTGTGTGTGTGTGGGGGGGGGGGGGGGGGGGATGGATAAGTAAATAAGGCTTTATTGAAAGCAACAAAATTTGACCTAATTTGACCCTTCGTACATCTAATGTCTTACAGCGAGAGAGAAAGAGGAGGGAGAGAGATAGAAAGAGAGAAAAAAGAGAGAGATAGAGAAAGAGGAGAGAGAGAGAGACAAACAGGGGAGAGAGAGAGAGACAGACAGACAGACAGAGACAGACAGACAGAAAGTGCAAGAAAGAGAGAATGAAGAAAAAAAGCTTTATTTACAGTAGCAGAATTTGACCCCTCTTACATCCAACGTCTTATGGCGAGAGAGAGAGAGAGAGAGAGA
Source organism: Cimex lectularius (assembly GCF_000648675.2). Classification (NCBI taxonomy): domain Eukaryota; kingdom Metazoa; phylum Arthropoda; class Insecta; order Hemiptera; family Cimicidae; genus Cimex; species Cimex lectularius. The sequence continues at coordinate 1,508,702 of NW_019392657.1, forward strand.
GAGAGAGAGAGAGAGAGAGAGAGAGCGAGAGAGAAGAGAGAGAGAGAGGGAGAAAGAGAGAGAGAGAGAGTGAGTGAATTTTATTTACAGTCGCAGAATTTTATATAATTTGACCCCTCTTACAAACAACATCTTTGAGCGAGAGATAGATCAATATGAGAGAGGAGAGAGAGTGAGTAAGAGGGAGGGAGGCTAAGTAAAAGTCTCTATTTGCTAGAAGAGTTTAATTGCTTGTTGCTTGCTCTATTTGTGTTCATTTATTTGTTGTGACTTTGTTTGCTGCAAGACTAAATTGGTTATTGGTTTTCGGTTATTGGTGTAAACATAATTTTGTGCCAGAATTTAATTAACTTGTTTTATTACGTATGGTCAGTTATTTACATTTTTTTCGTACAAGGCTAAATGTACTAAATGATTGTGATCTTTTATCAATTGTCATCTCATAATTTGAAATTATGATGGAGTGTACGAAACGCTTCTGGCTACAAACAACAAGGAAACATTTTTGGATCCTGGTTTGATAAAAGGTTTTTGTTTGTGTGAAAGCCAGAGAGAGTGCAAGAAGCGGAAGGCTTCCCATTTTTCACTTCTTAAATTCCAGGGCCATATTTTCAGCAAGATTTTTGATAGCCGAGGACTGGTTTTTGTCGTGCTGGATCTAGGCTGGCCGATAAACAAAGGCCGGCACGGGAGACAACGCCGGGTTATCTTTACGCTTTATGCTGAAAGGGGCTGCAACGGGATCTACCCCGGGATATGATAACCGGAGGCGTTGTATTTTTTTTCCTACGAATCGATCCCGCTGCTTTCACCGTGGCGTAGGCGTCCGACCGGGTCAAGGGAAGTACTAAGAGCAATTCCAGCCGAAGCGTTTCATCACTCGAAAGGTCATTGACGATATATCCGAATTTCTATTACTCACCGGGAGGTGGACGTTGATCTTCTGCGTCTCTCCGTCTTGTTCGGCGGCTTCGCTCATCTGAAAAAAATTGTTAAATTTTTTAATTTTTGCGCTTCGGCTTTCACTACAAAACCTCACCCTGAGTTTACATGATGTTTTACTCTTTGTTTCCGATTTAAGTTCTTCCGGCAGCCCTTCCTCTTCCTCCTCCTCTTCTAATTCGTCTTCATCTTCATAAGTAATACACTGTGAATCTTGTTTCGGTTACCACAAAAGACATGATTTACTTAAATAATTTGTAAAAAAAAATATCTTGGTTATTGGATCGCAAGAATAATCTCATCGCCTTAGGACGATAGCTTTATTTACAATAAAATTTGACAATTTAAAAAATAATTAGTTTGATTTCACTCACAGGCGTAACTGGCAGGAACTGACCCAATCCTGGTATCCCAGGGTAAATTTCATTTTCTCCTTCGTCCTCGTTAAGGATTTGTTCGAGAGTTGATACATTGTCCTTTTCTGTCGTGTAGATCGGTTTTTCCACGAAAGCCTGGAACCGAGTCGAATTTTACAGAAGCACTGCAGACGAGGCTCGCGTGTATAATTACCCTCAGGTCGTCGACAGTCAGTTCGGGCTTAAACATCTCGGTTCGAAGCGAGAAATAAAAGGAAATTTTCGTCAAAATAAAAAACAAAAACAAACAATCCTCCTATTTAATCAGTTGTAGAACAGATGAACTGAATTAACAAGCTGGCGGAAAAAACAACCCAATATTTTCCAATCAAGGGCGATAAATGCAAGCCAGTCTAATTAGACTTTATGTCCTTCCTCGCCTGGGTTGCAGACTTTATTCTTCTTGGGTTTTATTTATCGCCAGCATTGTTGCAAATCATGGCCGGCAACGACTTAGAAAGTCAGATTTAGTTCATTGTCCGATTCCTTAAACGTTTAACCCTTTGGCTAGATTGTCGAAGCCTTTCTATAAGTGTTTCATAACCACATCACCTCTTTTTCCTTATAAAACAAATTAAAAGTCTTGGACTTCATTGCCTTGAATCATAGTTTATAAATGTTAGAAAAGAAAAATTTAGTCCAATAAGTAATCACAGATCTAAGCAAAGCATTTAATACTGTAAACCATGTCTCGCTTTTTGGAAAACTAGAAGCAAATGGCGTAGGGGAATAGCTCTTGATTATAGCAGAGCGTACCTGTCATACCGTACACAATGCGTGAAATGGAAAAACGGGACATCTATGGAGTCACAGTTGAGCATGGAATGCCGCAGGGTTCATAAATTGGACCACTTCGGTTTATTGTGTATGTTAATGATCTGAAGAAGTGTATCCCTCCAGAACATGAAAGTTGCCTTCTTCCAGTTTGCAGATGACTCGCCATTTGTGGTCTCTGCAAGCAGTATTGACTGTATGATTTCTGTTACAAATTCCACACTGGGCAACATGACTTTGGTTTACAAGCAACTATACGGCAATGAATGCTCAAAAATCGAATGCCATGATAGTATCTCTAAATCGTAAAAAATACCAAACACTGAAAAATGTAAAGTTCTAGGTGTGTGGATTGATAGCCTCACATGGTATGTACATGTAAACGAAACAAAAAGTTGTCTTCAGTTTGTTTCCTAATTTAACGATCAGGGATGCGGTCTCCCTTGAAGTTAGGAGAGTAATCTACTTCTCACTATTTCAAGGTATCATGTGCTTACTAATTTGGGGAAACAGCCGTCTTATAAAAGATGTACTTTTAGTCCAAAAACGTATTTTAAGAATAAGGTTGTACATGGCAAAATGTGAGTCTTGTAGAATATCATTTAGTGTAAACAACATATTAACTGTGATAAACTTGTATATATATTTAAATCTTATAAAGAAAAATGTAAGAAATTATGAACCTGTAAATAATGTACATAACTATAATACTTTTTTTACTTTTTATTTGTTTTTTACAACTACATTCTTCGACGCAACAAGTAAAACAGATAATATTTACATATAAACATTTTAACGGTAGCATGAAAGCTTGAAAAGTTACCATCCAGTGATGGAAGCCGTTAATAAATCAATACGATGAGCGAGATGTACTCTGTCGTAGGAGATGTCAACTGTTAAGCGCGGGGCCACCGACGCTTCAGTCTTCTGTTGGGATTATTAGGTAATGTGGTGGATGACAGGTTTTTGACGAAAGGGTTCGGATGATGGGGTAGTTTGGAATGGAACGTTTTGTAGCGTGATTGGGCTAGCTCGGTAACAAAAGGGATATTTAGGTCGGTATGGATCGTGATTGGATACATAGAAAGAGGCGTTGACTATTGCTCTGAGATTTTGGATTGAAGGGATTGGATTCGATTGAGGTAGGAACGCTTAGCAGTCCCATAAATTTCAAGTCGTATGTCCAAATGGGGGCCTGGAGGGCAATGTAAAATTTTCTTTTGTTTGTTAGTGAGAGTTTTGATCGTCTGTCGAGTTTAAGCATGAATAATCGTATGTTACAGTCTGTGCGCTTAAGTCGTGTATGAGAGTTCCACGTCAGACATTTGTCCAGGTAGAGTCCGAGGTATCGTACATAGTTCGCAATTGGGATGGGAACGTTGTTGAGGTATACTGGTGGGAGTGTTTTCTTGTTTAGCGTAAATGTTATGTTTGTTGATTTGGTTTCGTTGATCTTGATTCTCCACCGCCGGAGCCAGCATTCTAGGATGTTTAGGTGATTTTGAAGATTACGGGAAGCTGTGACAGGATCTTTATCAGGAGGAAGGATTGAGGTATCATCGGCACAGGTGAAGGTGTGTTAGGTTGCGTAGGTAGGTCGGAGGTATAAATTGAATAAAGGAAAGGAGTGAGCACGCTGCCCTGTGGGACACCTGCTGGAATAGGATGGATAGGAGACAATGAATTTTTGTGGGGTACTTGGAAGTAACGATCGTTAAGATAGGATTTTAGGATAAGGTAATAGGTTGCTGGTAGGATGTTCTTGAGCTTCCACAGCAGCCCAAAGTGCTTTACTCGGTCATAGGCTTGGTGTGGCAAGAACACACCCGGGCAATACTGTTTTAGCTCAAGGTCTGTGGAAATAATGTCGATTATGCGATGTGCTTATTGTACAGTTGAGTGGCAACTCCGAAAGCCGAATTGGTGATGGGGAATTGTGTTTTTTGGAATTTCCTTGGACAAGCGGATCAATAGGAGTTTTTCCAGTATTTTGCCAATAATGGGGTCGGTAGGAGATAGGAAGGTGATTTGGTTTCTTAGGTTTTGGGAGCATCCTGATGGAAGAAAATTTCCAACAGGTGGGGAAATGGGTTGTACGTAGGACAGCGTTGAATAGGTAGGTAGTGAAGATAATGGCTTTTTTTAGGTAGTTGGGATAGGATGATGGGCGTGATTGGGCATTTCTTTTTGGAAAGGTTTAGGGTGGCCTGCTTGACTCCATTAGGAGAGAAAGGTTTTGGATGGAGGAAGAGAGGCAATGGTTCGTCAAGTTCGTTAAGGATTTTTTCAGAATGGTGGAGGTCTTGGATGTCTGGGTGTGGATTGAATACAGCAGAGGTGTTGGGCTAGGAGTTGGGCTTTGTCCTCTTCGGATTTGGCCCAAGTTCCATCTGCCCGTTGGAGAGGAAGAGATGTGTTTTTACATTTGAGGATTTTTCTTGTAGCAGTCCATAGTGAATTGTCGTCAGTAGTTAACTGTGTCACTTTTTCCAGATAAATACCCAAACCGATACTATAAAGGTCGACATAGAACTAAGATATGTCACTTTTCGTGAATGTAGACAGTGCGTTTCTGCCAATTCAAAATGGCAAATGGTGCTGCCTAGCTGCTGATCCCACCTACAGTTGTGTCATTTTTCCTGTAACATCACTCACTCGAATACTTTAAAAAAAACAAAAAATAATACGGTTTTTATAATTTTTGGACTTGTACCACTTTTCTTATGGGTGTGCGATGCGTCTAACATTTTTCGATCTAGTATCACCGAAAATGTTTCATTAAAATGAATGTGTAAAATGTGTCCGGACCCACACACTACACGTAAATCTTAACATTATTTATACAAAAACATAGTTATCAGGCTTGATAGATTACCAAAGTCAGCAAGAAGCAACATTTGGCTATGTGTACTAAGCCCACTGACCTATACCTACCGCATCCTTTTCGTAGGGCACACAGATTTTACAAAAATGTTTTTGAACGATTCCAGGGTACGGCTTCCTGTGAGCGAAAGAACCCTGAAGAGATGGTTGTCTCTCGATTAACTTCTTATAAGATAGGTTGGTGGATTCTGCAAGATGGACTGTGAGACAAATTTAAGCGTTTTTGTATATTGAATGGTTGGTCCAGCTAGTTGTTGTTTTGTTAATCGTGTCCTTTTAATATGCTTTTAACATTACCAGAGACAATTGAACAAATTATTTTCAATGCTTATGGGACTGCTGATCCCCACATTCTTAAGAACTTTTCTTTTTTAAGAAGAAGGGCATGTAGCTATATTTTCGACTATCACCAAAAAAGTTTCAGTACAAATCTGATTTCACATCCGTGGTTTGACCTTGTTACTTAAATCCAAATAAAAATAATTATGCGTTTTGCAAGTAGTTTCGTTGATATCGGCGCAACGACTCCGATCCAGTAATCTAAATGCCAAATTTCTAACCGATTTCACGCCCAAAAAAATCTGCCCGTGTTGAATTTCGCACAAAACAAACCTCGACGAATTAATCTCATAATCAGACCCGGTAGGCCAAGATTAGCGCGTGGTTGCTCAGCGCGATTTGCGATAGCGATTTGGATTATCAAAGCGAACCATTGAAATCGACCGAATTGGAATTTATGCGCACCTTCAAATCGCACAATAAAAAAAATTTCGGAAAATTTTGAAAACGTCCAACGTAGTAACAGTAAAAATAATCAAACTGCTAAGACTTGATTCTATCGAAGTTTATAGCTTTCGTTTAAACTGTCGGCAAAACTTTTTAGACTTTGTGTAGTTTTTGATACGGATCTTTTCAGCAAGTTAGTTTTTTAGCGGAATGCTTTGTGATTATAAATCCTCTTAGCTCTTATCAATGACTTGATATGTTAGAAACCGACTATCATCAATATGTTTAATGTAATCTCGACATTAATAACCTCAAATAGTTTATAAATTTTTATGCGCAAATCGTCGGTGACCACATGTTTTATCTAACTTGATAACTTCATCGGGTCCGTGTACTCTCGCTGGTTCCCTGCTCTCTCTGGGCGTTTCTGCTTTACGGCGGAACTATTCAAGTGATCCAGTCTCGACCTGTTCAAAATTAATTTGACATTACGATTTACAAAACATTAACTAGATAACGAAATAATTATTAATTTTATAAGCTCAGAATTTTTTTAAACTAATATGTTTTTTAAGTTTAAAGCTTGGAATTAAAGTAAGAAAATCGTCAATAAAAAATTATTCTAGGCAGGCTTATTCTCTCTCTCTCTCTCTCTCTCTCTCTCTCTCTCTCTCTCTCTCTCTCTTTTCTCTCTCTCTTTCTTTTTTTTCTCTCTCTCTCCCACTCTCTCTATTTCTCTCCCACTCTTTCTATGTTTCTCCCACTCTCTCTCTCTCTTTCTCTCTCTCTCTTTCTCTCTCTCTCTTTCTCTCTCTCTTTTTTCTCTCTCTTTCTTTTTCTCTCTCTCTCCCACTCTCTCTATTTCTCTCCCACTNGGCATTATCCTGGTTGCTTTCTTTTGTACTTTTTCCAAGTCGCTAATGAAATTGCACATAATTATATCACGGACAATATCTTTTGGAACAAAGCCCGCATATTTTCCCGGAATGTAGAGAAATATAGATGTGCCCCACTTAATTGAAGGGTGGCAAACATTGGCTCCATATAGAGAGCGTGCAGGGATGCTACCCACGATAGCGATTATATTTGGGTCCTCTAGGATCGGTATTCCACCACAATAGAGAAAGTTTGCGGTAACATAATTGAAGGACGTCATTATTTGGCACCAAAGCGGGAGTGTGTAGGGTTGCCACGCCATATGAAAATTATGATTGATCAAGGCGGCGAGCCTTTTTCATTATTTGTAGGGAAAAGGGTGTTTTATTGTTTAGTAGATATCTCGTTTTGTGTTCCCTTAATGAATTTATTTATTAGCGTGAATGTGTACTGAGATAGAGCATATGATACTAGAGTATATAATACATTAGTTGTACAAGATGATGAAGAAATATTGATTCCATTCTCCTTAAGTAAATCCTATGTAAATGGGAAACGGAGCAAAAGCCTTGATCTCGGTATATCTGTATGCATATGCATATTTGTGAGGAGTTGAGTTTATATAAATCGATATAAGTTTATATAATCGATAGCTCCATATTTTTTATGTCAAGTTTATATTGTACGCAAAGTACGTGTTTAGTCATCAAAGACATCAATCCCTCGCCGACGACACAGCCGTTCTTTCGTCCAATCCCGATCCTGAAAAAGCTTCGGAGTAGCTCCAATCATCGTACAACGGATAGCAGAATGGAGCAAAATATGGAGAATAAAAATGAATGAAAACAAGTGAACCCATATTACATTGACCCTCCGAAGCAAAACTCCTCATACAATACACCTCAACATCATCCCTATCCCCAAAGCTGACTGCGTACGAACCTCGGGCTCTATCTTGACTCACGACTGATGTGGAAACCACACATCCAAATAAAAAGACAGGCTGAATAGACGATTCGGACTACTCGGACGCAAATCTAATTTGTCAACAAAAAACAAACTAACACTGTACAGAACACTACTGACATCGATTTGGGCATAGGAACTAGAACTGTGGGGCACCGCTAAACCTACCAACAACCAACGAATTCAATCCTTCCAATCCAAAGTCCTTAGAATTATAGTTAATGCTCTTTACTATGTCTCTAACGCCATCCTCCAAAATGACCTCAAAATACCCTTTGTATATAAATTAATCCCGTCCAAATTCACCCAATTCCACGACAAACCCTCCACTCACCCCAACCTACTCCATGTCCAACATAATCCATTCCTACAATCCTGTCCGCAGATTAAATTGGAGATGGCCCGGGATCTCCTCATCAAGGACTAACCTTGCACAAAACTGAGAGACCAACAATGGTTGGCAACTCCCCTCAAGACGTACAGTGTGTAATGGAAATATGTAAAAATCCTCAAATTACGAGATGTATATTTTATTTAAACAGGTAGTAATAAAAAAAGACATCAAAACGGAAGTTTTAACCCAGAGATTTGATTTCAACTCATTGATTTTTGTGTACAAGATTTTATTTACTTTGGCAGCAAAATTGACTCTTTAATGGACTATCACTGTTATTAGGCTGGAATAACATAGTTTAAAGAACACGCAAGAAAGTTGATTTTGAAACCATTAAACCACATCGACGTTTGCGTTTTTAATCTTACTAACCTTGGAGGATTATGTAAATTACAAAGTGCTAGTGTTTGTCTTGTAATTGGCTTTGATTTTATTTCGTAATCCGGCTCGAAGAAATATTATAAAGGGAAAGGACGGCGGAAAATGCCGAGTTCAACTCGTCTCGTTAGAGTCGGTATTTGGTTTCACAAGAGTCACCCGGATTGGCTCATCTTAATTGATTGCAGTTTCTTCTTCGTCTTTTGCTATTCTCCGTTCGTAGATTCGTGCGATTTCAAGGGGGGAAAATCGTGCGGACCGCCCGGGACATCCGAGTCTGTTACCCAACAAGAGGCGGAGAAAGTGCAAACACTCGGGAAATCATGCTCGTCGTATCCATAAAACGGACCGGGCCGTCCCTCGTCCGCGTTCCCACACTCGCGGAGTCCTTCTTCATACATAGAACTAGATTTCGACTATTACAGACAGAAAAAAACTAGCCTCTTATCGACGATTTTCCCGGGCCTTTCTAAGAGGGTCACCGTTAAGGAGGTAACCGAAAGCTGAAATTGTTATTCAGATTATTGGATATTGGCAAAAATAGAAAGGGAAGTAGTGAAAGTCAATCAGCATAAATATCAAGGTCCTCCAGCCAGCGATAAACCTTTCCTAAGAAACTAATAGTATTTTTCAAAAAACCAATTCATCTCTTTCCACGGTATTGATCCTTGACCCGGCGAAGAAACAAAAGATATTGCTGGGCAGAATATAAATCAACGTCAATTTTCCATACTGTTATCTAACGCTCCAAATATTGTAAAAAGTCACATGAAATTTGTCAACTCATTGAGGTTTATTTTAATAATTGATAAAAACCAAAAACATTTCCTATAGAGTTCTGCGTGAATGAACCTGTAGGTTGGTCGTTTCCGATCATTCTAGTCTGCCTATCGTATCCACCTTTCGTCCTCATCAGAGGTGGATCTGACTAAAACATCGAGGATAGACAGAAAAAATATCAGAAATTACCAGGCTACACAAATCGATATTAATTAATTTGTTTTTCTTTACGGATTACAATGCCAATCACAATATACATTTGTACGTTTGCGTTGCAAAATAGGTCCACTTGAAAAGAATTTACAAAAATGACACATTCTCATAATTGGTGCTGACTGTAAATAGTTAGTTCGACAGAAGGGGATATAGAACAGATTTTGATATCAAGTTACCCTTTGTGGAACATTGAACATAACATTCGATAACATTTCAGGACATACTATTATGTAATTTAGCAATTTAAATAAACATCATTTATATCTCGTCTACATTTCAGAGATTCTAGAGCAACCATATGTCTTAGATTATCATAAGTAACTATTTATAAATTTATTTTCATTTTAGGCAAGATATCATAAAAATTTGTTTTGTACTCTTTCAGTTTTTTCAATGTACAGGGTGAGTCATTTTTTGACGCACCATTAGAAACGCGGGAGCGTTTAAATCTGACTCGAGGCTTATTTCCTTTGATTAATACTTGAATAAAAGAAAGTGAGTCAATTTTTGGTGCACCATTGGAAAATCAACGTGGGTGCGTTTAAATCTGACTCAAGGCCTATTTCTTTTGATTTTAACATTAAAAAAAGGAAGTGAGTCAATTTTCGGTGCACCATAGGAAAATCAACGTTGGTCCGTCTAATTATGACTCGGCACATTTTATTTTGTTAGCCTCGTACCAAAAAATAGGCGAGCCACTTTTCGACGCACAATTGGTTACAAATTAATTTTAGTAGGTTGGAAGGAAAATAAACAAAACCAATATTATTAAAACATTATTCAAACACTATGTAAAAATTTAAAAAAAAATTCTTCATTTTTTCTGGTAAAGTAAAAAAAATTAAATAAATGTAACAATCTCCTTTGTTAGCAAATCAAAAATGTTCAAAATCATTATAATAATTGTTCGAACAGACTCCATTTGCTGCAACACAGTAGCCTAGTCTATCGTAAAATGATAATCGGACGAAAAAAATACTCTTAAACCTTAATCAGATTAATTTGTGAAGATTTTTTTTTTAATTTTTACATTGTGTTTTCATAATGTTTTAATAATGTTGGTTTTGTATATTTTCCTTCCAACCTACTAAAATTAATTTGTAACGAATGGTGCGTCGAAAAGTGACTCGCCTATTTTTTGGTACCAGACTAACAAAATAGAATGTGCCGCATAATTAGACGCACCAACCTTGATTTTCCTATGGTGCACCGAAAATTGACTCACTTTCTTTTATTAACGTATTAATCAAAGGAAATAAGCCTCGAGTCAGATTTAAACGCAGCCGCGTTGATTTTCCAATGGTGCGTCAAAAAATTACCAGATTGTTGAGTTGAACTCAAGAATGGACCTGACTAATGAGGTGTATAGTATTTTAATACAATTGATATTTTTAAATTCTGATGTATTTCTTTTTAAGAATCCAAGAGTTTTAAAGGGCATCGGTGGCCGAAGCGGTTTGGGCGTTGACACGGCGCTCATCACTGTTAGGTAAATGTCCCGGGTTCGAATTCAGCAGCCCTGCATTCGAACGCGACATACTTACAAATGGGCTTTTTTTCAAAAACACCGGCACCCTGCGGGTTTTATCAAATACAATTCCTAAATCTTTAATGTAACTCACAGCGCTTAAACTTACGTTAAATGTATAATAATCACAGACCATTGAATTTACGTTTCTGTGGAAACGTATTACTTGACATTTACATTAAGATACATATTGTTATTGTCACACCAGCTGATTAATTCATTAATACCACACTGTACATGAACACAGTCCGTTTCAGTTTTTATGACTTTATAAATTTTTAAGTCATCAGCAAAAAGCTGAAATTCGCAATGAGACAAACACTGAGATATATATCATTTATAAAAATTATAAATAATAGGGAGGAGTGATGCCCGCCTGATGATACTTTTATTGGTTCCGATTGTGCATTGTTTACGGAGACCATTTGTATTCTATTTCTAAGAAAATCGTAATGCCATTTTAACATTGTACCATGTATGCCTACCGCTTCCAGTTTACTGATTAGGACGTTGAGATCTTCTTTGTCAAATGCCTTGCTAAAGTCTGTAAATCCATTTGGCAATTATCTTTGAATGCATCAAGTATGTCCTGTTGGAAGCACAGTACATTGGTTAAAGTTGACTTATGTTTAACGAATCCACACTTTTGAACAATGGACTTATTTTATTATAAACTATATTTTCAAATAATCACAGATAATTTGCTTATAGGCCTATAATTATTTATAAGTTCTCTATCTCCATTTTTATGGAATGGTACAACGTAACACGTTTTCCATTGCACAGGGAACATTCCTGTATTTGATGACCGGTATAATATAAACATTAACTTTCGGAAGAGAAATTTTTTTGCAATATAAAACAACATATTTCAAGCAGTCTGTTGGTTACATTGGGATTTTATCTCAATTTTCTGATTAGCCTAATCCACGGTTTTTTCAGTATTCCTCCCTCTTTACACATGCCTTATTCTCTACTTTCTTTCTATTTATTTGCCTGTCTCTCTCTTCTTTCTTTCCTTATTTATTTATTCTTCCCTTCCTTCGGTTTTTCCTTTGCCTGTCTCCGACCTACCCTGTCTTTCATTGGCTCTTGATATGTCTCTCTCTCTCTCTCTCTCTCTCTCTCTCTCTCTCTCTCTCTCTCTCTCTCAGGCTGCCTCTGCATGTCTTCTATCTGTCTCTCTGGTAATCTCTCTCTCACACTTATATGCCTGTTTATTTGTTACCCCGTCACCGATCATGGAGAAAGGCGGAAACAACGAGGTCAGGCTGTCCAACCAGAAAAGTTGTTCATTTGTGTTATTTTTTAATCTGTTCAATGCGAACAAGGTGTAAAAAATGCATTTTATGTGAACTCGTTAGCCTTTTTATTGCGCTTCGTCGAAGAGGGAAAACTAAGTACATTAGAAACTAAACGTTTGTTTGTAATTTCATAGCGGCATAAAACATACAAGGATATTTAATGATTCGCATTATGTCACGGAATAAAGATATAAGCAGGCGACACCTCTTTACGGAAGACTCCAAACATTTTAAAATTCTAATTCGTACGAGTCGTGGGAAAAACTTCATCCTGAACGAGGTGAAATGTCACAAAGTGTAGTTAATAACGGCCCGGTTCGCGTTAATAATCTTATCTCCCACGTCGATCGGCTTTTTTTTCACCCCAACGTCCTTTATTGTTTTCTTTATTAAACACCTGTGCGTCAAACGGGGTCAGCCGTGTTGTTCCGATGATGTTAATCGTCCCACTTTCCGATGCGCCCGCCCAGGTGGGGCCCATATTTTATTTACTAAATTATCATGCCGTACTGTTTAGTCGTTGTGGAACCGCCTTCCTTATCTGTGTTAACAAGTCTATTTAAGGCAGGATGGAGGACTGACTACCGAAGCAGAAAATGAGCTGAGTTGATACACGACAAATTCAGTCGGACAAGCGAAATTTCAGATAACTGCCAAATTCAACTGGCAAAATCAAAATATTTTGATGACGTCGGACGAGATTGATTTACCGATAGAATTTGTCAGTTGATAACATTCATTTGTGTCCGATATAATTTTCTCCTAGAGAGGAGAGATATAGAGATTGAATGGTTGAACGTTTGATTTAAGCTTGCACAATTAGGTTTCTCGGGCGTTTCTTACATTTAACGGGAAAGAGAGAGCACCTGAGAGAAAAGGGAGGGAGAGAGAGAGAGAGAGAGAGAGAGAGTGACAGACAGACAGGTAGACAAAAAGACAGAGCGAGAGGCAATGAGGGAGGGTAGGTGGGAGAGAGACAAGTAAAAAGAAAGAAGAAATGGAGAAATAAATAAAGAGAGAGAAAGAGAGAGAGAGAGAGACATGCTGAAAAACTGAGAAAGGAGTGAGAGAGATCGAACGACAGACAGAAAGGCAGAGAAGGAGGCAATGAGAGGTTTGTGTTCCCACTACAATCTTACAGTGTACAGTGGGATAGAAACAAAGAAAAAGCTATAAGAAGGAGGAATGAATTAAATAAATCAGAATCCATAGACACGATATATTGTTTGTTATATAAGATAGATACATAACACATAAAAAATAGTTGGGACGCAAAGAAAAGTAGTCTTTTTTTTTACTTTATTAAATAGTGTCTCGGTGGTAAATTTTGACAAGACAGTTTTCCCACCTTTTGATTCTGTGAGACTATTATTTACCTAATATATATGAGCAATGAAAATTGTGAGAATAAAGGCTTAAATTTGAACTAGAAAAAAATAACTTCATATTGTAAACTCATTACAGTAGAATTTGAAAAATGCTTAAACTCTTTTTCTTCTATATACAACGATGGTTGTTACCGGGGTTGAAAAAATTTACAATTATCGGTCATAAAGTTTTTAATACTCTGGGGTTCTGGAGGGCCAATTCGCGTTTATGAACAGGTAGTTTTCCACAGTAATCTCTTCGGAAGCAGATTTCAAGGGGAAATGTTGAAATTTCTCAATTTCTGACTGTTAACGACTGTTTTATTTTCATGCCTGCAAACAGTTCCATCGACTTGGATGTTTCAAAAGTCACTTTCCCTGAAAACAATTGTTATATACTTAACATCTTATATTTTTGTTATCGGAAAGCATCCTTGTCTCACCTTGCTTATACCTCTGACGTGGCGCTACTGTGGCTTTTCCGCATAACGGCACTTTTTTTAAAGTTTTTTGAAATAAGGATAAATAGATTGTTGAGTACTTAATCAAACGGAGAACTTCAAGTTTGGAGGGATAGTAAAAAAAAAATTAAGTAATTCCTGTCACACGGGAGGGCTTAACGCCCGTTTGAAGTTAGAATTAATTAATTAATCTTTTTATGTAAGGTTTTGGTTGATATGAAAAAGCTAGTGTCACGAGAGGAATTCGAACCCACGACCACTTGAGCTATCGTGACTTCGATCCACTCGGACACCAGCTCCCCATCTCAACCTACAACCTTTCGAATTTTCCCTCTTTTGGCCATTTTCAATTTTATTTTGCCGAGTGGGTCGAAGTCGCGATAGCTGAAGTGGTAGAGCGTATTTTGCCGAAGGTGCTCGTGACACTGGCTTTTATATCTCAAACAAGACCTTACGTAAAAAGAATGATGTTTTTTATGTTTTAATTACGTTCTTTTTAATAATCCATAGAACCTTTATTTCAACAATTAATTTGGTATTTTTTATAATTAATTAGCTTTCACTCCTGGAGGCAACGTACATTTGTGTACAAAATAATCTTAGTAAAACTTACTACATGGATATTTATGCCCGAACCTTTCGAATTTTCCCTCCTTTTTGTCATTTTTCATTTCATTCATTCATGAAAGGAGGGAAATTCGAAAGATTGTAGGTTAAGATGGGGAGTTGGATCGAAGTCACGATTGCTCAAGTGTAGAGCAGCCGGGTATAGAGCCGAAGGTCGAGGGTTCGAATCCCCCTGTGACACTAGCTTTTTCGTATCAACCAAAACCTTAAATAAAAAGATTAATTAATTGAAAGAAGTAATTTTGTCATTATACAACTAATTAATCTTAAATAAAATTTCAAGATACAAAAATTCAAACACAAAGCCGCTAGCGTATAAAATACGAGTTACTGGTGTTAAAAAGGATGTCCAATTTTTATTTAAATCTGCACTGTTACAGCTTAGTTATTTGTTACCTTTTGGCTTTCCTGGCACCTTTTTCGCCTTCCAGAGCAAAATCTGTTCCCTTCGAAGGTAAAAATTATCTCAATTTTTCTATTAATGCTTTTGGGCCAAACCATGGGTGTGTGTCTGTTTTGAAGGGTAATACGTTTTTCCATTTGGAGTCGTACGGATCTCCTCCTTTAGCGCATAAACCTGCATTTATTGTGTACGATCTCCGTCCATAGATTTCCTGGAAGATTTTCGCTTGTTTTATTAAAGCACAGGATTCTTCTAAGGGGTATGGAATCTTAGTTTATATGTCTCTGTTTATATTTCGGCCACATCGCTCGTCTAGACATAATCGACTTGGTCATCAGTTAGTTTAATAGTTTTAAGAGTTATTATGGTAAATATTCTTGTTAGAGGCTTTAGTTGCTTTCTGTTAAGTAGGATTTTCATTTTCTCTCATTGGTTTGTTTTTAAGAGTAGTCTTTTTGCCTCATGCTTTGCATACGTTTGTGTTCTTTGATGTGTAATTTGGGCCTATATGTTGTTCCTTCCCTTTTTAGCTAGTCTGCTTCTCCGTTGGACGAAATCCCCTAATAAACTGCGGTTCCAGACTAGTTTTTCGTAGGCTTAGAAGCTTAAAAAGCCTCTAGAGCTGCCTGGTTATCTGATAGCATCACTTATTTCTTTCATTTCACGTGCACATGTTTTTTCAGCTTGCGATTCAGCTTGAATTAATGGGGGTGGAGCGACATATGATAAACTTGAAATAATTGCGCGAAGGCAGCATAATACTTTTTGACTTAATATTACAAAAAAAAAGTTACAGTAAAATACAGTTACAGTAGCATCCAAGTTGTTAGTAAAGAGGAAAATGACGTCATTCATTCAAAATAATTAAAAATTGGAAAGTTGAAATTTTTCAGTTTGTTTGAATTAATTTAACCAGCAGTTATTGTTATTTACGTGATTCTGATTTAGTTTTTAATGCATCGTTCCAAATTGAGTACAACTTGCACTAGCTTAGGACAGATGAGATCCAGATGAAGGTTGAAGTTCATGATTGTGTATCTTATTTATTTATTGAAATTACTATTAGAAATGTCCCAAACCAAAGGGTAAGAAGGGTTGGAAAGGATCGGTGGTAATCAGTGGTGTATCTATAGGAGTTTGACGGAATGACGTTGTCTTCGTGCCCCTTCTTCCTAGCCAGCCCTGGAGCGGGGGAAAGCGAGCCTCCAAGCCGAACCAAAAGCTGCCTAGCGCCTTCAGTCGTGAGTGAGCACCAGATGCTGAACCGTCTGACGTCCGTACCCGTTGAAAATTTGTGTCGGATTAAACGCAGTGGTGTGAACGTGAAGTGATGATCGACTTCGACGGACATGCTGGGATATGACGGTCGCAACGACTTCTTTTCTCTTCTCCCTCTTCCTCGCTCTCCTCCTCCGACGGATCGGAGCTCATCCCGTCGGACAGCAGTGCGACTGGAACGGAAAGTAAGCCTAAATAATTTTTTTCTTTTAAATAAATAAATTGTATTAAATAAAAAGTCAAGACCTTACAACACCAAGCACACTTAATACCGTACCATTTTATGTTAAAACATAAAAAAGATAATTCATCAGAGCTTTCTAATTATTTATTTTTGTAAGGCAAAGACTAAGATTTTTTATAAAAATAAGTCATTTTAGATTTTCTTTTTTTTATTGCGGGAAATTGCATGAAATTTATTTGTACCCAAACTGCCACCAAGCCACAAAAATTTTAAATTAATGCATATCCAAAGAAAATGTTTCATCTCAACGAAGAACTTACATAAAAAGAATAATTAATTGAAAATATATCCAAAGGTTTTATTTCGTGAATATGAAACAAGAACATTCATTATTGACAGTCACTAGAAAAACTTTACGATCAAATCCCTAAGGTGATTTGATCATTGGAGTAGCAATTACAATAGCTACATACATAAAACTTTATGTACCTATATTTATAAACATAGGTACATACTATGAATGTATCATATATTATAAACCGTTCGGGGATAAGGCCAATCCTAAAGAAAAACACTAAGAGACACAGATCGCTGATCCAATATCTCAGAGCCATAAACATTTTTAATCGTATATAGATATTTGTACCTTCTATTCTGTGATATGTGATATTTGTTGAAACGAGTGTATTTATTTGTGTGAATGATGACTTATCCACCAATTACCCCGAGAAATGGATATTCTGGGGTAGTGCGAACAAAGTCTGATGTGTGAATATTATTTATTAGCGTGAATGGCAATGTTTATCTTCAATTTCCTCGAGGCATATCACGTACTCTGGGTGTGAACGCTAACTAGATATGATGTTTTTATCTTTTTTTCTGTGTTGCTCTGTATTTGTGTTATTTTATCAACAAGTGACGAGACCCTGAGATAGAGAGAGGCTAGCAATAGGATAAAGAAAAGAGAAAGAGTGGGTTAACGTTATATCGTAAAGCATCATAACAAGGCAATCTATAAAAGATATTAGGTTTAAAGCGAGAAAAAGATAAGAAAAGAAACGCAAAGCTAAGGAAGAGAAGTCCAATGTAGTTTATCACCCCTAAAACTGAAAAAAAAAATCTAAAAGACCAAACTTAAAACTTTCTAGAAATACACCCTCTTCAACAGGACTACACACACACAAATAATACACAAATAACTTATTTATTACTTATTTTTTTAAGCCTATTTACAATTTTTATTTGGAAATCGTGAGATGCGGTCTGGTGTGATGTCTTCAGGAAGATGATCTCAATAAATATCGAAACGTTAGCACGATAAAGAAAATGTTTTTCTGAAACCTACATCACACCAGACCGCATCTCACGATTTCCAAATAAATATCGATTAACGGTCACTAATCACCACACATTCCTATTTACAATATTAAAGCCTGTGGTTTTAAATTACAATATAATTAAATATGATCAAATATGGCCATTGCATATAATAAAAATATAATTTTTAGTGTATTTATGAAGGAAATTGGTAAGTTTTCTTTCTAATTATCCTGATCTTGATTTTTTTAAATTTAAAATCATAATATTTGAAATTGTAAAAAATTGATATAAGTATTAATATTGGTATATGAAGCCATATTTGCTTATTAAAAAACGGGGGAGGGGGCATTTTATTTTAAACAAAAGTTAATAGAATGACTTATTTATAAATGAAATTGAATAGGTTTTGTTAATCCATGGAGATATATATTTATAAAAAATAAATTATATATGGAAAATTGAAAGATTTTACATAAAGGAACGTAATCCAAGGTGACTTATTTATAAATGAAATTGAATAGGTTTTGGATAATCCATGGCGATATATATTTATAAAAAATAAATTATATATGGAAAATTGAAAGATTTTACATAAAGGAACGTAATCCAAGGTGACTTATTTATAAATGAAATTGAATAGGTTTTGGATAATCCATGGCGATATATATTTATAAAAAATAAATTATATATGGAAAATTGAAAGATTTTACATAAAGGAACGTAATCCAAGGTGACTTATTTATAAATGAAATTGAATAGGTTTTGGATAATCCATGGCGATATATATTTATAAAAAATAAATTATATATGGAAAATTGAAAGATTTTACATAAAGGAACGTAATCCAAGGTGACTTATTTATAAATGAAATTGAATAGATTTTGGATAATCCATGGAGATATGTTTTTATAAAAAATAAATTATATATGGAAAATTGAAAAATTTTACTCAAAGGAATGCAATCCAAGGTTAGCCTTATTTATTATTAGTTATTTCCTTCCTCGTTCAAGGCTTTTATCTATTTGTAGTCTTTACTCTGTCTTGAAAGAAAATTCCTATCGTTTAATGTATTTTTGACGTAAGGCATTAAACGCTGAGCCAGTGGGGAAAGGTATTTGCGAAAAAAAAGTGTTTAATTATCCTTGACACGCCTTGTTAAACGAATTCCCGTTCTGGCGATTAAGAATCAATTCGATTCCACTTTACTGGGTTATATAACATCTGGAAATATCCGCGCGATTAGGATTAGACGGATTTATAAATATGAGATTTTGTGTAAATTTTTATTTTGTTGCACAATTCTAGATCATATTTGACAAATTTAGCATTGAAGTGTTGTGTTTTTAAATGTAAATTGTTTAATTTTGTCATCAAATGAGCTTTATCCTATTGTTTCTTTGGCTTAAAAACGTAAATAAATAAATGATAATTTATTTATTTCGGACCTGATTTTTACCTAAATTTTGGTTTAACAAAAAACCTTGTGGCAGAAAAGTTTTTAATAAATTAACCACCGTTTTCAATTTTCCGCCCGAACAATGGAGTTACGCGGGGCTTCGGTGATGCGATAATTGGTCCAAAATCTCGACAAAGAAAAAAAAGTCCATTGTCGTCTTAAATTCTTCCATTATGTGGAGCTGCATCTTCCGGGCGGCCGTTACCTTCCAATAGGCCACGGGCCCGTGGGAGAAAATCCCTCCTGTCTTGGCTTTATAAATGGCCATCGTGCCCGTTTTGATCGGGCACGGATTTTTTTGTTATCGCCCCTCTGAGGAAGAGAATCGGCCGGTTTTTTCCCTCCGTCTCACTGGTCCGGTCATGGACGGCGGTCCGTTGGAAGCGGAGATTCGTTATTTCCAAAATATTTCCCTTCCTTGGACGAAAAAAAACTTATGAAATAGGTGCCTCTTTATCCCTTCAGTCTGTCAGGCTGTAGGGGAGATTCCTTAAAAAGCACTCTTTCACTAAGAAAAACCCTGTGAGAAAAACTGAAGAAAATCAACACTCAAAGTTTCTTTAGTGTTTTAATAAATTTTATATTAGTTTAATCATAGATGTTACGTCTTTAAGCAAAGGCTTAAATTTCGATTTAAACTGTTACAAAAAGAGTCCTTCTAGTTAAGTCAACATCAAATTTGAAGTGTGTTGTGTTTAGTGACGGTTAGCCAATGATTATTTGGAGATGGTGTCTGGTGTGACGAAGGTTTCAGGAAAACATTTTCTTTACCGTGCCAACGTTTCGATCTTTAATAAGATCATCTTCAGGGCCCAAAGTGTTTGTTTTCCTTGTAGATGTGTTATTCTTCTGTATCGTGTTGAGAGTACCTACGTCACACCAGATCGCATCTCACCATCTCCAAACAATCAAATTTGAAGTGTGTTGTGTTTAGTGACGGTTAGCCAATGATTATTTGGAGATCGTGTCTGGTGTGACGAAGGTTTCAGGAAAACATTTTCTTTACCGTGCCAACGTTTCGACCTTTAATGAGATCATCTTCAGGGCCCAAAGTGTTTGTTTTCCGTGTAGATGTGTCATTCTTCTGTGTCGTGTTGAGAGAACCTACGTCACACCAGATCGCATCTCACCATCTCGAAATAATCAAAATTGAAGGTTGTCAACTTTATCGAAATTTCCACCGAAGGGATTGCTGCGAAATCTCGATCCAGCTCTATAAAACCCAAAATTTCAAGATATCGACGAACTTTCTGTTTGTGCATAATTAGCCCATTAAGCTGATGTCTGTCGATGGACAGATTCAACTGCCGATCTCCGTTGGCGGCTGATTTATTGACTTATCAGCCCGATTTTGAATAATTAACTGTATTAATTTAGAAAAAGGTTTTTTTTTCTATCTGGAAATCCTCAGAGTGATTATTAATCTTTTTTCGTTCGTTTGTTAATTCATTATTGATAATATGAATCCATTTACGTTTTAGTGGTCAATTACTTAGTTACTTCTTTCAATTAATTATTCTTTTTGTGTAAGGTCTTGGTTGTTGATAATGAAGGATTGTAAAATAATGAGTAGAACTAAGCTGTCTTCTTCAAAAATAATCATCCTTTATTATTTTGACTTTATGACATCTTACTTAATTACTTGCTTCTAAGGTGTAACCATCTTGGCCTAAAAACATAGCAAGGAAGTGCGGACCAATAAATGCCGTACAAAAGGTCTTTTTGTCGATTGGGCAATTGTAACATGATATTGTTTAGTTTTTGCATAGTTTTTGCCATTAGTGTAAACTTGCGTTAAACTTTATGGCAAAGTAAAATTTAGTTCTTATTCATACACAAGCCTAGTGAACATAGAGCAAAGTGATTCGTAACGACCAAATTACAGATTAACCTGCAGATAACAGAGAAATGTATTAATCATTTGTATATCGCCAATGCTAACAATGTTGTTTTTGTTTTATTTGATTCCCTTCTTGTTTTTTGTTTATTATTCTGTTTTAGTAAAGATTTTTAAATCATTCTTCTCCAATGTTATCTCGACAACAATGACCAAGACTGTCTTATCTCTCTTTTCGAATTTCACGTCTATCTCCGGTTTTGTTAGTTCAGACCGGACAAATTCCACCCGGTTCTCTGTCTTCAACCTATTGAAAATGTTTATATTATGCTACACTGATAAATTCGCTTCAACACTAAGAAAGCCTGAACTGAACAAACAACCCAAATGTAAACACGTCTACAAGCCAGGAATTGTGTTAAAGTCGAACTAGTCGGCATTTAAATATTTATAAGATGCCTCGGTCGATTTGCATACGGTGCTTTACGTCTCTGACATGCCCATAATCGATTAAAAACATGATAAAAGAAACATGGTAATGACGGTAGAAAAAAAATTTGGTTTCTGTTTAACAGTCTTCTGTATAAAGCCAAAATGATCCGGAAGACGTGTTGAGGCATTAGTAGAACATATGGCCGCAAGTCTAAAGAAATCCATTAGAAAGGGCATTAGTTATTGTCGATTTATTTAGAAGGTCAAAACTCCAAATGGTACCATTTTTAAGAAGATCGTTAATGTCTGTGTTGACCTAAGAATTTCGGACTATGAAATTGCCCTTTTTAAAATATTAAATCAGAAAGAAAACATCTTTTGACAAAAAAAAGAAGAAATCGCGCATTAAACACCAGGAAATGAAACGGAAGCCGAATCTTCCACGGTTGAAAGTTCGTGAGCGCTCGAGGCCGAAGATGCGTGACTACAGTGGCCCGCGACTGCATTTCGGTAATTGCACCTGAGGATAGTTTTATTACTTTTCTCGAAACGTCTCGGGTCCCCTAAGATTCGAATTTTGACTACTCCTTCAATCAATTAAACGCGGGACTTTCCCTTCCACGGGCCGCGGTTCGTGACCGACCTCCTTACCGCGAAGGACTTGCACAACCCTTCTACACGACTTACTGTTACTCTTCTATCCTCGCATACAATCGACCCATTAGAGACATTGCAATACTACCAACGGACCGTCTCATAATTCCTATGCTTTATAATCCAAACATTGAATTTCTGCAAAAAAGTCCTCCAAAACACAAAAACTAGTTTCATTCATACTTTATTTTAAACGGTTAGTTACGAGAGTTATCTTATGAAATCTCGTGTGACATTTTAAAATTCGTACATTCTTAAAAGTTTCGTGTAAAGATTGTAGCCAAAAGAAGACCACAGTAACTGATATTCAGAACTTTTCTCAGTGTATTACTGATTAATGCAAGATCAGGCTTGACTTTTCGAGGCTTATAGTGTAACAAGGTTATTTTATCTCCCAACGCATGCAATTTTAACCCACACTCTATTTCATTCTTAGATCGGTTTTTTTCTTATTTATATACCATTCACTCGAGTAGAAGTACTTCCGCCACCTCCCTTTACTAGTCTAATTCTCTGTGGTACTTGATCCGCCGTCGAAGCTCTTGTACAACAAACACAATCATACTTATAAATACATTCTCACAAAACAGTTAACACAGAATATATATCGAACTTGCTATATATATAACTTAATAAGATAACCTGCATTAGTAGTTTCATTCAAAAAGCGGAATAAACCAAATGATTTGCTACGCTAAACGTTCTGGGTTCGAATCCTATAATCCATGGCATTTTATTATGAATTTTATTTATAAAAAAAATTAAATTTATAATTGAATGGACAATGGCCAGTTCATTTTTGCCAGTTGAGAGAAAGATTTTTGCCTTCCTGTTTGAGATGTTGACCACTTGATTTTTTTCACCTTAATTTTTATCAGTCTGTTCTTTACCTTTAAACCCGCCTTTATCCTGGCACTCGGGTTGCTTGATTTCACTTTCTCAGGTGTTTGGCCTAAGGCGTTTCTAGGCTTTGATTTTAACGTGATTTTAAGAGTCTATAGTCTGATTGTCGGAGAATTGCCAAATCTCAAAGGATACATATTTAGTTTAAAAGACGCCTTTAAACGGATTTACTCTCTCAATCTCAAAGGATACACTTGTTTATTAGTTTCTGTCCATTTTCAAAGGATACATTTTGGTTAAAAGAACTTGTTCTTTAAAAAATGTTCTATTGGATGACGGGATAGTCCAATCTCAAAGGATACACTTTTTTATAAAGAATCTGTCCATTTTCAAAGGATACATTTTGGTTAAAAAAAGGTCACCCTTTAAAGACTACTATCCTCAGTTAAAAGGAAACACTTTTTTATAAGGGTCAGTCAATTTTCATATGATACACTTTTGGATAGAAGAATATCCTTTAAATGATGTACGCTTGGATCAAAGGACAGTCCAAAATCAAAGGATGCACTGTTCGGTGAAAATGGACTGTCAAATCAATCTGTGCACGTTTTAATCGTTTTTTAAGTTTTAACTATGCACAGAGTTGCAAGAATCTCGGCTTCGAAAGTTTTTTTTGGTTAACTCTTTTAACCATTACAGCCATTACAACTTAATGGCTTTGTTTTAAAAAAATATTCTATTGGATGACGGGACAGCCCAAACTCAAAGGATACACTTGTTTATAAGGGATCTGACCATTTTCAAAGGATACATTTTGGTTAGAAAAACTCAACCTTTAAAGAAAGAAGTTTTCATTTCCACCAATACCTTACATAAAGATTAATTAATTGAAAGAAGTTATTTGGTCAATCGGATCACGAAATATAATGGATTTAATAAGTAAAGCAAAGTATATCTTCACTAAAGCGCTCCGTGGCCATTTTATTTCTCGCCGAGAATGGAATCCTGATTACACGACATTCGAAAAATGGCAAAAAGGAGGGAAAATTTGAAAGGTAGGTTGAGATGGGAAGTTGGTGTCCGAGTGGATCGAAGTCACTATAGCTCAAGTGGTTAGAGAGCGCTGTATTGAGCCGAAGGTCGTGGGTTCGAATCCCGCTCGTGACACTGATTTTTTCATTTCAACCAATACCTTACATAAAGATTAATTAATTGAAAGAAGTTATTTGGTCAATCGGACCACGAAATATAATGGTTTTAAAGAAAGGTTTGGGCCTTAGAGGTTTTCCCAGGTGAAAATTTGTTTTTTGTTTTTTTAATTCCATGATCCATTTTGGATCCATCAGTATACCATAATAAGATATACGTTTTTATTCTTCCAGTTATTATTGTGTTGATTTTCAGCGTTTTAAGTATAACGTTGGGGCCGCGGTAGCCGAGTGGTTAGCGTCGTGGGTTCGATTCCCGCTGTTGCCTCCGGCCTTTTTTTCATGATAACCTTCCCCCCAAAACGAATTCGCATTATAACATTATCATTGGCTAATGTGCAAAGAACATAAAGCCACTTAAAAAAAAAAAAACGTTTTTCTACCAGATTTTGGAAAAAAACAGTTTTATTAATTATAATTTATTGAGGACCGAATGGTTAGGGCGCTTGACTCGTATTTGCATGGAATGCGGTTCTGGGGTCGAATCTCAGCATTGCCCTTGGCAGTTTATTTTTAAAATAATTTGGAAAAAGTGGTTTAACACGTAGATCACGAAACCCGATAGTTAAGTAGACGTTAAGTATGATAGAAATCACTTTTCCTTATTTAGAAACAAACTTTTGACTAAATTTACTTTGAAACTATTATATTTCCAATTCTTTCGTTCTTCTTTTATCTGGCGAACTCCAATTTTAGTTAGACAAATAAGTTAAATAAACCTTTTTTCTTGATCACTCCTTGATTATATAAAAATGCATCCGTGTGAGTGTTGGGTTGGATGTTTGAGACTACAAACCACTTGGTCTGCCAATTTTCAACAGTTTATATCATAAAATGAGATTTTTTCGAGTAAAACAATCTGGTAGTCCTTGAACAGTCCAAACAAAAACGTGCAATACCATCACGAATTTCATAATTCAGACACGCGCGAGCATTACACACTGCAGAAAATTGGAACACTGAGACACCAGTGTTGCCTTCAGTTTTCTACAATTTCCGAGTGGATCTTCTTGAGCTGAGATCCTCTGTCCGGTCCCAGACGTCCTGAAAACAAGCAAAGGCTTAATCGCTTTACAACCTTTCAGACAGGGCGTTACACGAGAAGGCAATCTGTCTCAGATCAAAGCACTTACGGCTTGGCCAGAACACTAAAACCCACCCCTTGTTTGTCCTTGGGCACGAACGAACTATAAATTAGGTTTTTTACGTCAACCACCCTTTCTACCTCCCATTTGTGTAAAAGTCACTCTTTGATTTATAAACCGTTCCATGTCCACGCTTTCCTAATTGCATCCGTCCTCAAGTTTGAAAAAAGAAAAATATCGTAAAGTTTGACGGGATTTTGGGTGTAAGGTCGATATTTTGACTGTTTTAAGTGACAGAAGATTTTCGTACGAGGTTATTTCTTCTTCTTTAAAGAGGGCTTAAGAAGCACAGGTTCTAATTAGCAGAGCGGCTTCTACTCCAGTTATTTATCGCCGTGGCAGCCGGGGTCCACTTAACATTCTTCAGATGAGAAATGGTCATCCCTCCGGCTCCCGGGCCATATGGCGACACTGTCACTCCTTTTCCCCATAAAATCAGTCGTAATGTATTCGCCGTTGGCGGATGTGGGCGTAAATCTAAACCCCTCCTTCGGATTAAAGCCGTTCGCTGTCAAACGTATATGGCAATGTCAATATCTGCCTCCAAGGACTTGTCGCACATATGCTGGCTAAAGAGTTTTTTATACTTAGAGAATCGACACAATCCTTTTTTTATTTTTTTGCAACACCAAGGCCGTTCGCATTGCGAGAAAACTTCCAACGGAAAAATCCAATCATATAATATATGTTTTTTTTAATGAAAACAAGTTACAATTATGGAGACGGCACATACCGCACACAAAAAAGTGACACAAGTCGAAAAATTATAAAAATCGGATAATTTAGTTTTTTTTTTTTTTTTAATTATTCGGGTGTGTTGTTACAGGAAAAATGACCCAACTGTAGGTGGGACTCTTACCTGGTAGGATTATGTGTCACTTTTGAATTGGCGGGAACGTACTGTCACCATTCATGAAAAGTGACATATGAAGGATTTTATGCTTGTGTGCGGAATCACATTTTCACATTATGAAAAACAATTGTTGAATTCAAATAAAATTGTACAAATATGTTTTTCATCAAAGAAACTCATAGGCCCTGATGATGACCTTAAAATAAGTCGAAAACATGTCTGTAAGAACGGAATTTGATTTTTTCTTCAAGACCATACTTTGATTCAAAGTGACCGTGAATTATTTTAGTTACATGTCTTTTATTTTAATAACGTTCTTAATTATAATACTGTTTTGTTATGATATTTTTAACAATTTTGTCTTTTAACTTCTACATTATTTTATAGTTTCAACCATTTTTTTAAATCCAATTATGTTTTAGTGGTCTAATTGGCCAAGTTACTTACTTCAATTAATTATTCTTTTTATGTAAGGTCTTGGTTGAGATAAAAAAGCCAGTATCACGAGCGGTATTCGAACCCACGACCTTCGGCTAAATACGCCTCTACCACTTTAGCTATTGTGACTTCGATCCTCTCGGACTCACTCTCCATCTCGACCGAGTGGGTATTTTGCCGAGTGGGTCGAAGTCACGAAAGCTGAATTGAAAATTAATTTCGTATTTTTTATAATTAATTAGCTCTGACTCCTGTAGGCAAAGTACATTTGTGTACAAAATAACCTTAGAAAAACTTACTTCATCGATATTTATGCTCGTTTGTTAGGTTAGTATGTTGTCTTTTACTATCACAAAAAAAATTAATACCTTTACAGACATTCATCGACCACCGTTATCATTAGAGCAAACGAACTAACTTAAATTACTGAGAGCCAATATATGCGAGAAAAGAGTCACAACTCAAAAATGGGTAGTTTTTAGCGGTAGTACAGCTGGATTTGTAAAATTTTGTGTTTTCGCTTTAATCTTGGACAGACCGAAGAAAATATTGATGAATCATGACAGTTTTTATTGCCAACAACCTTAATTGCGTGAACTTAATACTAAGTATAAAAATAGTAAACTTCCATCTGTCTCTCATGTAAAATTTTCTTTTTTTGAGTTTGCCCCTTTTCTTGTTCGACATGTCCGAGATTTTTGCCAATAGGACCTAGAAACTGAAAAAAATATTTAAATTAATTTACATATTTTTTAAAATATATTGCCTTCTGTCCTTGTTGGACTCTATTTCAAGTAACATTTTATTCCTTTCATCAGTCGATTTTCCTTTTTACATAGCAAAACAAATTAATATTGCTTTTTTTCCATCAAATTAACTATTTTAACTTCTAATTAACCTTTTTTAATTTCAAACTAACCCTCTTTTAAATTAACCTTATTTAATATTAAATTAACTCTTTTAATTAATTAATATTTTATGTAAGGTTTCGGTTGAGATGAAAAAATTAGTGTCACGAGCGGGATTCGAACCCACGACCTTCGGCTCAATACGGCTAGCCACTTGGGCTATCGTGAATTCACCTCACTCCTGAATCCTGCTCGTGACACGAACTTCCTAAACTTAATGTTTAAAACGTTTACGAAATAGAGGCTTCTACACTGGTTAAATACCCCATTTTTTCCAAACATTTTTCACAAGGGTTCACGACAGACGAAGTCATATCAACCCTCGGGGTGGCGATGTTTTTGAAAAGAAAGCCAATTTGCAAGCAAGTTGAGTTCGAATCGGCCGCTGGTTGCGAACCCTGGTCTTTTGCTTTACAAACCACCGACGTCTTTTTTTTATTTTTTGTCTGAAGTCCAGAGAGTGAGAGTAGAAATCTGATCAAAACTGGACGACTTCACCAAAAATTATTCGAGTGATCCATCTGTTCACACAACCCGTTCCTAGCAATTTAACCTTAAAGTTTTCATTTTTTTGTTTGACGTTTTCTTCAAATTTAATAGACTAATAAATAACCGGTAACAGTAAAAAACGAATGATACGCATATGAGATTTAACGAACATGTGGTTGGCATCCCTGTGAATAACCCCCTACTCATGACGGTTCTTATGTAGCCTTTTTTCCCTTTTCTCCAGAGCGACTCCAGAAGAACCCTGAGGCACTATTTCGTAATTTTGGTACTTCTAACGCAGCCCGGTTTTATGCAATTAACGATTAGAAAAAGCTCGATCCTAATTGATCCAAAAATCGAATCGGTTTTTTACCTTCTATGCCAGGGGCGGTTTTTTTCTTCCCAGAGTAGGACAGGTAGAAAGATGGACTTCCTTCGAAATTAAAATATTTTTCCATCCGGGACTGCATCGGCTCGTTGCGACAGCTTACAAGGGAAACAAGTTTTTTACTCGCCGGGAAGACACGAGCACAATGCTGGAGATTTTTCACCTTTCCTGTTAGAATTTCCTGAAAGATTTACAAAATGATTCCTTCCGTCGATTGTTCCATTTCAGTAACGCTTGTAAAATAATGTCCTTTGCATCGAAAATCGTTTGATGCCTCTTTGCGGTCAGGGCCCAGTTCACCGCAGATTGAAAAATTTCCTGGTGTCAACTAACTGTGGTAAAAATAGGAAAATGCGAAAGGAAGTTGTCTCTACCGCAAACGATCCCACAAAAGTTTCTGACAAAGTAAAAATGGATAATTCGTTATATACCAATGAATAATTTTCCATTCTCGGGGCAAAACTGGCTAAGACAAAAGCACAAATTTTCAGTATTGTGATTTTAATGTTTAAACTTTTTGTACAAGTAGTATTGACAAAATGTTTCGAGGTGTCTAAAAAGAAGATAATCAATTGTACACAGTCTATTAACCCTAATGACTTACTGGAATACACACTTATCTCATTTTCTACCTATCCATTTTTACCGCAAGGGTCTGGAGTCTTCGAGATGAATCCGAAGTTCGAGCGGATTTTTAACTTAGGTAAATACGCTACCGTTTTTCAGCCTGAAGTCATTGTACTTGAACGATGCGCCAGACTAATAAAAAGGGTAAGAACACATTCCTCGGACAGTTAAGCACTTAAGGCCTTATCCTCATGAAAGGCAACAGCAAAAAGCATACGAAATTGTACAGAAGCCCTGCAGAAGTCAGTGACACCAATGACCTGACCCTAGCATGGGTCCCTGAGCCTTCCGGGACATAGAGGCAATTAGGACAACAAAAGAGCCAATATGAACTCTCTAGGCCCCGAACCTTGTTGTGGCCTAGAATCCACAAAAAAAAGTGTACATCCAAAAACGGATCCTTAATAGATCAAAACTTGGTGGAGCAACAGGCATGAGGCACGCGAGATTCATAGAAGGGCCATCCCCAAGAACGAATCTCGAAGAGGCAATTGATGACAGAGCACCCTTCCTAAGAAGGCACATGAACCAGTTAGGAGTACAGACAGGACAAACATTGTGAACCGCCAGGAAAAAGAGGATTCCGCAGAACACGTTTTATGTTTTTATGAGGGTCTATGTAGGTGTAGATTTTTTACAACTAGGAAAGGAAATGCCACAATTCCCTTTTCTGAGGAACCGCTGGCAAGGCTATGGATTGATTAACTACCTGACGCTGGCCAATGCATTGTAGATCTTAGGTCGAGCTGCAGAAGGCGGAAGGTCCAAGGTTGCAAAATATTTTAATTATTTTCCGATTTTGGTCATTCATTAAAATATGGGAGCTTATTTTATTTTAATTAAACGTTCATTCAATACCAAATTTTAGTGGCTTTACTGGTGGGTGAATTGTAACTTGTACCTCCGTCATTTTCCTGCAAGAAAATACCTGATATTTCTTTCAGAAATAAATAGGAAATAAAACTAATCATAAAACCATAGAAAATGTTTTTTATGGAGAATGGTGTCGATGCGTCAAATAGTGAACTAAATAGTATTTTTTTGCAAGATGTGCAACAAATATTCTGGCTAGACGACAAAGGACTTTCTTTTAGAAAACCAAACTCCAAATAGAGCTTAAAAGGAAAACAACTTTAGTAGATAACTTCATTGCCTTCAAAGTGTAGAAGCTAATTCAGCCAGCACTCTAAAAAATCTTACTTTCTCCGACACGGGGCATTCTTATCTTTTAAAAAGTCAAATTTGCCTTTCTCGAGACCCGATCGCCGGCGGTGTTCTGGGTGCAGCTTTGTTTTCCTCCGTACGCTTGACAGAGGGGAAAAAATTATGTCACGGCCGTGAAATACGGCTTTGGGAGACGCCTAAGGCTGATTTATATATCTAAGGTTACAAATGCAAAATGATGTTATACTGCACTAGGCGTGTATTGGCCCCGGGTCATGAATAAACCATCGGCCGCCGATACGACATGGTCGGCGATCCCCTTTCCTACGCCTAACTCGTAATTACAAGAGACGGAGGAGGGAATGCCGTTTCTGTTAATATGTCCCTTCCAAAGGTAAATCCCACGCCTACCCTTACAATTAACATTATAAAACATTGTGGAAGTCTGTTTAAAAAAGAAAATTTCTCTTCAAAATGGGGACAGTTTAGATTAGGAAGTGGGCACCTTGGGGTGGGTGCTCGAATGGGTTGGGGTAAAGGGCAAGTGTAAGGCACACACGTGGGGTTCTTAGGGTACACCTGCCCCGACGGCCGGAGACGCCCATCGCATAACAATAAACTCCCTCTTATATTTGTACAGTTTCGTGTTGCAAGAGTAAAAGGTTTCTGGGGGTAAAACTCTTCTAAAATGTTTGCCAGATGAAAAGATTAGGGGCCATTGTTCACTTCTGACGCGATGAAGTTTCCTAAAAGGGAGAAAAACAGCCGAAATAATTGCTCCTTACTCATCACTTTTTATGTTTCAAGATGGCGTCGTAATAACTAAGGGATGTAATGATATGAATCGGGATTCCTACCTGTCGTTCGGTGTGTACCTAAAAGAACGGGCTAATGGACGCGGTCGGAAAACCGCAGACACGCAAGCAATCTCGGACTGAGGCCTTGTATGCTTACGTGTGGCTCTCCCTCGGCCAGAATGATTTGAAAACAATCACAGTTCCAAAAAGGGCGTGGTAATCGCCTAAAGAGCCGACCGCGCTTCTAGTTATTACAGTTTTTAGCATAGATTTACCTACGTTTGATGCAAGGTCAAACATCCGATTGAGTTCAACGGCCAGAAACAACCATAAATACAGTCATAATCTGTGGATTGAAAATTCCTACATTCGTACAATCAAAAACTCTTGCTTACATTTTAAAGCCGCATTTCAACTACCTCTCGGTTCGCGTAATAAGCTTTTCTTCTCCGATATTTCAAAACGGGAATAATCATAACCGTTCATTATAAGCAAGACCGTAGCCATTAGCCCGGGCCCCTATGTTTTTAAAGCAATGAAGTGGGTGCCCACTCCGATGGGTGCATTAGCGAATTCATCTTCTCTGGTCGTAAAAGAAGGATCCAGTTTTCATGGTAGCAGCTAAACCGGACGTTCAACTCTCCCTACTATCCTGGCTTTCACTGATTTTAAATTCGTCCGCATTTAGACTATAACATCACAATCTGTGTCGAAACTTTCTTACATGTCCCCAGGGGGAATTATACAACCATCTCCGCAATTTGCGCGACTACATCATAGTAGCTCCACCATTGCTTTCTTTTTTCCTAGTTGTCTAATGGATTATGTTGACTATATAAACTGTTTACTGCATATCACGTTATGTAAATGTTTTGTCATGCTGATATTTTATGTTGTTGTTGATGTTCTCTTCCGTTTGAACTTGCTTAGTAGTCTACTCCTTTCAATCATCCTGGTATGCCTTTCTCCACTGTTTTTTTCCACCATCTTCAGTGGTGCGTTTGGGTTCAGAACTGTAGTTTATCCCTCCTCAGATATTAAAAAGAAATCCCAAAATGGCTTTGGATGGTTGGGGCTATAATTTGACGCGTTTCTACATTAGGCAATGCTTTCCCAACTTCAAAGCAGCCTATTTCCAGGATAGTATATGATTTTAACATCATTAAACGTCGAAACTATTTGGCTATCACTCCTCAGAACTCAAGAAGAAATCACAAAATAGTTTTGGGTGGTTTAGACTCTTGTTTGGTCGTATCCAGTCTTGCTGATCCATCTATCTCGTTTTTCCTTCTGAAAGCAGCCTGTTTACTGCATAATAATATGTCATTTTAACATCATCAAATGAATAAATTTCAGTTCCATTACACCTCATACCTAAAAGAAATCACAAAATAAATTTGGTTAGTCAGATCTCTTTGGTCGTTTTGGATAGTGCTGGCCTACCTACCTCCGTAGTTTTGGTGAGACGCGTTTCTGCATTTCGAAATGCTTTCCCAACATGAAAGCAGCGCTTTTCCTGGGTGATAATATATTACTGATATCATGAAACGTGGCCAATCACTCCTCAGACTTCAAGAAGAAATCACAAGATGGTTTTGGGTAGTTGAGACTCTTGTTTAGTCGTTTCAGGTCAGCTGGTCTACCTATCCCCCCTGCAAGCCCTATTACTCTACTAGATAAAATGTGATTTTAACGTTATAAAACGATAAAGCTTGAAATCCATAACTACTCAAGCCTTAGGAAGAAATGGCCAGGTGGTTTCGGGGGTTGACTCTTGTTTGATCGTTTCGACCAATAGCATCCAGTAAAATTTTAGGACGTGTCTGTTAACGGCTGCTTTTTAATGTGTACTTTTTAATGAAGGAACGCGAATAGATGTTCCAATTGATATCTGAAATAAAGTGGCAATAAGGAAGGTGGTGTTTTAGGTCCATCGTGGAAAAGATTCTAAAACGGAACTTAAGGTTGGATGGGTGTCTAATCCGTGAGGACTACGTCATGAAACCGGTTCCTACTTTTGATCCAGATCTATTGCACGTGCGCTCGCCTTTATGCGTTACATTATCATCCCGGCTTGTTTTCATTCCTCTATTATTTGCACCCGTGCCGAAAAGGAGAATGTGAAGTTCAGTAACTCCGGGTTTTTGGGATCTTTCAATTTTATCAACCGTTCGCGACATTTTCCTCTTATTTTCACCACGGTCGATGACGCTTGCGGGCTGCGGTTGTTGTTTCTTCGGGCCGGATCACTCCCCCTTATTTGGATTTGCGGTCGGACTTGGAAAACAAACAGGTCAGAGGTGAGCAGAACGCACCGGCCGTCACGTCTCGCCTCAGAAGCCGTTCAAACCGCTTAAACCGATTATTCGTGAATTACCAGCCGAATCGCTAACAAAAAAAAATATACTTCCACCTGATAAATTCCATATCATTATACGAATATGTAAAACAAAGAAATCTGCGAGATAATAAATGAGCAGATTAGTCGGGAAAGAACAGGCACCGGCATTAGCACTACGAGCCAAGTCCTTTAGACGGTGGAAGTTTTTACGTGACGTTCAACCGAGAAAGTAAGGAAATGACGTCTTTTCTCATTTATGAAGGCGGTCGACCGTTGGGCATCAAACGAAATGGTTACAACTATAAAAATTGCGCAATTACATCATCTCTCTCTCTCCTTCCTATTGCATTTTTCTGACTTTTCAACTGGTAGTTAAAGGTGTAATTGAACAATAGGAAAAAGTACGAATGGAATAACTCAAGTCGTCTAAGCAACCAAAGCTGTACGGTTTTTCATCTTCGTTTAATATTTGACCTGGTGGTCAAGACTACCTGAGCCCACCTGAAATTTATCTGCCGGCTTTTTTAACAAGGAACCGGTCGTTCTTGAAATGGTACGAAATTCAAGATTTTTCTACCTAACGGTAGATTTGTGGCCGAGATGGCTTCATTATGAATTCAATGTTATTTCGGACAGAGGAACTTTCTTAATGGAACGAGGTTGAATAAAAATATCCAAAAAGAGGAACAGTAAAAACTGAAGTAGCTATGCAAAGTAGAAAATATTCACTAAAATATACGGCCTGACCCACTTTCTTAACTTCGGACAGCTTTTACCGAATATTTAAAATGTAAAATTTAAAAAAAATTATGCACAGTGGTGATTATAAGAAGTTGATTCAATACCTCAAACAGATAAACGTATATGGTCGATTATTGGGAGCACTTTCATACCTTGGTTGAAATAATACTCTTAATTTGAGCAGATCTATTTATTAGCGTGAAAGTTGTATGTTTGGGTGTGTTTAGTAAGTAATCTAGATTATTTAGTTTTATATATATTTGCAACGTTATAGGGGTGTAATATAAAACAATCTGGTGACTACCGATAGAGTATTTATTTTCATGAGTGGTTAAGGATGTATGGATACGTTGGCTATATACGGAATATCAAGTATCTACTTGTCGAACCAATTAGATTAACTTAAAATAGTGAATGCGTGATTTTTACTCTGTGTGAATGTATTTATTGGCGTGAATGAAGGGAAAGCCGGTGGAGGTCTTAGCAGTATATCGAGATTCCAGCAAAGCTTAGATTAGGTTATCATCTTTTTGAGTGAACAGAAAAGGAACAAAAGTTGTTAAATTTTTCAGTAATTTTTTTGAAGAAACATTTGAATACAAGACCATACTTACTTTATGAATACGTTTTGAATAATAAACAAAAATGAATGGGTTTCACCGAATAAAAATCACAGTGGACATTAATCGAGAAATGTTGAAGGTAAACTTAGCTGAATTATTAGGTATTGTTGTCAGCTAGACTTTACTTATGTATGTGAAGCCCCCAGCTGTTGCTTTGTCGTCTGCCCTCACATAAAATCGTCTTCGTGGTACAAAAACCTTTAATAATTCAGATGGTGTGTAGGACGTTCGCCCACTCAGATAACATCGCCGTTGGAACTAGAATGACGCTCTGGTTATTGTTTATCACCGTGGTGAATATTTAGGTCCGGACAGATTTACAACCGTATGGGCTATGCCGTGGACCTGGGGTAGCTGGGGGAAAAAAGGGAATTATTTACGGACCGTCGGCCAAACAATATCGTGTTTTTGCCGTCGGGGGGTTTTGAATTACTAAAACAGAGCGCTTATAAATTTCCTCCTTGGCTTTTTGTTAGCTCAATCCTACCCCGGTCACTTTGTGGTGACAGACGCCGGACGATTTACAACGCCTGCTTTCAATACCTGACAAGCCCCAAACAGAATCGGACGTTCCTTCTATGAATTTAGTCGTGAAAGCTAAACAACTGGCTCATTTACCTTAAAAGTTTTTTTTTAATGTGGTATATGGGCATTGCACCATGCCCCTGCATAATTTGGAGTTTCATAAAACAAAATCGCTGTTGGGGTTTTTCATTCGTAAAGGAATAAATTCTTCTGGTATAAAAAGTCCTTGTCATATACGATAACGATATAAGGAGTTTACGATTATAGGCAACCGGCTGGCAGGTCTTACAGTGCAAGTCCTTAAAGGAGAGCCCGTGTCCATTTTAGTCTCTCTTCAGTAAAAGCGAAGAGAAAAAGAGAAAGAGAATTGAGTTTTGTTTAAAGTGGTGACGGTAAGCGGTTCAACCGTATATGGCCCCGACAATGGTTACCACCTCCTTACAGAGACCGCTTTCCGCCTACAAAAGTCCTCTCTTTATCCCTGCCTCCACCCACGGGAGTCCGAAGGGGTGAAATTCCCCCATGGAGGAAAATAAATATTAATGCTATGTTAATAAAGGCACCTTATGACGATGGAGATGGAAAAAAAGGGCTGGCATAGTAAAAACCAGCCGTTTAATTAGGGGTTGAAGAATATTGACTTTCTCATGTCCCATTACCCAAGCCTCTCTCAATTCTGACAAATGTGTCTTATTGCTAAAAAAAAACCGTTGAGAAGGTTTGTTTAAAAAATGTATTGAATTAAATTAGGAATCATGGGTGGTGTTGGGTGGTAGGGCTAGGCACGATACGGGTGTTTAAAGTGGCCACTTCACTTTAAACCTTTATATACGCTAATCGGTAACTTCCCATCACACTTCTATTTGTCATACCCTTTCATTAAGAGAGGGAATCAGCGTTGTTTGTTGTTCATGAAGGTAATTCGATGATTCCGGCCGAGGAGGTGAGCCCAATTCGGGATTTGAATGGGGGAGATCATTGAAGGGAAGGAAAACTGTCTATTCAGAGGGAACGACCTCAAACTTCCAGCCGAGAGTATGAATTATTCAAAAAAGCAGAAAACTACCGGGGTGGGATGATCTCATTTGAATAAGGCTCCAGAATGCTGTAAATGATAGAGTGGGAGAGAAGTCGTCCGATAATTCCCTACAATTCTCGACTCGTGGACCTGCCGAGTATTTTTATTAGACGCCAATTACCTGCCTACTTGGGCCTCCTTCTGTTTTCATTCCCCTTTTACGCTCCGATTCGCTTCGGTTTCTAATGGTTAAAAAATCTCCCGTTAGACCCGCACCCCCGGTGTGCATTCGAGATACATCTGATTTTCACGAGGTCAGACGTGCAGTGCAGTAAGTTCGTCTTACTTGGACTACTAGACATACCGAGCGGAATCCGGCCCGGAGGACCAAGTTTAATCGTTTCGTAATAACGATTCAAAAAGGGGAATCTCACATGATATTAACGAAAGATATAGTTTATTAGTGCACCTGAGAATAGTTTCCAAAGGAACCTTTTCGGTCAATTTCGGATTCCTGTCGACTACGCTACTTCGGTCCCACGTCTGTCAGAATCTTCGGAGGAAACAGCTTCGGCAATATAATCCTGAAGGACTTATTCGCTGGTTTTCGAAATTAATTAAGCACTGACTTGTAATAGATAAATTAAAATAGAAACCGAATTGGATAATAACGAGATTTAACTAGATTTATGTTTGTTCTCTTAGAAGAGGAGCTTATCGCATCTTTATAGAATTATAGAAATAATTGATTTTAACTATACGTTTCAGTCTTAAACACTACACATTAGAGCAGCAAATCTAAACAAAATTCTTCAATTCAAGTCCCTAGTTCAAAGTTGAAGTCTTCAATTACATACAGCATCTTCAGCTGTCATTATTTAGTTCTTCTCGACAGTTCTTCACAAATATTAACTATCTCAATGACATTCACAGGTGTTTTCTAAAACCTTTTTATTGTTGGGTCCAATTGTGGGAGCGGATCCGACCGGTGACCATACCGATCTCAATAGTCCGAATGGGGAGAACGGACCCACCCCGGTGGAAAATCTTTAAGCCCGGATTTGCTACATTCGGACATCTGTTCTTTGAAACTCTCCTTAAGAGAGCTGGGGTCCCATTCTAGTTTTATCAGTCATCACTTTCCCTTCTGTTTCTTTTTCGAGAAGGGAAAATATACAGGGTGCACCGTGAACATACTTCACTACTTCAGGCGGTTATCAAAATTAACAGTTTATCTGAAGGACTTTATCGAAAATTGTTTTGAAAGATTGAAGTAACCTGGAAAGTCAAATATTTCGAATACAGTCGTTTCAGAAACTCGTCCAATAAAATCTTTTTTTTCTCGCGATTTTCGAATTATTTTTGTTAGATGTTCAGATTACCGTACATTATAATCTAGTTTAAAAATGGTTTGAAGTTGCAGGAACAAACAGAAACCCATCATTTCCAGCACAAAACAAAGGTGTGATTGAGGGCTGATTCAAATTTTAACGTACCCAAACCTAAGAATACCAATCAACGATTAAAAAAAAATGAATAACCTTCGAAAGATGAAAAATACCTGCTTGAAATCAAAAGTGTTCAACTGTTCTAGAAAAAAATCAATTGGTCAACAACTAAGGAAACAGTGGAAACCTTTAGTTGATGAAGTTTAGTATACTTTGTTGGGATTTCAACATACATAAAGTTCTTATTTAAAAAAAACTTTGGACATTCAAGCCCAGTCTAAGAATATGTTGCTGATTTTACAACGATTATTCGGAGAGCGCGTGATGCGGTCTGGTGTGACGTAGATTTTAGAAAGACATTTTCTTTATCGTGCCAACGTTTCGATCTTTACCGAGATCATCTTCAGGGCCTGGGATTTATAAACATTGTTTAAATTTTACAAATACATGTACGATGTGAAACAATGAATTTATACAATGCTAGAAAATTTTAGATTAAAAAAAATGAATTTATACAATGTTAGAAAATTTTAGATTCAAAAAAATGAATTTATACAATGCTAAAAAAATTTAGATTAAAAAATTTTACAACATTTTTCATTTCATTTTATTTCGAAAAAAAAAACAATTCGGTAAATTTCTGGTGTCTTTTTCAGCAGAAACCCGTCGTTTCTAAAATAAATTCAATATTTAGGGTACTTCTGATCAGTGTTAAAAAATGTAAAAGCATATGCAATTCAAAGCAACCGATAAACCAGAAAATACAAAATAAAAAACTTTAAAAAAATATACAGCATGAAAATGAAACTTTTGTTTCCAAAAGTTTGATTCCTAGGACGTGACGGGTTTCTGGAACGATTTGTTCTATTGAGAACCAGATTTTTGGAAAGAAGAAATGTTTTTAGTCCAATTTTGATGTAAAGGGTAAACAACTTCTGAAGTATTGACGTCTGTAATGTATCGGTCAAGTATTAAAAGTAAACTTTGCTTACAATAAGCAGAGGAACTTTGTTTTATTCTATGGGCACGATTTTGCGCTTGTATGATCGTTTTATGTTGAAATTTGCATAGCGTAGATCTGATAATGTTTAAAAAGAGAAGAGGTTCAGAGAGTGCCGCACTCCACGCCTTATAAGCATAGTATTATATGTAATGCAGTTGAGATTTATGATAGCATTCGGATACAATCAGAAATTAAAAATTCAGATCTCGAGAGTTCAATGTAAAAGTCGCTCTGGGCACTTGCAATTTGCTCGATATCCATTTGCATCTAAGGATCGACGAGGGGCGGACGCCCTCCGGGCAAAGGAACCGATTCTTCTCAAACTTTCACTTTAAGCTTGTTTCTATTTCGTAAGTGGTTTTGTCTATTTCGTCTGACGCGAAAATAATTTCCGGTATAAAAACCCTGACTTTTTACTCTGTATTATCGGTACGATTCAATTGGACACTGGTTTAGTGTTTTCGGCTCGATTGGGGCAATGAAAGGGCTAAATTATAGGGAACCTAGGCCAGTTGTCCCTCCCGATTTTATTTCCCGGTGGGAACATCCAGTATATCTATTGAAGAAAGCACGAAAGATGGAAAACTGCACCTGTACTCTCGGTGGAAAGGGGAGGAACAAAGATTGAACTTCCTCCCCAAATTTTTTTTCTAGTACGAGGGGGAGGAACATATGGCCTGCCTGGGTTAGGGCGTCTTCTGTTTCAACCACCTGCATGAGGACTCCCAAGGAAAAAAAAGAAATCACGTCCATTTTACAACGGTTGTTGCACTTGGGCGACCGAGGATATGACCTCGAATAAACGATTTTAAGAATGACAAATAATCCCGGGACCAAAGCCCATTAGTTCTAATCAGTTTAAATCTGAAAGGACCATATATATTAACTGCTATCCTTTGATTGATGTTTCAGATACCTCTGCCTCTATCTGAAACAAGTCTCACCACTTAAACATATGTCAGCGCCTTTGACAGACACTAGCCATTAGACTTTTTTCAGTTTACTTTCGGCCTTCTAATCTAGTTATTTAATATCGAACGGAAATATTATTTTAAAGCTTTTGAGTAGTGTTGTAATAACTCTAGCTAAGCCGATTATCATAAATATGGATTTGAAGAGAACAGCAAGGTCTTCAAAACGTACAAAAAACTAAACACAACTCATAAAATGCACAAAAATGTAAACTAAACGATGATTTTGAAAATGCAGATCCCTTATGTATCTGCGAGCTAAAATTTTAATGAAGAAACTATACAACTACATATACTGCGACAAACATCTAATATAAATGAGATTTCTTCTTGAAGCCTGATGAACCTGTAGTTTGGTCATTTCCGATTATTCTGGTCTGCCTAGCCTGTCTATTTTGGCTGGTGAAGCTATTTTCGGCATCATCAGTGATGCTCTAACAGACAAAATCTTCGAAAACGCATACCAGATTGACCAGAAAAGACCAAATTACATCTAAAGTATACCTATAATAAATCATCAGTTCATTCCTTTCTACCTTCTTAACACAGGGATTTATACTAATGTCTTTTCCAGTGGACTGAGCGGAGGAGAAAAACGCGGCGTCCGTCCCGTGTACCTGCGATGCAGCGAGGGCAAGGTCGGCTGGAGTTATCCCGACGGTGCTTTGCGTGTCCTCCTCAGGCTGGGCAGCTCCGGAAGGGACTTCAGAGCCTGCCTCAGGCCGGCCCCGGGCAAGAAGCTACCCGCTTCTATATACTTAGAAGGAGTCCGCTCCCTCAACAAGCTCTACTCGCCCCAACAGCCGACCGACAGGCCGCACGTCAGGTAATTTCGACTTGTTTTTCTTTCCGGACCGGATTCCGATCGGTTTTTAAGAAATGTATGGGATGCTTGATCGAACGGGTTTACATTTTCTGAAATCTTTAAGAGTTCCGATTGGTTTTTGATATACCAACACTCTTGAGACGCTTAATGAGGATGACCTAAAGTTACAACGACCTGAGTAAAAAATTGCAAAAAGAAGATCACTATCGGGGTTCCTTGATCATCAAGATACTTCCAGCTCGTTTTTCCCCAACAAAATCTCAAAATTAATTGGATTATATTAGCCAAAATTCACCTATTCCTGTACGCTTCTTCTGGCGGGATTTTTGTCAACAGGTCTGTAGTTCATCGATTCCCAAATCGCCCGAGTACCACAGTGGGATAGGGGATATGGATAAAAGAGGCGGCCACAAGGCTTACTGCACCTCGACGTGAATAGATCTATTGTCCTCCCCTGTTATAACTCACTGGCCAGCTTCAGGTTATTAATCACCCTCCATAGATTTGCCAGCGGCTCTTTAGTGTAGGATCTTGCTTGCGGTTTTTCTCGTCAAGAACCTGCACCTACATAGACCTTCAGAGAAACATAAAATGTGTTCTGCGGTCTCCTCCTCTTCCTGGCAGTACTTGCACAGTGTTTCTTCTGACTGTACTCCGATCCGGTGCATGTACATTCTTAAGTGAAAGTGTCCTGACAGGAGTCCAACCAGAATCCTGAATCGGTTGCTGTTGTCTTCCAGTAATTATTTTGAAAGTTTTGCGGATGGTCCTTCTATGAATCTCCTCGCGTGCCTCATACCTGTGGCACCAAAACCAAGTTTTGGACCGAGTACCACATGTAATTAGACCCCTGTACAATATGTAGACCTACATGATTTGTTGGTAGGTACCGCCATTTGTGGTTTTATCTTCCCACGTGGACTCAACTCACTCGTTCTTAGATTATTTTCTTGAATTTACTTTTTAAAACGAACAACCCGTGTATATTTTAGACGAAGGTATGTGAAGAAACATCTAGACATCTAAACGACTCAAAAATCAGTTAAATTAGACATGGTTTTGAGCGTTTGAGAATTACACTAGCTACGATCCATTACGTTTGAAACCTGGTGGTCTAATTAAATATGTCATATTGAACATGTCATTTATGTTCACTTGGCCGCCTGAAGATTTAAAGCTCCAAACAGTGCAGCATATATGAAAAAGCGGCATTTATTTTTCCAGATAAAAGAGAAAATAGCCCGGGGAAGATAAGGGAGGAAAGTCCCAGGGTTGTCCTCATTGGCCGATATTGTCGCAAACGCCATGTGGCATATAACCGCCCTTTCGTTTAAAACCGAGAAAACTGGTGAAATGCAAATTATCCTCGGTCAATATAAATATGAACTGAATACCATCACGACGTACTTTCTAATTTTTATCGCCTGAAAGACTTGAGGGGTGATTTCACTTTTATGAAAATCGATTGTCGTGAATCGTGAACAGTTACACTGATCGGTTCTCTCCAAAACTCTTTTAATCTCGAGCCACAAGTAAAAAACCAAAAAAGATAATTGACTAAATGTATTTGTTTGAAATAGTTTTTTGCCGTATGGTACAACATGTCCAATTCGAATTTGACGTTTATGGCAGTTTGCTAATCAACAGTCAGATAACAGTCACAGCTCAGAAGTCTATTGATTCGAAATTAATTAACCATCGTTTTGGCTTTGTTTTTCATGTTCGGTTGTAAGCATTTTAAAGGTTTTCTTCATTCGAACGCGCTCGAAGTTGAAACAGTGGATCTCGATCTGAATTGCGACCCCACGTAATCACCGCGGGCGAAAACGCATACAGACCAGTTTTAAAAGATATGAGCTCATCCACCTGAGGGAATGCCCGCCGCTGTTGAAATTCATACCGGCGGTTTTCAGATTCAGAGAACGATATGCGTTTTGAAAATCCGAATTAAATTCAAGTTCAAAACTGAACAGTTTTTCTTGGTTATGTGTATGACGATAACTTCCTGTATTTCAGTAATAGAAGTTGATTTAAGATTCAATTTGTCTTCTATCGAAATGTAAGATTCTAGAAGGTGTTAGAAATTCTTTACAAAGCTTTGTTCGTTAAACAGGTGTGTCTTGAGTAGAGGAGGTCAAGTGGCATTGTACGTGGAAGCCGCCGAGGAGCCCTCTTTGACCAAACAGACGATTGAATTCGCCTACGATCTCCAACCGCTGAAGAAGGGCAGCGTTTACGATCCAAACGAAGGTAAATAAAATATAAAATACCAAAAATATACAATTCTTATGTTTTAAAAAGCGTAGCAGTACTAATTGATTACTTGCTGTTTCAGAATGCAGACCGTGCACTAAAGAGGAGATGACGCACGCATTTTGCACAAACGAACTCGGTGAGTTTAAACTTTGTGACACTTTCATTTTAATCTAATAGACCGAAAGTTGAACAAACTCTTTTATAAAACATCAAATAATTTTTCCCAAATCCTTGACGAACGACATAATTATAATTATTATTTATATTGATATAAAACTTTGTACACTTTCCCTCTTTACAAAATGGAGTGGACCAAAAAAGTTTATGATCAAGGCACCATTGTTCAGTTTCTTAAGTTTCTCCTCTAGTTTCACTCATATAACATTTCTCCCGGAATTCTTCAAAGTTAAACCAATACTGTTATTTGTGTACGAAATTTAACCACACACAATATGAACTTTAACGCAATCAGGTAATTTACTATTTACAACAAACATTTGATTTTTTTCCCATTTAACAAAAGAGAGAGGGCCCAAAAAATTCTCGAGATCAAGGAACCATTGGACATGTTCCTAAGTTTCTCCGATAATGTGACCCAAACCATGAATTATTCCTGCTGTATACTCCAAATTTTCGCCAATAGAATGAAATTTTACAGATTTTAACTGCAATATCAACATTAAGAAATCGGTGTTACAATTTCAAATAAATATTTGGCTTTTTCCCACTTTACAAAATAGTGAGGGACCCAAAAGGCACACGATCAAGGCACCATTGGCCAAGTTCTTAATTTTCTCTTACAGTTAATTAAAATACCTATGTTACTTAAAAATAAATCACCTGCATTATGCTTACAACTCAAACCAATAGAATGATTATTCTTTATAAATTTTAACGGGTTACAATATGAACTTTACGAACTCGGTGTTATTTTCCATTTCCAATAAACATTTGACTTTTTCCCACTACAAAAAACTTGAGATCAAGACACCATTGGCAACGTGCTTATTTTCTCTAATGTGACCCAAACTATAAAACATTTCCTTTCGCTGAATACTCCAGATTTAACCAATAGAACGATTTTATTAACAAATTTTAACGGCATACAATATGAACTTTAAGAAATCTGCGATATTTCCAATTTCCAATAAATATTTTACTTTTTCCTTCTTTACTCACTGGAGAGGGTCCAAATGCACAAGAGCAAGACACCAATGGCCAGGTTTTTATTTTTTCCGTTAATGTGACACAAACCGTGAATTATTTCCTGCTGAATACTCCAAATTTTAACCAATTGAATTGAATTTACTTATCAATTTTAACTGCATACAATGTGAATTTTAAGAAATCGTGTTATGTCCCATTTCCATTAAACATTTGACGTTTTCCTCTTTACAAAATGTTTCGGGCCACAAAATGCTCACGATCAAGGTAGCATTGCCCACCACGTTCTTAAGTTTTTCCTCCAGTGTGACAAATCATGA
Organism: Cimex lectularius; assembly: GCF_000648675.2. Lineage (NCBI taxonomy): Eukaryota > Metazoa > Arthropoda > Insecta > Hemiptera > Cimicidae > Cimex > Cimex lectularius. Next base: position 1,553,000 of record NW_019392657.1, read on the forward strand.
AAAATTTCTCGTTATCAAGTTTTAACTATGGAATTACTGTCAATGATTTTCTACTTCTTAAATGAAGTATCGAGTCAATTGAACTTAGGAACTAAAAAGGTGCGATAAGCTAAAAATACTGCAGTGGTTGTGGAATACCAAACTCCTTCTTTCTAGCTTCCTTCTCATGATCAACACTACATCTCTTAGATTGCATGTTAAGTTTAGAAACGTAATTTGTGTTAAATTTATATTTATAACGGTTTAAGATAAAATAAAAAACACAATTCCCAGCTATTGATGTAAAAATAAATAAATATTCTCGACGAAAGATTTCGGATAATATTTCAGGATCTTTTATCTAGGAATTTTTTAATGGGTCGAAATAAGTCTAAATCGCCCATCAAAGTGATCCTATCGGTCGGAGAAAGGCCTCTGAAGGAATAGCTAGAGGTCCCATCCTTATGCCCCGGAGCGGCTGATTCTTTAAAACTCTGCATCGACGAAATTATTTTTCAAATTTCCGAATCCACTTGAAATATCCTTTAATATTATAATTTCAAGAAATGAACACATGGTCGTAATTGAATAATAACAGGTCGTTGATTTTCCCCATTGACAGGGTGTGCGAGATTTGGACGATTTTCCGTTGGGCAACAAAACGAGAAATTTCGGTACTGAAAAAAATACGTCAGCTCGTTAGGCTTATGTTTGCAGGGTCTTTAAATGGCCAAAAAGTATGGTGTTTTGTTCACTTTTATACTATTTTGGCATATTAATGGTTTTAATTGTTATTTTTTGTGTTTTTCTGATCAAAACTGAGATTGTACATGCAGTTTGTAGTTTTTATACTTCCATTTTTTTTGTACTTACTGGTTCTGTTCGTTTTGGAATTTTTGGCCCTTTTAAACCCAGGTTTGTCTAAATATATATATTTTTCGAATCAAGAGCCGAAAGAGCGTCGTAACAAAAGTGATTTATTCAAATGTTATTCAGGTCCGAGTTGGACCGAGGGCTGGAGTTATTATTTTAATAGTTATAATAGAATAGGAAGGATCTCGATAAGTGCTCTGGTATGTGATGTGGAAATTGGTATCGGACCCGGTACCGGCTCGTTGCCGGTAAGTGCGCCAGACCGGGTGTGGGTTGATAAATTGCCGAGGGGCCCGCAATAACATCCTATGCCGGGCCCATGACCCGAGCCCCCTCCAGCATAGCCGGCACACCCTCAATAACAAACAGCATAACAATACGAATGCAAAACTGCTCGCTCGGGCAAATCAGAGACAGCGCGACAGCGATTTCTGGAGGGCGAAGATTGTTAACGCTGCACTTTGTTTAATTAAAACTAAAATGAGATTATTGACACAATAGCTAACAGAAAACCACAATTTTTAAAAAAATCTTGTACATATGACACGTATTAAACTGAGACCTCTTCCACTTTCTACCATGGCAATGAAAAATAGTCTACAGCAGTGGGGGAAAAAAATAAAATTTTCATCTTCTCAAACTTTTCTACACGACTTTTCACAATTTTCACATTGCAACTTTCCCAGAGTGTGATAATTATTAAAACATATTTTGACCTATAGCTTGCTTCTTAGTTTTATGGCGTTTCGCCTTCTTCAGTGGTGGATCTGACAGACCAAAAATTAGAGTTCCAGAAAAACTACCAGAAACGCCCTACCTACAAAAATGGTTAATATTCTATTGCCAAAATGAGGAAGAAGCTATGTAACAACATCGTCCATTTGGGAATCTATTTGAACATAGTAAATCAACAGATTTTCTTATTGAAATCTACACTTTGATTGCTTTAATGGATGGACAAAGATTTTGTCATCGCTGATTACCCCTGGCCATCCCGATCAGCCAAAATTTCCTGTTTCAAACAGATTTTTATTTCCTCTTCCCTCACTGTTGTAACATTCTTTACTTAACATTTATGAAATTAAGTCAGATTATAAACTGGATTATATATAGAAAAACCGGATATGAAAATGATTAACACAATCATCCTATTTAGGATTGTCTAGAAAGATTTTTATTTTACTTTCTAGTATAAAGTTTTGACCAACTCTGCTTGAAAATAGTTTATTTATTAGTTAATAAATTAAAATAAAATTGGAGGGAAAAAAATTATTATTTTTACACTTTAAATTTTTCTTTGAACCAATATTTAGGAACTGACTAAAAACGTCCCTAAGCAGATTGCGCAAATCAAGGTTATAAGCAGGGAGAGGCAAAATACTAATCCTCCTTCCCATTTCTACAAAATTCGAAACCAAATCTAATACTTTGCTGCGCTCTCAAACCTCAGTGCGACTTTATTCATTGAACAATTTTATTTTAATTTGACCCAAAGCGGAAAACATCTCAGTTCCATGACAAGTACGAGTTTTTTCCCAACCTCCATTGTAAATTCTCCTAGTGCTTAAGCTTTATATTCCTCTTTTCATCCTGCTTAATCAATCCTGTCTTTATCTCGAGTAATTATACATAATCGATCAGTTTTAAAAGACCCGGAATCAAAATTTTTCCACCCTGAGACATTATCATTACAACTTATTGATTATTTGTCAAGTTTTTATAAATCTTAAGTACCGTACCGATGACGAATGGCATTAAACGTTCTTCTTAAATCATACAGTCCAATTTTACAATTTAATAAACCAAAATGATACGTGTTCAAAGAAACACTAAGATAACCCTAAGCACAAAGGATAGCAAGCATATAGCAAGATTTCTCACTCTAGAACAGTGTCATGGAATCACTAAATATTATTTACATTTTCTTATCACTATTGTATGTCAAATGACCCACATAATAGGCCAAAAGTTTAGAATAGGAAGCTCACAATGATCTGCTTAGTCATATGTTCATGATTTATATAATTGAACTCTGGTTTAACTACCTAAGCAGACCTGACCGAGATCTCTTTTTACCATAAGCAAATGTTCCTGTTTGATCTGTTGTTGCTTTTCAGCCAAAACGGATCAGGAAATACGTATATGATGTCTTTAACGTGTTTTTGCTTTGTTTCAGTGGTGAGAGGCATGATCCAGAGGGTGGAACCGATCGAGGACACCGACGTTTCCGAGATCACAGTCAAAGTGACCAAGACCCTCCGGCGGTGGTCGCCCTGGGGCGAGAACGAGGTGTACGACGACGGTGCCGACAAGGAAGTCGTCCAGGTCGGTCGTCACTGCGGTGCTCAACACGGAGGAGGCGAGATGGTCATCATGGCGAGGAGGAAACTGGGCCAGCTCGTGCTCAGCTGCGCGCCACGGCTCTCTGAGTGGAAGGACGTCGTCAGGGAGGCAAATATCATGGATTCGGCCCATTGCGTGCTGTCCAGTTAGCCATCCTTTCACCAACTAGTCTATTCACTGTCTAGTTTAACCAACTAGACCAATATAGTCACTGCCCTTTCCAGGGTTCCTCGCTTAGTCAAGAGCGAACTCAATACATTCGAATTTTCAAAAACGCCCTCGAGTCCTCCCCTCAACAAGCGTTTCTTTCAACAATTTATTTTATATTATATATTTTTATAAGGTTATCAGTTTTTATTTCTGAAAAATCATACTTGGTCTATTTAAAAAAAAATCTAAGGAAATATATAAATTATTCATTCCTAAGCACTTTCTATCAGATTTATACAATGACATAAACCTTAGCAAATGTCGTTTCAAGTCTTGAAAAAAATTTGAGTTGTTTAAGAATATTTTATCAAATTTATCTGTTATAGTAAGCATCAACAATCTTTTACAATTTTATATGTACTTAACAATCGCAACTAATAGACTGTGCAATAAAACTCCATGATAAAAATTATGTAAAATAATTGTATAAAAGATTGTAAATAATGGTCTTGATATTTAAAAGAAAAAAGTGCAATAATCAAATTATTAAAAAAATTATTATTTAATGTTTATAGACTTTCACGTTCTTCTTTGGCTTGCTTTGTACTCCACTTTGTGCTAGACGCTTTTTTTATCTTCCTCGCTTAGATTTTTCTACTTTACAATAGGCTTTCGTTTTTTAACGTACTAATGTGTTTTTTGTTTATATAAGCTTCCTTGTTTTTGTACATTTGTGAATTCCCAGTGCCAAATTATGTTGTTTGTTTTTATGCAAACTTTCAGTTTGACAAAAAGCAGTGTCTTTGGTGCTTTCTAGTGCTCCCGTTCAGCCTTCATACGATCCACACTTTTCCGCGTTTTTTCGAAAAGGAAACAATTTTTTTTATATATTTAAGCAAATAAAGCGAAATGTAGCGACCATTTCACCTTTTATAAACAAATACGAAAACCACACCATTTTTTTTTTCCTACGCGCACTATAATCACCTTGTGTATATTATTTTGCACATATCTTTTTTTTTTGTAATTTAGATTTTAATTTCTTGTTAAGCACAAACTTTTCTTTAAAAGCTTGTGCGTTATAAATACTGTAAATATAAAACTAAAAGAGCTACCAATGTTTTTATAATTTGTTGATCTCATATAAAGAAAATTTATTGTAAATAATCTCTTTTGTTTATCGGTAGCAAAATGGACAATTTTTATTTTCTAAACGTAGATTTCTAATGTTAAGCTTGTTTAAACATAGTTTTGTTTAAAAAGAAAATATATGAAAGTATAAAAAATGTAGAAGAGGCCATATGTAGTTTGTAGAATGTATTATGAAATTTAAAAAAGAAAAATGTGATATTTTGTAAATATTATGTTAAAAAAGAGAAAGTTACGATTGAAATTTATTTTGTAATTAAATGTTAAGACATTCAATTATTGTTTTTGTTTATCCAACAATCCTACAACTTCTACAGTGATGATACCAGAAACTACCTACGTAGTCGAGGAGTTGGTCCATTGCCATAGCAGTTCCAGGCAGGCTTCAGGAAAATATATTCGACAATAGAGAGTAACCATTTTCAGTAAAAAAACCTTTTAATATTAATATCATTCTTCTTACATTCCAGATCTGCCGTTAGAGGTGAGGGGATTTTTAGCTTGAGAGAGTTGAATTCTGGGATAAGGCAGGGTTGTACCTTAAGCCCATTATTGTTCTCTTCTTTTCTCGATAATCTCCCCGACTATTCGAATACGAAATCCATGCTGTATTTTTCTTCGTGAGTTTCTTCTTCGTACCTATAATAATCAATATAAAAAAAACATGAATGTCTTATCCTAACTGGAATCTTTCCAGTCATAGAAAGTAGAAAATTACGGTCTTTCAGAGCATGATGCTAAAGAGCGCTGATATTCCAATTGTTCTCCCTTTGAAATTGTAAATAAATCAAAATATTTTGGTTTAATTTTCAACTCTTTTCACTCATCCCCACTAGCAAGGCTAGGATCCACAACGCGAAATATAATCTGAAATTTGGCCTAATCTCATCTCTAATACTCACATCCATGTTAATCCAAGCTGTTTTTACCTGTGTACAGCCCTGTTACAAGTTTAGCTTGCCTGGAGTATTCGACAGTATGATACAATTGAAGCCCAGCAACATTAGTTCTGTGATGTCTATCACCTCCCCTCGTTCACCCCTAATTATATTATACAGACCAAGTTATTCAGATATCGTGAGATGCGGTCGGGTGTGATGTAGGTTTCAGAAAAACATTTTCTTTATCGTGGCAACGTTTCGATCTTTTATTGAGATCATCTTCAGGGCTCAAAGTGTTTGTCTTCTGTGTAATTGTGCCATCCTTGCGTGTCGTGTTCAGAGTGCCAGTTTCTATGAACAAATTTCAACTACATACGGACACGCAGCTAAAAGTATTCTGAAGAACATCGCCAACAATGAGAAGAAACTCGCATCGGCCATCAATCAGAGAACTTTTTTGCTGAAATGCAGACCACCCATTGTATTTCCTACTCACATCAAGAACAATTTCAATTTCACAAATGCCACACTAACACAGCCAAACACCAGAATTAACGACATACGTAAAGCCACAGTAAATTTCAAACGAAACATTTTAAACATAGAAATCACCACGAGCTTCAAAAACATCAAGTCATTAACACAAAAATTACACCAATTAAAACTCAATGCCGCCAACATAATACCTACAGACATTTTAAAAGAATTTTACACACATCAAAAAGATGCATACAACGCCCACTTTGACCAAATTAAAAATAAACACATCAAAAAATTAAATAACTTAATCAACAAACAAACACCTTCTAACACAAACAAATGGTTCCTAAACCTAACCAAAAGGAGCACTCTCAACACGACACGCAAGGATGGCACAATTACACAGAAGACAAACACTTTGAGCCCTGAAGATGATCTCAATAAAAGATCGAAACGTTGGCACGATAAAGAAAATGTTTTTCTGAAACCTACATCACACCCGACCGCATTTCACGATATCTGAATAACTATCGATTAACGGTCACTAATCTCTACACATTTCTACAGACCAAGGTTGACATCATTTTCCTATAGTCATGACACAAAGTTTTAAATTACCAAAACATCGGCTTCCTACCAAAAAAAGAGCTACAGATTATTAGATACAAAATATCATAGTTCTCCTGGAATGGTTTGTCTCAAGAATTTTGACTGGATAATTTTAATGAATAGTCGGTTTTACTTCCTAACCTGATCCAACCTGATCGCTCACACTTACAACTCAGCTCAAAATTCCCCCAGATTCTTTCTATATAAACATCTCGTTATGTTAAGGTCTGGTTTAATATATCTGGGGATGGTTATGGAAAGAAAGACACAGATTTTTTTTCGAATGAACCTGATTGTTTACTTATGTTTTCGATGTTGCACCAGCCTGTATAATAATCCTGTCAAGCAGGGTCGATAGTTATTTATTTCAGGTTACTAAACCACCTGCTGTATCAAACCTCAGCCATATGGTCCGTTTCTTTGTATTGTTATTTTTAACATATAGTGTCTTAATCACCAGATTTAATTCGTTCCTTTAATGTTATTAAAGTATCAATTGATCAGTAATTTTTTTATAGTAGAAATATTATTTATAGGACAAACAATGTACATAATCATGTCTTAGTTTAGAGGGAAACGTGGTGAATCACCTCAGCTAGAGTTTGAATGAACTGTGAATCTTCAGTTTTGTCATTCTTTTTCGCCTCGGGTCAAACGGGATTGGAAGACACATTCCGAAACGGCATGTCATCATGCCGAACCTTTTTGCCGACTAATTATTTTTCCTGACATGGCCTTCATGAATATGTAGCCGCGAGGAGGTCCTCGTCGAATTACCGCCCGTCAAATTGCCAAATATGCCGGGTGTGGTCGAAACGTCGTTGTGATTTAATGCGAGCAGACAAAAATGAATAAAAGCCTAATTAATACAAACCCACGTACAGTAAAATAAAATAAAACAAATACAGCTGTGAGTATGAATATGCAAACGAATGCTACTGCTAGCCTTCTCCTGAAGACTTGACAAGCGAAATTGATTTTAGAACTGGTACAAATTAATAAAATATGTACATATTTTTTAATAAATAAACTGTGATGCACTAAAAACTTTCAACGATTGCATAGATTGACATTAATGATAAGTTATAGACAGACACAAAAACATAAAGTTATTGGTGAAGCTCTGTCCATCTATTTATCTATGTAGATGTATTTTCGGGCTGGATGTATGAAAAATTTGATTTTCATAACCAATTTCGCGTTATTTTTAGATAGGATTAAGCTTTTGGACTGGTAAGATTAGGTGAATATGTTGAAGATGGGGTTAGGTTAGGTTAGTAGTGTTAAATTTAGGACGGCTTATGCTTGATTAGGGTTAGGTGAGTATGTTGAAGGTAGGGTTAGGGTTAGGCAGGCTTTAGAATGAGATAGGTTAAGATTGATAGGGTTAGGGGAGATTAGGATTATCTTCCCTTTCTCGCTAATCTTACCATTTCTCTGTCTCTCGGTCTGTCTGCCTGTCCGTCTCCCTCTCACACACTCTCACTCTCTCTCTCTCTCTCTCCTCTCTCCTCTCTCCACTCTCCTCTCTCTTTCTTTCTTACTCTATTTTGTCTCACGTACACACTCTCTTCTTCCATCATTTAGGTTCGCTTTCTGTCTAAATATATTTTCAACATATTTTCTGGGTGTTTTACATACTCCCTACCTTTTTCATTTTTTCCTCACNTATATATATATATCCATCTAAATCTGTCTCTATATATCTATCTACCTATTTATCTTTATCTCTTTCTCACTTAGTTTCTTTGTGTCATTTTCCTTCTGTCCCTACTTCACTCTTCTCATTTTGCTATCTCTTTCACCTATCTATCTAATTGTCAATATGGCTTTGTTTATTAATCTCTGTGAACATTTTTCCTTTTAACTCTATGTGTGTTTCTATTTTAGCTTTCTTTATCTATATGTACCTACATAACCATTTTTTTCATACGGTCACTATTTTTAATATAGTTTATCACTGTTTATAATTTTAACTGATGCATAGCATTCAGAACGCCTCTGTTGAAATGCAAATGGGAAATAAAATGATACTATTTTTAATATACACAATTTTCAAATTTAATCAATATACAGTCAATGCATGGTATATATGTAATGTTATAGAACAAATTATTTATAAAAAAGCAACGTTTAAATAAATCATTGATTCGTTTTTATAACACTTTAACAAACAGTGTACAAGTGTAGAAACATTATTGAGTCGGGCGAAGATGTGGAGTGGAGTAATCTGAACCAATTTACCTCCTCATCTCATATACATATCGCGTGTGCAAGTCAAGAGGCTCCAACCGAATAAAAAGCTATTGGCCCATTGCTCCTCCTAATTGAAGACCTGCCATCTGTAAATAATATTCTAAGAATTAACAGAAAGGGGAGAAAAATGTTGGCCTGCCTGAAAAGGGAAAGAATGTTTAAGTACATTGAGTTTACAAATGTCTTGAGGCTAATAGATAGAAGATACTCTAAAGAGTTGTTTCACTGTTTGACTTTTCCTTTTGCCTTTATCAATCTTAACAGATTTTCAATTTATAAACATACGCTTTACAAAAAGTCATAGGATCATAATATTCACAATCAATTGCCAAGTTTACTAACGAAAACGAATGACAACGCTGAGCACAAAAATTAACGCTTTTGAATCGGTATTTCATATTTCTATAAATAAAAGAATCAAAATTTAGTTATTCAACAAGATGTATTGCCAAGAAGGAGGTTTTATGTATTTTAGAGCTTGTCACTTGAAATAATTGCACACCTAATAATAAGAGGCGTGCCAAACCCTGCTTATAGACTTAACGACGTTGCGGCATCAATGTTTTCTGCAATATCACATTTTTCACACATTCCCTCTCGTTTTCTCTCTCTCTCTCTCTCTCTCTCTCTCTCTCTCTTTCTCTCTCTTACTTTCTTTCTTTCTTTCTTTCTTTCTTTCTTTCTTCCTTACTTTCTTACTTTCTTTCTGTCTTTCTCGCAACGAAAAGACACGTTAACTTTTTTTCCGGCTTTACAAGTTGTCAATTAAAAAGTTTGATCAACCAAAATACATCCTTCAGGTTTGAGGCAGCGAAATTCTTAGAAATGAGAGGAACCAGTGTCTTGCCTCGACCTGCTTCTAGCCCTGACGTCGATCTGCTTTCCTTCTTCCATCATTTATGTTCTTTTTCTTTCTAAATCTTTCATTTTATTGTTTTACTCACTCCCTACCTTCTTCATTTTCCCACTCTCTCTCTGTCTGTCTGTCTGTCTGTCTGTCTGTCTGTCTGTCTCTCTCTCTCTCTCTCTCTCTCTCTCTCTCTCTCTCTCTCTCTCTCTCTCTTTCTTTCTTTCATTCTTTCTTTCGTGTTAAATTTTTTCTCAAGCACACACTTTCTTTACGTTGGCTTTCTGTCCAAAACTCTTATTTTTTTATTGTTTTACTCACTCCCTAAACTTCTCATTTTCTCCCTCTCTTCTTTCTCTCCCTTTCTCTGTCTCTCTCCCTCAACCTTTCTCTCTTTTTGCCTCTTCTCTCACTCCCTTTTTTCTCTCTCACTCTCACTTTCACTCTTGCGCTCTTTCTCGATCTTTCTTACTCTCTTTCACATTTTAACACTCACTTTATTTTGTCTCACATAAACAATATTTTCTACCTTTCCACATGTTCTCTCTGTATAGAACTTTTTCTCTTTCATTATTTAACTCTCCCTTCAAACTCACTTTTCCTGTTTCGCTTTATTTTCTTATTTATCTCACATACACATTTTTTTTCCTACACTACCGCTTTTCTACTTTAGAATTCAATGATAACTATAAATATAATTTGTGCTTTGACTACTTGTACGATGTAAGCCCATTTGGCCCGGTCTATTACTTAATATACTTGGGCTCAACTGGTTGAGACGCAGTCGTGATTTAAACCAGATCGCAGAGATGAAAGGAGGCTCGCGTTATTAGTAATTACGTTTAAATGATATGTAATTTATGACCGGTTCAAGTAGCGAGCATTCTAATATGATCACGTAGCCGAGGGAAAAATCCGTATTAATACATTTTTATCACTATTACAAACTGATCGGGTGCGAGGGATCGGACGCATTTCCGAGATATGCCAGAGGTTGGAAAGGTTTATCACCAATTTGAGATAAGCAGGTACGTAAGCTCCCCAGGTATCGCACGACAACTCTGTGTAATTCCAGTAAAGAAAATACAGCGTTCACGGAACAGGAAACCAACCGAGATTTGTGTCTTTCGATAAGAAAAGCCAATTCTGTCAACATGACAGCCTAGTGGAAAGGGGACATGAATGGAAGAATCGTTTATCTAAAAATTACTTTTAAGCGGCCAATTTGGCAGAATTTATCATTTTAAAAAATTTCTTATTCCATGCAATTACATAGCCAACATCAAGAAGGATAATGAAAAACCTACCTTATATAGGAGGATTTATACAATCCTTTTTAAAAAGATAGTTCCTACTCACAGTAAGTTGTTTTGCAACGATCCAGATTTCGAGCCTTTTAGCTCATCATCAGGTTGAAGGACTTCTACAACCACGTCTCTCGACATGAATTGCCAAAGTGAACCCGCTGATTCCGCCAACGCGACGTTCCAATTAGCAGCTGATTTGTTTAATGGCGCTCAATTTGAACGTGCGAAACGCGGAAATTATAACACAAATAAATATTATACTAGTAAATACTTAATATTATTAAATTACTATAAAAATAATAACAATTAAAATAATTAATTTAATTATTTGGATGTTTGATATTATTTATGTACATTTAAAATGGGAGGTAGATCAAAATCTGTTATATTATAGAAATCCTTTTTACATGGCCCGGCTGAATTTTTCTTCAACCAAGGCCATCAAGAAAACAAAAAATTCTGTGTAATATTTTTTAGACTAGTTTCTAATTTTTACCTTTTTTTTAGAAAAATTTTACAGGGTTCCTCACGCCCAGTCCAACTTCAAAATTTTCAACCCTATACTTCCTGATACTTCATTTTAAAGGATTTTTTGCGCTGAAACAATGGTGCAATCGGATTGGTCAAAAAATGAAAAGTTAAGGCAAAATATGGAAAAAAAACAGTCGTTTGGTTAGCTATTTATTAATCACATTTCATGTTCAAACTGCCTGCCTTGCGAAAAGTTGCAAAAATTTGGACTTTTTAACCATTCTTCACCGGTGCTCTGAGCGATAGAGTCATGGGAGATGGATTGACAAGCATTTTCTATCCTTGCCGCAGTTCTTCAACTGAGGTTGATGGGTTATGATTGGCTAATAGACACTGTTTTTTAAATGGCCCACAGAAAATAGTCAAGTGGAGTTAAATCGGGTGACCGAGGAGACCAACAGATCCGGCCATGCGGTCATCCTGTCCACCTCCAGGAAGTGTCGATTCAAATAACGTCTCACCTGAAAAGAATTGTATGCGGGGCATCCATCAAGCTGGAGAATCATTCTTTGCAGAGAACATCATCTAATAGTGTTGGTAAAACCCCCTTTGAAAAATTGAAGATAGGGATAGGGATAAAAGAGGTATTGTATTGTGCTCCCCTGTAATTTATAACTCAATGGCCAACTTCAGGTTATTGATCAATCTCCATAGCTTTGCTTGGTTCCTTGGTGTAGGATCTTGCTTGTGGTTTTTCTTGTCCTAGGTGCAAGAACCTTCACACAAACATAAAATGTGTTCTGCGGTCTCCTCCTCTTCTTGGCAGTATCTGCACAGTGTTTCTTCTGTACGGTGCATGTGCTTTCTTAAGTGGCATGCCGAGTCAAGAGTCCAACCAGAATCCTGGTTCGGTTGCGGTTGCCTTCCACTAATTATTTTGTAAGTTTTGCGGATGGTCCTTCTATGAATCACTTCGCGTCCCTCATACCTGTGGTATTGTTCCACCAGGATCCTTATTAAGATGTATCCTTTTTTTGTGGCAGGCTGCTAGGGCGCGTTCTGGGCCCACAGGGTTCATTTGGCCAACATGTTAACCTTTTCGATGCCTCTATGCCCCGAATGTCCAGGGCCTCATATCAGGGTCAAGTCATTAGTGGCGCTGTCTTCCGTCACAGCCTCCATGCAGTTCCAAACACTCTTTGCCTTCGCCTCGCATGAGGCCCTGAGAGCTGCCTGGCTGTCAGAGAAAAAGGCTATCTTCCGGGAATGTATTCCTAGCCTTTTTATTTCTCTGGCACATTGTTCAATCGCTATGATTTCCGACTGGAAAACAGTAACATACTTAACTAGGTTTATCGTCAGTTCGGTCTTGGGGTTCATCCCAAAGACCCCACTTCCCGTACCCTCGTCGGTTTTGGAGCCGTCAAAATTGAGGAACTAAGCGCCATTTAAATTATCTTTGTATAAATAAGGCCCAATTAATTTATGTCCCAAAAGTCCACACCAAACGTTGATACTAAAACCCATCTGATGCTAAGAGTACAAAAATTTTTTCTGCCCACTTTCGGAAATTCCAACGGTTTAGTATGCCATTAGAGGCGAACTTGGAATTCACTAATCCATTGTTCGGAAGAACTTTTTTTTCAGCTTCCCAAATCGACATTTGTGAAAGGAACGACTCCTGTCATAACCAGAGTCTCGAAGTCCCTGGACAAGATGAGAGCGATACGGCTTAAAATGGTAAGTCCGATACATATCTCTAATTTTATTTTTCAAAAAACCAAAACCCTTCCAACATTTCGGAGAGAGCAATTCGGATTTTTGCGAACATTCAGTAAAATATTCAGTTCCTGTTTCTTTTTGCCATAACTTTGTCATTTTTTGACCAATTTAAAATTCGTTTGAACCATTGTTTTCAGTGTAAAAAAATGCTTTAAAATGATGTGTCAGGATCAGTGGCGGATCCAAGGGGGTGTAAAAGAGGAATTAGCCATGTGAGGATGTTGTGTGTTAAATGTAATATGTCTTAGTTTACCTTAATTAAGCGAAGAGGCTAATATTTCAGAATTATAAAACCTCTGATAAACCTTCCCTAAATTAAATCAGTTTCCTTTTAACTGGTCTTTTGTTTTGTTTTCCCCCGGTTCGATACTTTGAACACTCGATTTGATATCAAGAAACCTGTAAGTTGATGTTTAGTTTTAGGTAGATTTCTTTCAAAAATCTAGCGGCCGCATTTTTGATCGCATTGCAATGAAATTTGGCAGGGTGGTAAAGAAGCCTATAAGGACGGTTGAGATTGTTTTTCAGCCAAATCGACTGGGGGTCGCAGAGTGGTAAAAATAAAAAATGCAATCAAAATTTTTACCATTTTTGCGTTTTATCCCGTACAACAACCAGCACGGTTTGTTTAACTTCACTCCCTCCTCGCTACACCCCATTACTGAAATTTTCACATTTTTTGTACCGATTTTAAGCTGGATTCTTCCTGAAACTTTTAAGCTCGGTATGGCTCAAATCCAAGTAGTATTTTGAATGTTATCATAATTTGAAAAAATCCACTTTTTAATTGGGATTTTTTCTCAAATACGGTACTTTCAAACCTAATTTCTTTCGATTAAAAGATCAAATTAATTTCTTTTTTTATAATGAAATGAAACCGTAGGCGTTTCTTAATTCTTCTGCCAGATATCTTTTAAATTAACAGAGTAATGTCGGTAAAAAGCATAAGTCCTTAAAATTTTGTATATTTTTAGTAAATATGGCGTGGATATCACACGTCTTTTGGCGTAAATCTCCCATGGTTCGAATGGAGGATTGCCAATGTTTAACTTCTTTTTTAATTTGGAAAAGTTTATTTGTAGTGTGTTGTCTATTCCACTCACGATCCCATTCTTTCCAAATGATGTTTTTGATATGTGTGGAGAAATCCTTGTAGGGAACTTTTGTATAGGGAATTCCACACGAAATTGATTCTTTAGCTAACTGATCGGCTTTTTCGTTCCCTTGGATGCCAACGTGACTTGGGATCCACATGAAAATAACTTTAACATTTTGAGTGGAAAGTTCTTTTAGTTTGTAAAAGATATCTTGGATGCTCGGATTGTATGAAAAAATATTTTTGATTGACATTAAAGTTGTGAGTGAGTCAGAACAAAGTATGAGAGTTTTATGAGAGACAGATATAACGGTGACGGCTTTAAGAATGGCGACAAGCTCGGCAGAAAAGTTGGAGCATTCTTGAGGAAGTGAGAAACTGTATGAACGGGACCCAGAGATGATGGCCGATCCCATACCTTCATCGGATTTAGATCCGTCGGTATATATAAAATCGGCTAGGGGTAACGGGACGAAAATTTGGAGAATTCTTGACGGTATAAAATTGGGGGAGTATTATCTTTGTTAAAGACGGAAAGCTGCAGGGAGAGTACAGAGGATGGAAGAGTCCAAGGAGGGATAGGCGATGCTTGTTTTTTTTTTTTGGATACATGGTACTTTGATCTTTAAGTCTTGAAGGTTTATTAGAACTCTTAGTGGAAAAGAAAAACGTGGGATGTGCCAGTTTGGAAAATTAGGAAGGGGTGCATTATTGGGAAAGAGAGAACGAAGTGGATGTTGAGGATGGGAAATTACTTTGCCAAAGAACGAAAGGTCTATCAGGCGTCGCCGAAATTTTAGGGGTAGTTCGCCCGCGTCATATATGCTGTTTATGAGGCTGGTACGGAAAGCACCTATCGCCATTCTCAGCGCCGCGTTTTTGGCAGAGCCATAGGCAATACAGCCATATTCTATTTTGGATCGGATTAGTGTTTTGTAAAGCTTGTGTAAGCTGTTTCAATCAGCTCCCCAATTTGTGGAACACAGTAAATTATATAGATTTAATGATGAAAGGCATGTTTGTTTTATTGTTTTGAGGTGAAGTTTCCAATTCAAGTGTTTATCAAAAATTAAGCCTAGGTAACGTACGGAGTCTGCGAATTGAATATTTTTGTTGTTTAATTTGAGTACAGGAATATGATGAGGTTGCTTCTTAGCAAAGAGAATGGCGACTGTTTTTCTTTCTGATATTTTGAAGCCATTTACGTTGAGCCATTCGTTTACCAGAGATATTGCTGATTGAATTTGTTCTCCTAATGGAGGAATATTTTTATGCTTATAGAAGATAACTAGGTCATCGGCATACAGCATAGCTTGGATAGGAGGCTTTATTTTTTTGAGAAGTTGGTTGATGCAGATACTAAAAAGGGTAGAACTAAGAACACATCCTTGCGGGACATCATTTTCCAGTCGTGGACTCTCGACCTTGCATTTGCTGAATATGTCTTAGTTTAACGGTATATTAAATAAAACTTGGTATCATTCTTATATAAAGATAATATTAGTTTAAAAATATAACAAGTTAAATAGTATAAAAGGTATCCTTAAAAAACTACAAATATTCCACTAATGTGAACAATGGCCTTGCATTTCCCTGGAAAGTAGGGGTAAGTCAGGTTTGTTTGTTGTTTTTAATTTTAGGAACGATTCCAAGTTTTCATCGATAAGCCGATTTCTTAATCTACTCTTGATAAAGTTCATGCTTGGAAATGATTGTTCGCATAAATATGTAAATCCAAATAAGGAAAGAACAGCAACCGCCAGTTTCTTCAGTTGATCATCATTATCCAGGTGTTAAAAATCAAGATCTTTCAAAGCAGACCATTTGTGCTTTAAACAACACTTCCAAAATTCTTTATTTTTTAAATCCAGCAACTGCATTTCAAACCTGCCAATATCAATATTAAAGGGCAAAAAATTAATTTATCTTATCGTGGCATTCAGAGGTTTTTTTTTAACAAAGGCTAGCGTCGCTTTGTTGTTTCTAAAGTCTTTGGACCTGCTGAGCAAATTTCTTCAGGAAATGTCTGAGCACATAGTGCTTCCTGATGAATAATACCATGTAAGTATCTCGTGATTATTTTTTTCTTTAAAAATAGCGACAATCACATTTCTTGCACCTGTCATACTTTTCGCTCCGTGTCTGCACTAAAATTTTTAGCATCTTTTTTTTACGAGGGTTCGCAACAGAAGAGGTTATATCAACCCTCAGGGTGCCGGTGTTTTTGAAAAAAAAAAAAAACATTTCTAAGTATTAAATTCACTATTTTCGTGGTCCGCTTGACCAATTAATACTTTACATTAATTAAGGTTTTTTAGTTGAGATGAAAAAAGCTAATGGCATGAGAGGGATTCGAACCCACGACCTTCGGCTAGATACGCCGCTGCTCTACCACTTGAGCTATCGTGACCTCGATCCACNGGTTGAGATGGGGAGTTGATGTCCGAGTGGATCGAGGTCACGATAGCTCAGGTGGTAGAGCAGCGGCGTATCTAGCCGAAGGTCGTGGGTTCGAATCCCTATCGTGCCAATAGCTTTTTATCATCTCAACTAAAAACCTTAGTTAATTTCTAAGTATGTCGGGTTTGAATGCAGGGCCGCTGGAATCGAACCCGGGACCTTTACCTTACAGTGATGAGCGCCTAGCCAACGCCAAAACCGTTGTGGCCACGCCTTTTTTTGTTCGTTTAAGTTTTGTAATAAAAATTTACATTGCAGACCGTGATGTTTTCGTGATTAGACATGTACTTCTTGTGCTTTTGTTTATTTTTGCCTCTAATCTTCTTATTCGTTCTCTTGATGTGATAACCTCTAAGTTGGTGATTAATTTTTTATATTCGTTAATGTTGGTGTCTAAAAACATTAACATTGCAGACTACGACGGAAAAACATTTTGGAAGTATATGAAAAATATGTTTCTTTTTGAAATTAAAGTACTTTTAAATCAAGTTTTTTTTTCAGTTTTCCTTTTGAAGGAGAAGAAAGTATTGCATTAGGCCGAAAAAAGATGTGTAGTGTGCCTTAAAAAAATCGACTTTTTCACCCCCGCTCCCTGATAGCCAACCTGGATCCCCCTTGGTCAAGATGTATAGGGTCGTATTTGAAATTTTGAAGTTGAACTGGGCCTAACCTGCATAATTTTTCTCAAAAAAGGTAAACATTTGAAATTAGTCTAAAAAATATTAAAACGTATTTTTTGTTTTTTTGATAGCGTCATTGGTTCAAGAGAAATTCAGCCCGGAAGGGAAAAGGACAGCCTGTATAGTCCTACCATATGGATGCAGTGCGAAGATCAACAAATCTCTCATTGCGCCGAGTCAGCTGAAATAAGATCATTCTTTTCTGATAAGCTTTCTTGATTTGTGTAAGGAATTTAACACCACGTTTTTCTTTTCACTCTGAGCCAGCGAAGTGGTTAATTGGCGGGAAGCGGTCTGCCAAAAAGGGCTTCCCTTCAAATTTGTCTCTCGGCCCCTGGTTAACGGCGGTGTTAATGGTAAAAATCCGGAGGTGCACGTGTGAGGAAGTCATGTTTCACGTGGACAACCCTAACGAGGGGTCAGGCGCCGAAGGAACACGTGGGCCCCACCTCTGACCACCCGCGGCGCCCTTCGACCTATCCGATTTCACCCTAGACCACTTGCAGAAGCCTAGGGTCGCATTAGAGAACGTGACGCTTCGTCCTTCGCAATTGTCGCATCATGAGTGGTATGATCAAAAAAGCCCATTACGGCTAGACAAAGAGCATAAATTGCCCTCCTTCGGGTGGTCTTCACTTACCTGCTCCATATTTTTTTACGCCCTTCACGCATCCCCAGCCTTGATTTCTAATCATAGGCCATTCAACAAAGGTAAGTACAAAATCATCTCATGTCAAAATATTAAAGAAACACCTAAATCTTAACCTATGAAAAAGTATCTAAACGCGAGGATGAATGAATGCGACGGAGGATGCATGGAGTAAATAAGTCTGAGGCAGTAGGAAACAAGGCTATTTGGTTAATTACATGTTTAACAGTTGCGTGGTTACGAGTAATTTCTTACTTATGTCAGTATTCTACTCCCCTATTTTTTCCACTTGTTGATCCTCGAAATGTAAACGAGCGGAAGGTCAATTACTTTTCATTGTCCCGAAGTGGTAAACTTGCATTCAAACCGAATAAACCTAATTTAAAACACAAAAAATATTCAAGATGAATCCACGTGTCTGGAGTTCCAGATCTTTTATTTTCTTTTAACTACAGACCTCACGCACTGAACAAGAATTAAAAGATAAATTTATTAATCTGTTAGCAAGCCTTTCCTACTGAGTCTGACGGTTTACAACTTCACTGGCAATGGTAACGATAGGATATCTAGCCACATATGTGAAAGAATAATCCTTGCTAGGAAAGAGGCTGATCTATCGCTGAATGGTCCTGAGCCCTTAGGTGTGGCACAGGTATTTTCCCTATCAACCTGACACAGAAAGACAAGATGGAAATGATATAACAGTGTAAATCACTCACTGGACCCAGAAATCCATCCTCCTAGTTTCGGAAAGAAAGAAACAATAGAATCCATCAAAAGCAGCAGCAAAAGCTTCAGTTACCATTCAGCTAACAGGATTCTTTACATGGCACTTCGGACTGTCATTTGAGCAACAATAAATCCTCAACGATCCAACATAGTACATGAAGATTCTGCAAGAAAGCAAAGGAGACAGGAACGGCGTCTAACGAACAGTGGTGCTACACTAGCCCACAGGAGGATGTGCTTTGTGATGTACAACGTAATCTTAGTCGAAATTCAACCATTGATACCGGGCCTTCTAATCAAATTCCTTGATAAACTAGGACTCACCACTGTTCTGTAAGTACAGAATGGGGGATACAGTAGCCATATGTCGCCATAGGTCGAGAGTCCTCAAAGGCGCAGTACATTAAACCGTCCCAAACTTATTGAATTTCACATCTTACTTCTTCTTTTAACTTTCCATTTGAAATTTCAAAAGAAGCCAAGACAGTAGGAATTGCTGAAAAACCTCGCAAGACTGCAACTGCCCCATCTGATACAAGACCCTTTTGCGGTATAGGGATTCGCACTCTCACAGGAATTCCTAGTAGTATGAAGTATAAAATAGTCACTGGGTATAAGATATCCACAAATCTTCTAAGTAAAAAAAGAAATGACAAAATGCAATAGAGTAATCAGGAAGTGAAGCGAATCTTGCGAGGTTTCTTGATGGGATAGTGCAGACCCCATAAGCATCTGAGAAACCTGAATTAAGTGAAAAGTCTGCAAATTGGCATAACCGACCATAGATGCAGATGTAATATTCGGGTGTACTGCGCCCTTTAAGAGCTATTGTATCCCCTGTTCTCTGCCTAAAGCACACCTAAGTACCACAGTAACCGAGTCCTATTTCAGGAAGTTGATAAGTAGGCTTCAATAGTTGAATCTCTTCTATGGTCACATTGTATATCCCAAAGTGCTTCCTCCTGCGGGCAAGTAGCACCGCATTTTGTCAGTAAATGTGTTGGCGTCTCCTCTGCCTCTTTGCAGAATCTGCATGTGCCATCTTGGATTACTCCAATCTTCTTTGAACGTCCATTTAGCTTGTGACTCTTCTGTCAACAATCCGATTAGGATTCGCAGTTTATTCCTGCTTACTTTGACCCATTCTGTTATTTCTTTTCTTCCGAAATTTGTTAAGAGATTCTTGGATTGCCTGTGTTCAATGAGTGAATTCCATTGTTCCTTTATTTTCTTTTTGTCCTTCTGTCTGAGGTACTCAATAATAGTGTTGGCTCCTATGCCACAGAAAGGTTCGGGTCCTATCAGCGGTGTAGCAGCACTCCTTGCATGGGTGTCCGCTTTCTCGTTGCCCTTGTGTCCTGGGACCCAGCAGAAGCTGACCTTGTTCTGTGTACCTAATACGTTTAAATTGGTTTTGCAGTTCAGCACGATCCTTGAAATAATGATATTTGAGCTTAGTGTTCTTGTTTTTGTACCCTTTCTTCAGATTGAATTGAGTACATCTCTTGATTGCATGGACCTCAGCTTGGAAGGTACTGGTGTATTTCCCCATGGGTTCTGAGTATTTGGTAACAGGACCCCTGTACTTTCTTGTGTACTAGATACGAAAGGATGATACCATTCTTAAAGGTGGTGTTTCCCTCTCTTTTTTGGTACATAGATTTATTTGAAAATTTTGATTAAATTCGAACATCCTGTTCTTGTCGCCTCTTGGAGCCATGAGTATCGGATGGTATTTCATTATTATGTTGCTTTCTCTCCATTTTAGTTTTACTCCTGTTGGAGGTTTCACTTTGATAATACTAATGATGGTTTTCTGTACTGTCCTCGTTACGATGTGGTGTAGGGAGTAACCGACCATAACACACCGGCAGATTTAGTACAAAACTTTTCTTCTGAAAAAAGTTCTTTGAGACCTACAGCACAACGTTGGAGAAAATAGAGTAATTACAGGTCTTATATCCAAATACCCGTTGGGTGTTGTGATCGAGGAACTTTACAATAATGCCTGCATATAATTATCAATTAAAATTTTACGGGCAGGCCGGGATTCGAACGCTAACCTCTAGCGAGGCAAATACGAGTCGGATGTCCTAACCACTGCTCACCCAGGAAGAAATATTTACAACCGATATCTCAAAACAGGTTGACATATACCTCAAATCTTACGAAGAATCTTGTAGCACGTACCGTTGAATCTTGCCAACTGAAGATGTTTTCCAAAGAGATAAATTAACACAACCCTCTAATCCGAAAAGTACCAAAGCCAGTTTACTAAATATTTAGTTTAAGGACAATTCTATTTTGGCAGAGAGAATTAAGTCAGTCGGAGAACGAATTAAACAGAAGAGGACTTAGAAAAACTCCTTGTAAAACTTCCAAGGTGTTGTTAAAAATAATCAGCGAGTTTTACACGGAATGAGGGCGTCCGGAGTTAAATCGGAAGATAATAGCCTAGTTGTCGACCGGCGGAAGTATATGGCGAAGATTAAACGACAATGTTAATTGTGACAAAGGTTTTGTCGAGTGAGAGGCTACAATTAATAAAACGGGAGCGTTGCATTCACATCCAGAGGCCCACATCCTCAGCCCCCGAACGACAAAAGGCCGTGTTTAATTGTCTAAGGGACAGCTGCTTTTCCGTCACGAGAGACGAATGAAGAATTGATATTAGGATGATTTATTTAGCCATTGTTGTGTCCGGCAGTCGGGAAATGTAAGGAGGTGAATAACGAAAGCTCACGATCAATCAAGCCCTGTGGGGTTAAGTGAGGATTGTTTTCGGTTCGTCGGACATCATCAGAAAATTCCAAAAGTCACTTTTAACCCGTCTTGTATGAATATCTTAAAGTGTTAATAGTAATAATAGGTAAATATTTAAAGCTCATCCAATTATTAATTTTTGCAACAATAGGAATTTGCTTAACATATTGGGATGGTGAAAATTAATTCAGTTCTGAAAATTTGTTTTATTTTCGCAGGTGCTTGTCAAGTTCAATCAACCCTGAAATATAAGTTGTGGATTATAATAAATACTTTTAACACTTATCTTTTAAACAAAACATGTTAGTTTATATTTAATTTTATAAGAGTGAGGACCTTCGAAATTAAATTTGTTCAAAATAGACTTTCTTCAATTTTATTTGTACGAATTTTAACTTGGACAAAGTGTGGCCCAAATCGCGTTTACAATCAACAGTGTTTGGGGGGAGGGAAGCATTAGCGAATGCACGGAGCAGCGATAATTTCAGAGATTTCTATTTCGAAGACTGGGAAGGTCACAGTAGGTCGTCTGTTGTGGACGAAGACCAATTCAAAACGTTGATTGAAGAAAATTTACTTAATCCAATTGTGGAAAAGTTTAGTGTTGACCACTCAACCGTTGTTCACCATCTGGAGCAAATTTTTAAAGAAAAGAACCTCGAGAAGTGGGTACCGCCCGATTTAACCGAAGCCCAACGAAATCGAATTTTGAAATTTGAACATACCATCCGTTGCGCCGCCAAAATTTCTCGATTGAATCATCACGTACTAAGAGAATGGATTCTGTACGATAACAGGAGATGTACAGGTCAGTGGCTAAGGAAGAAGCACCAAAATACTTCCCGTACCAAATCTGCACCCAAAAAAGGTTATGGTGTTTGGGGTACTGCTGGGGTTGTTCAATGAAGTTTCCGGTGACACTATCACAGCAGAGAAATATTGCCAAGAAATTGACATAATGCACGGGAAACTGCAACGTCGTTGTCCAGCATTGGTAAATCGTAAGGGGACGATTCGCAATGCCTGCGGAAACTTACGGACTTAGGATATGAAACTTTACCGCACCCGACCTCTCGCCTACATAGACGTCTACTTATTTAGACATTTGTTCACTTCTGAAGGGATAACTATAGAGAACGCGGTGAAGTCGAAAACGCCTTCCAAGACTTTATTGTGAGTCGAAATAAAGATTTTTATGACAGCGGAATAAAAGCCCTAATTGCACGTTGGCAAAGATGTATTGATTGTGATGGAAAATATTTCGAATAAATGTTCTTTATTTTATAAAAATTAAAAATAGTTTTGACTACTTTTCCAAAACCTGCATTATTCTTGCACCAGCCTAGTACTTTACTGGTCCAAGTTATGTATTTTGATGTCTACCATACACATGGGCGGCTGATAAATTTATTGAAAAAAACCTATTTATTAAAAAAACGAAATAGATTAACTTTACATCCATTATATTTCGTGGTCCGAATGGCCAAATAACTTCTTTCAATTAATAAATCTTTATGAAAGGTATTTATTGAAATGAAAAAGTACAAAAAGTAGTAAGGTGGCCTACACTATCAAGCGGCTTGATCAAATGCTTGAGTAAATCGATTGTATCAAGCGTGATTGATAGTGTAGAAACCTGATTGACGCTTGAAGCAAGCATTGATGGTGATTGATAGGAAGTTGTATGACTCAAGCAGATGATCAAGCGGCTTGATAGTGTAGGGCAATTTTCATCAAGCATTGCGTCAGTCACTCGGTGGAAGTCATGGCGTCTCCACTCCAGTAGATAATCAAAACTTTCTTGGTCCATTCTCGAAAAGTTCCTGTAGTCCTCTGGTTCCGATTCACACAGAAAGTTTAGTAGATGTTCATGAGTGAAGCGGTTTCTCAGTTTGTACCACTCCTTAGCCCACCGTCGTTTTTTCTTTTGCTGTTTTTTCTGCTTCAGGGCAACCAATGTTAAGACTAGGAAGCCCAAATCTGTATTTGAAACCATTCAGCACCGAAACAAAACAAAAAATCAAACAGCGAAACGCACTGCTCCACTTCACGGCTTCCACTGATGAGGGTCGAGGGAGTTTTGACCGAAAGATTGAGGGGTTGATTGAAGCCCGCTTGAAGCTCCCATCAATCGGTGGTTCAAGCATTTGATCAAGCCGATAGTGTAAGGGCACCTTTAAGTGTCACGGGCGGGATTCGAACCCACGACCTTCGGCTAAATACACCGCTGCTCTAACCACTTCAACTATCGAGATTTAATAAGTAAAACGAAGTATATTTTCACTAAAGCTCTCCGTGGCCATTTCATTTGTCGCCGTGAATCGAATCCTGATTACACATTTGAAAAATGGCAAAAAGGAGGGAAAATTCGAAAGGTAGGTTGAGATGGGGAGTTGGTGTCCGAGTGAATTGAAGTCACAAGTGGTAGAGCAGCGGCGTTTTAGCCGAAGGTCGTGGGTTCGAATCCCGCCCGTGACACTGATTTTTTCATTTCAACCAATACCTTACATAAAGATTAACTTTACAATTAAAACTAGTATGTTCCAGCTTTGTTCGCTCTTATATCCTTCGCCACACACAATTATTGATCACGCAAACCTTTAAAAATGTATTATAAGGGGCCTCGAGAAAGATGATTATTATGTTTTTTGTACTTGCCCACAGGTACAACGGTATTGTATGTAATTAAATCGATTTTATGTGGTAAAGAGTGGACGGTTGATGGAAAAGGGTTCTCGTAGCCATGCAATCCATTTGGCGTGCGGCGTAAACCCATTTTCATTATCCTGTAACGTCCTGCCCCTCATGAACTATTCATGATCGGCGTGTACAACAACAAAAAAGTGAACGAGTGACCTTCGGTGAAGAACAATTTTCTTACGGTTCACCCCCTTTGAAAAGAGGAGATTAGGCCGGTGATTTACGCCCAGGGCCGGCCACGGGCATATATCATATATTAAGTTACACGTTGGGACCGTCAACTCTCGCGTCCACGCCGTGTTTTATGATAATGCCTCCGAGCCGGCATAAATTCAAAAAGCACAAATCCATTGTGCTCCGGACGGAGTTTCTTCCCCGCCACACCACCGGCCGATCCAAAAGCAGTTCTGTCTCTTTTACACAATATTGTGATAACGGAATATAATTTTATTTTTGAGTTATTAGCTCAAGCGCTTATCTCATGTTTGTATCTGACTCCACCACGATCCTTTATTCTTGTTTTTCATAAAACAAGACAAATATGCAGATCTTGTAACATATTTCATCTGACACATGTGTTGCTGTCAAGTCTTAGAATGTTAGCTGATCACAGGTTTCTTACTGTTCGCTTTTTATCATTGCAACTAAAACGTATGTTAATGTCACGAGATTTCAATTCAACGTGCAACAGGTTCAAGTATTCAGCAGTGTAGTAACCAAAGACATATTAGTTTTATAGCAGGATTTATATAAGTTGCCTAGTGAATGCTCAAGAGTAAGACTATTTTCTGTATTAGAGATGGTGTGAAATAATTTTAGATCGTCTGTAAATAGTAATGACCTTACAGAATGAAGAATATAAAGAAAGTCATTGATAAAGATAAGAAATAGAACAGGACCCAACGTGATCCCTGAGATATGCCTGAATTAGCTTCCAATTCAGAGGAATAGATCTTAAGTCGAACTCTTTGAACGCTGTCTTTTTTGGAAAGCCAAATTATTTGAGTTTTAGAAGTAATACACTATGATAAACCAAGTCCAAGGCTTTGGAGAAGTCAGTGTATGTAACATCAACTTGCGAATTTGATCTAAAGGCAGAAATGGTGTTATATGGTAGAAACTGAGCTAGAACCAATATATGTTTTCATTTTAAATTCGCACTTTAAGTACATAACGAGAGAGGTTTACCATCGCCCAGGCTTCCAGGGATCATGGCGTGTGAAATGTAGAAAAAAGGGCTATTCTGTACATTTCAATGGAAGGCACTAGCTCGTAAACATGACAATTCCAACGCTATCTTTGTCTCTTATTTAGATTTTTGTGACACTCGTGCACTTAAAACCAATCTCCATTCTTTAATTATAATAGAGAATCCCTAAGAGAAGAGTTTGTGGCAAGAGCCGTGATGTCCCAACAATACACACTGTACAGGGAACTAAATCCGAATGTAAAATGTGCAAGCTTGACTGGGAAAAAACAAGCACAATTTATATCCTCGATCCATCAGACGGTTAGTGAAGTTAAGGGGCGAGTTGCTTAACTTGAGGTACAAACCGTACCAAGCTTGTGAACGAGAAGAATGCGGTCTTTTTTAAGGTGAAAGCAAGGGAGGACATTTTCTATTTTAACACGTTTACCCTGCTCTTTCTGAACATAAAAGATTGTTCTTCGGGTGCAACCCCGGGGGTTTTCACAAGAAATTTTTTTTTAAGTTTATTGGATGCAACCAATTGGGCTGCATTGGTAGAATAAAACAGGGGAGCCTGAATATATAGGAAGGATTATGTTGAATAATAACATGTTTTATTTTATCTATTATTCCATCTTATTATTATTCTTAGTTCTTTTTTATTCTCATGTGTATACTTCTTTCCCTTCTTACTTTTATTCTTGTTTATCTTTATTTCTTCTAATTAATCTATTTTTATTGTTTTTATGGAATTTAACTAATTCATTATATTAGTTTCTATTTAGTTATTTATTTTATTTCAAGAAAACGTATACTTTTGTTAACCGTTTACAATAATTTATTACCAGGGAGGCTTATATAATTTTAAAATGTATAAAATTATTTATTTATTTTATTTATACACTTTACTTTTTATTATTATTATAATTATTATTATCAACATTATTGCTACTAGTTATTCAGATATCGTGAGATGCGGTCGGGTGTGATGTAGGTTTCAGAAAAACATTTTCTTTATCGTGCCAACGTTTCAATCTTTTATTGAGATCATCTTCAGGGCCTGGGATTTACAAATAATGTTTACATTTAGCAAATACATTTAGGATGTGGAAAAGTGAATTTATACAATGCAAAATATATTTTATATTCAAGCTAAATATTTCTACTCACTCAAAGTGTTTGTCTTCTGTGTAATTGTGCCATCCTTGCGTGTCGTGTTGAGAGTGCCAGTGAGATTTTGTTTATATATGTTTGGTTTTGAAGTCTCAACACGACACGCAAGGATGGTACAATTACACAGAAGACAAACACTTTGAGTGAGTAGAAATACTTTGTTTGAATATAAAATATATTTTGCATTGTATAAATTCACTTTTCCACATCCTAAATGTATTTTGTAAATCCCAGGCCCTGAAGATGATCTCAATAAAGATCGAAACGTTGGCACGATAAATGTTTTTCTGAAACCTACATCACACCCGACCGCATCTCACGATATCTGAATAACTATTAAATGTATCACTGTATCATTGATAAATCTTCAGCCTCTTGACAATTCTTCTTGCTGTTTTTGAATTTTCCATAATCCAATTTTTTTAAATATATTTTAAATAATGTTTTGGCTTTGCAAGAGTGTGGTTGAAAAATGTTAAATTGACGAATGTATATTTAGGTTTTGGAACAAGCGGGGGAGACGTGTCGTTTAAACGAGGCAGACGCCTGGAATAATGTCCAATCAACGACCTCCGCACTTGCAAACTGCTTTTATACCGGCACTGACTACAAAATTAGCTAGTTGCACAGCGGTCGCCGTCAATTTCTATTAACGACGACCTCCGGTTTCGGGCACAATCAAATCGCAGACGGGTCCTCGGGCCGGCCGTGGCGATTCGGCGCGAATTGAACGATTGATTGATGCCTTTTTAAAACATCGTTTTGATCGGGAATTAATGGAAGAACTGGGCCGTCAAACGTCGAAGGATGACGATGGCCAGACGTTGTAATCGAGTGGTTTACTCGAGTTCAAAATCCTTTGACATCGCTTGTCTTCCATCACTGATTAAGACTTTGACGTTCGAGTGGTGCCAACAACTACAACTTTTTTTTCCATTTTCTCTTTATTAGTTTCCTTACGTATTTTGTGTCGAGTATGGGATAAATGAGGCATCTGCGATTCCTCACGAGTAATTAAATACTTTCCCATAGGAATATATTATTTCATATAATTCTTTTAACAGCAATTTTAAACAATTAGAGTCAGAAGGACAAACACAAGAAAAAGGAACACATTCTGTATTCATCCAGATACATAAATGCAAGACTAAACCAATACGCTAGAACATCATAAACATAAAAGTTTCTATCTGCTAATCCACCGGAGGACGAATGCTCTCTAAAACCAAGTCACCCTGCTATACATTCAGACCCTGAGTCTATACTTAAAAAGTTATTGTGTAGTTGTTATTAAATTATTAAATATTACACTGGTGAGTTTTGGATGTACATAAGGCCTTTGACCACTATGGATTATTGTGGAAGCTCAAGAGGATCCTACTAGCAAGCTGTTACCTAATCCTATGACCCTATCTTAAAGACCTTTACATCCAAGTATCCCTCAAAACTATCCATCCTATTCTAGGAGGTGACCCAGAGGGCAGTGTCCTCGCTTCTATGTTTTACTCAATTTGTATCTCCTACTACCTACGCAACCTAACACATTCACCCCTCACCTTTGTAGTTAAAGAACCCGTCACAGCTTCCGGTAATCTCCAAAATCATTTGCATATCCTCGAATCCTGTCTCCGACAGTGGGAAATGAAGGTCGACGAACCCAAATCAACAAACACAATATTCACCCTAAACAAGAAACCACCAGTACAACACTGTTCGCAAGGTACGATAACTCGGACTCAATCTGGACGAACTACTGACCTGAAATCCACATGCACGACTTAAGCTCGTAGACTGTAACGCAAAGCTTATCACGATAAAATTACTACTCGACAGACGATCTTATCCCTTTATGACAGACAAAAAAAAATTTTACATGCCCTCCTCCCGTTTGGTCATACGTACTTGAACTTTACGGGACAGCAAAATGTTCCAACCTTAATCGACTACAATCCCTTCAATCTAAAATCCTCAGAGACCATCCATACCGACCTAAATGTTCTTCTTGTCACTCAACTAGCCCAATCCGGCTATAAAAAGTTCCTTTTCTAAACTGTCACAACATCAGAAAGCGTACCTCAAAAACCTGTCAATCAACACGTTAGCAAATAATCCTCACAGAGACTGAAGCGTCGGTGGACCCGCGACAACATCACAACTTGACATCGGTCCACCAGCCCATCTCACTCTTCATATTGATGTAATTACGGCTTCCAGGTTGTTGTACATGTTTCCAAGTTATTGTTTATGTTAATACAACGTTTTCCCGTGCAAACTTTCCTACCTTTTTATCTGTCTCTCTCTTATTTTTTCTTTTTTTGCGTTTCTCTATCCTTTATTACATTTTACGGTTTTAATTAATTGCACATGTATCTTAATTTATCCTTGGTATATAGCGGCCCACCAGGGATTAAAAAAAGTAAACACCCAAAAGATTATCCGTTTATCGCGGACCCTTGGCCCTAATTGACTCATAGGCCTTATACAACCTTTGACGACGAGACGCCCCTTTGCCCTTTGGCCTATTGATCGTTGTATCGATTTTATATCGTCCTTCGACAATTTTCTCACCTCCAGGACGAACTGTCATTTTGGACCATCGCCGACGGCATCGTTCTTTACCATCCCATCTTTATTTTACGTCATCGTACTGCCATCTTGGACCATCGCCGACGACAACGTTGTTCACCATCACTCTTGTTTGCGTCATCGTTATTTTTCTGGAACGCCATACATTTGATTTATTGTCAGCGTCCGGCAAATTATCAAACCCACCTTTGAACCAGTGAGATACGGCTGAAGAGGTTGGTTTTATTTCATGATTTTTTAACGAAAGCCTCTCCCCCCCAACAGTTTACATGTATGTACTATATGTTCCACTAGCTGCACCGTAGAATGAAGTTGTAAAAAAAAGGAGAAGAAAAATTGGCTGTGTCGTTTTGTGGTGATGATCAGAAGACCAATGACACCTATTTTTATGGACGTAAAATGATTCCTTAAAGAAGGAAAATTTTCAGCCTTTAAGCTTT
Organism: Cimex lectularius; assembly: GCF_000648675.2. NCBI lineage: Eukaryota > Metazoa > Arthropoda > Insecta > Hemiptera > Cimicidae > Cimex > Cimex lectularius. Next base: position 1,582,592 of record NW_019392657.1, read on the forward strand.
AAATATTCCGCTTTCTTATTAAATCTTTTCCAAGGCTGGTATTCAAAAAAGTTAACATGAGAATAGATCGTTCGTTGCAAAATGGTTTATCGCGGCGCGTCCATATCTCACAATCGGAATTATTTATGGAAGGCGAGTACGCCGCGGGCAGCCGGGCAGGACTCGTGCCATCCTTCACTCCCTTATTACATTAGACGAAACCTGTATGGAGTTTTCCACTTCGTTCTCCTCGATCCGGTTCTACCCCACGGGTTATATTTCTTAATTAGCGGCTCCGATTTTCAATTTATCGCGAGGCAGCCGGCTCAACTTTTCTCTTTGTCGTCTGAGCCGATGTGGCCGTCCCGACATCCTCATTTAATGGATCTGGTACTATGTTAGTTACTAATGATTAAAGTAACTGCTTGTTTTTCTATCTTGTAACAAAGGACCAGATAGTCTCACGGTTAAGAATAAATTAATATTATCTTCCTTGGAATGGTGGTACGTTAACTAGAAACACGTTACCTTTATTTCCCAGCTTTAAAGTTATCAATTGTATTTTTTCTTTCTACAAAAAAGTATTTTTCTCTCTGATCATCTTCTCTTAGCCGCAGGATAAAACTTGTGCACAATTTGTTGATTTTTTTTTTTTTCAACCAAAATACATCCTTCGGGTATGAGGCAGCGAAATTTAGATACTGAAAAATTTTGTTCTGATCTCTCTCACTCTCTCTCTCTCTCTCTCTCACTTTCTTTCTTTCTTTCTTTCTTTCTTTCTTTCTTTCTTTCTTTCTTTCTTTCTTTCTTTCTTTCTTTCTTTCTTTCTTTCTTTCTTTTTTCCTTACTTTCTTTCTCGTAACGATTTTTTCCGGCTTTACAAGTTATCAATTAAAAAGTTTGATCAACAAAAATACATCCTTCGGGTTTGAGGCAGCGAAATTCTTAGAAATGAGAGGAACCAGTGTCTTGCCTCGACCTGCTTCTAACCCTGACGTCGCTCCGACTGTCACATTAAAAACCGATAAAAATTGCGTGTCGATAATCAGCAGTTTACGTTTTTTAATTAAGTGGATGTTGATATTTGGATGAACTTTTGTCAAAGAGGTATAGATACTGAGAAGAGATTTTTTCTGATCTCTCTCTCTCTCTCTTTATTCTATCTATCTATATACATATCTATCTGTTTATCTCTACTTATCTATCTATCTATTTATCTATCTCTATATATGTATCTATCTATTTACCGCCGTATCTTTCTCTTCCTCTCGCTATCTTACTCTTTTTCTCTCACTTTATTGTTATTTTCACATACATATAATTTTCTAGCCTTCGTCAATTTCTCTCTCAATCTAAATCTTTGTTTTTCTCTTTCATTGTTTAACTCACTCACTACCCTTCTCATATTCTCTTGTAGGCAGTTCAAAATATTGGGAGTGGCAAAGACAGTATGCGCAATTTCCTCTTCCTCCTACAAGAAGAAGGACACCCCAGAAAAATATACTGCTAAGAGATTTCTTTTGACTGAATCCAGTTAATAAAACTGAGAAGTCACTATGATGGCTATGGAGGGTGAATAAATTTTGAAACTGGATAGTGAGCTATAGTGTCATAGTAACATAATCAAACTATATTATGTATTCACCGCCTCTAGAATGACGTAAGAGCGGACCCAGGTCAATTATTGTCTCGAACGTCTTAAACTGTGCATTTGAACATAATTTTTCAGAAAGAAGATTAGATCAGAAAATGAGATTTGCAACCTGAAGTTTATACTTTAATGTCTCTTTCTATTTTTGTTGGCAGGTTTCCCGTCTTGTCGATTTTTCAGGGCGATTTGACATATTCTGCTAGGTATCGCCTCGCGCTCCAGTTGACAAGTGAGCGGCATTTAACATTCCGATGGGCGACTGAAGTGGAAAAACTCTAGGCAGAAATATTTTTTGGCACGCGAAAGAATCTCTCCTCCGGCACGACCTCGTCTCTCTGTGGCGACAAGTGAGAGAACAGAGTCAGAAAAACCGGTCCGGCCCGGGGATGGGTCCGCCCCGCATCTCTGAGTCAACCGAGATATTAACATAACACAGAATATTGACCCGACGAGATCGTATTCAAGCCCGGGGCTTTCGATTTTAAACTGGGACTAAATAAATAATTCAAAAGGCCTCATAGGCAAAGATATCTCATTTTAAAGGAGATTATGGTTTCTCGGCCTAAAACAAAAGAGAGAAGAGAACCGGGGAGCGAAGACCTCAACTACCAAATTCCTTCGGACCCCCGTAACAGGCCTTGTCTTCACACATGAAAAAAAAAGCTTCATCAAAATCCAATTGTACTATAAAAAAAAAAAAAACTATGGATAATTACAAAAATGACGATGATAGAAGAGCCTAATTAATTATATCACCTCAATCACGGAACTCAAGGCAATTAAAGACTTTCTTTAATCATTTCATTCCTTTTTGTTTTACCCAATAAAAAGTAGTCCATTATCCAATCAAGTTCTGCGTTTATAAATTTTAGTAGGTACTTGAAAATAAATATCACCCAGTCAAAAAACAAAAATTCTGCCTGGGCCTGCTTGTCACCCTTATGCAGAGAAAGGTGATATGATAATAGAAGCTTGTTATGCCTTGGCTCCTTATTGAGAGCGTGTAGGTATGCCGCCGAATTTAAGAATATATCTCGACCAAAGTGAGTCTGGGTCCCCTGTTACGCTTTTTGAAGGACGTCGGGTTTTTTCACACCGGTGAGTACTAGTTCATCAAGAATCTTGATTATAAGGCCCAATCTCGGTTTGAATTTCTTCTACGGTTACATGAATCATTCTAACCCTTCTGGGATACGAATACAACGATCAATGAGCACCTCAGACAGAAAGATAGAAAGAAAATGAGGGAACAATGGAACTCACTCATTGGACACAATCAATCCAAGAACCTCCTAACAAACTTTGGAAGGAAAGAAGTAACAGAATTATCAAAGGAAGAAGGAAAAACAGCGAATCCTAACAGGATTCTTAACAGGACACTGCAAACTAAATGGACATCTGAAGAAGATCGGCATAACTCAATACCTGCAGATTCTTCAAAGAAGCAGAGGAGACACCAGTACACCTGCTAACAAACAGTGGTGCTACACTTTCCCGCAGGAGGCTTTGGGACATACAGCGTAACCGCAGAAGAGATCCAACCACTGAAACCAAGCCTACTAATCAAGTTCTTGATGAACTAGGACTTACCGGTATGCTTTAAGCACAGAACGGGGATACAATAGCTCATAAAGGCGCAGTATAAATGAACCCCGACTAATACATCTATCTATGGTATATGCCAAAACACTTCCTTCTGCGAGAAAGTTGGATTGTTTATGTCCAATGAGTGAATTCTACTGTTTCCTCATTTTTGTTTTGTCTTTTTTTCTGAAACACTTTTGACAGAACGAATCCCTTGTCACAGAAGGACTCAGGACTTATGAGCGGTATGGCACCAAGGACATCTGCTCTCTCGTCGACCTCTCACATGCCTCCCGACCCTGCAAAGTTGAATATATTCGTATGCTTAATCGATTTAGTTTAATTTTGCGATTCAGCACCATCTTTGAGTTAATGTTTTCAAACTTTGATGGCTCCTTGGCTATCTGTCATGATAGCTATATTCTTGTTTTTGGGCTCTTTGTTCAAATTGAACTAGGTACATCTCTCAATCGCATGAGCCTCGGCATGGGAGATACTGGCTTATTTTCCCATGGGTTCTGATTATTTGTTTCCAGGACCGAACACCCCTGCCTCCGGTACCTTCCTGCGTTCTAGCGTTCCAGCAGATGGTGCCGTACTAAAGGAGGGGTTTTCCCTATTTCACATTCTTTTTTGATGCTTAAGCTTTGTTTGGAAATGTTGCTTAACTCAAAGATTGTATTGTTTTAGGCTAGTTTATATTTTGTATGCTCCTGGGGGCTGATGGCTCAGGTGTCGAAAGCTCCCGGTGGATCCTAACCCCGTTGAATAGACCAAAAAAGTCTCCGACGTCGCTCCTTCAGATTCCTAAGCACGATTTGCTTACTTTACTCCTTTAAGAATAAATATATTAATAACATAAAAGGAAAGAAAAGGATCTCTCTTCCAGAAGTTGAAATTTTTAGAGTAAACGCTTCTCCAGTCTCGACCAGTTTGCCGACGAGAATGATTTAGCAAAATGCCCAGACAGGATGAAACCCTTGTTGTCAAAACTCTTGAAATTCTTACGCGTAGGTGGTCACGTCTATTCGGATTGCTACCGCAAACAAACAGGAGGAGTCATCAAAGCAAAATACAATCGGTTGTACTTTTTTTTGGTTTCGCCAGCTCTGAGGTGAGTATACAAAGAACGGTGAGATACTATAACCTCTTTATAATATGGACGGACAAAAAAGTCTTCCTCCCTTTGTAGCGTCCTGGTTTTATTTTCATTACTAGCTTTTTTCGGGGGAGGCAGGGGATCCGCGATTGTGTTTTTTACCCTTTGAACAATATGTAGACTTTGTTGAGTTTTATAAAAGGGCGAAGGGTAAAGAAAAAAAAGGTCCATTCTTTACTCGCCTACGGGGAATAATAGTTTAGTTATTACAGTGTTCTGGATTATTAAAATTGTATTAATTAGCAACACATCAACTTAAATTCAGTACATATTGCATTGGCTGACGTTTTTAACTCACTAAACCAATATTAAAGATAGAATATAATCCGGGGCCGAAATCCCACCTGTAATACTTAAAACACATTATTTGTTCAATGCTTCCTTGAATACAGGACTCTTTCATAATCATTGGATAACCAATTTTATTATGCCATTATTTAAAAATGGCAGCAGGAAACGACATAATTAATTTAAAGACCATTATTACAATTAATTAATGTTTTTAGTTGAGATAAAAAAGTCAATGGCACGAGCGGGATTCGAACCCACGATCTTCGGCTAGATACGCCGCTGCTCTACCACTTGAGCTATCGTGACCTCGATCCACTCGGACACCAACTTCCCATCTCAACCGCACCTTTTGAATTTCCCGCTCGTGCCATTGACTTTTTTATCTCAACTAAAAACATTAATTAATTGCAATATATTAATTGGTCAAGCGGACAGCGAAATTAGTGAATTTAATGATTTAAAATGAAGTATTCTTCACTAAAGCTCTCCGCGGCCATTTCATTTGTCGTCGAGAATCCAATCCGATTACACGACATTTGAAAAATGGCAAAAAGGAGGGAAAATTCAAAAGGTGCGGTTGAGATGGGAAGTTGGTGTCCGAGTGGATCGAGGTCACGATAGCTCAAGTGGTAGAGCATCGGCGTATCAAGCGGAAGATCGTGGGTTCGAATCCCGCTCGTGCCATTGACTTTTTTATCTTAACTAAAAAAACCTTAATTAATTATAATTATTATTATTATAACACGCTTCCTGCGTTTGAGTAAAATTTATCAGTGCTGATTAAGCTAATGCATTGAGTAGAGAGGCACCCTGTATAAATTTGTTTTATTGAAAACCGAAAGCGTAAAAATGACATCATTCTCGTGGACTATCAGCATCTCTTATGAAATTGTAGGCTGTTTTCATTCAAAATAATCTTCGAATATGCCGGACCCGGTCGACGTTTGAAAAGAGAAGCTTCTCGAAATTACACATTAAGTTGGATTGAAGGCAGAGCGGCCTCTAATTTGCAAGGTGAGTACACTTGAGTAGGTCTTCGAGTCAATTTTCTTCGGCTACCGGGTGCGACGTTTTACGGCGCCGGCACCGAACATTTAAACTATTCCTTATTAGTTCGAAAAACTGGTGGTTACCGGCAATTTAGCCCTTCGTTCAACGATCCCTCTTGTCCTAAATGTCGCAATTTTCCCCCAAAAAAATTGTAAAGCCGAGCCTACTTTTCGAGCGGTTCCGTGAGATATCTTTCAAGCTAATAAATGGAAAATACAGGGCCGTGGTCTCGTCGGGGTGAAATTAATGTCAATCAACCCTTCGGCCTTTATGGGAAATTGGTTGTTGGTCGAGGAAAACCGCTTAGAAATCTCGAGACAATTACCGGTCATTAAGGGATGTCAGATTCGCCGTCGCCCGCATTCAATTAATTTCACTACCTGTTCTATACCGATAATAAACAAGTTGATACATTTAATGGTTCTAGTTACCAATTACCATCTTTATGACAAGGAAAACGTTACAAAAACCCTCTTTTCCCACGTGACCCTGTGAGCCATCCTAAAAAGAAATTGGCATATTGATAAGCCGTTAAATAAATATATTGTCAAAAACCAAATATTTAACCAAAAAATATATTTTTTTAATATAAAAAAAGGTTTTCTTAAAACAAGAAATCGGTGTGCTCAAAATGGGTCATGATCGATTTTCTTTGGCTTATTCTGTATCGTATCCCCAAAATCTTCAACTTCCTGCTAAACAGTTTAACTTAATAACTATTGAGTCTAGTCAGGATCAAAATATTAAAACGTTTTCGGAGTCTGAAGTACTTAAAAAAAGTATCATACTGGCTTCTTTAAAAAAAAAAAAATTATTACAAAATATTAATCACTGAAACTATGGTATTTGGATTTGTACTGGGTAAAAATCAATGAAACTTGAGCGGCAAGCTTCTGATTTTTCCTTCTCGAAGGTGGAATAATAGGTCATCTCAAAAATATAACAACCAGCTTTTTTCAATCCACGCGTTTCGGATTTACGGATGGACCGGACCCACCCGGTCACAAAACAATATTCTGTGCCAACTATCACCTGCCTCGGTAGCGCAGTAGGCAGCGCGTAAGTCTCATAATCTTAAGGTCGTGAGTTCGATCCTCACCCGGGGCAGATATTTTTAGCTGGCGGACTCGATGAAGTCCATGATTAAAAACGTTTTTGTAGTAAATATTTAATTTTAATTCTACATTAATAACTTCTCAGTATTGTAACTATTTTATGCTGACGATGCCAAAATCTACCTGTCCTATCCCTATGAACTACCATTGGCCATCTCTAAGATCCAGAAAGACCTAAATTNTATACTTATATATGAAAATGTCAAACAATTTTTATATTTTATAACTTTTAAATTTAATGAAATCAAAACTCAACATGTTTGAAAAAGCCCAAAGCCGTAGAATCTTGTGATAGCAAGATTATCTTTGCTTTTAATACGGGTTAACATTTGTCAATCTTACATTGCGTAATAAATCCAATAATTCAATGTTTCAAACTTTTTTCCCTTGCCCAATAAATATTTAGAATTTTAAAGAAAATATGTTTTAATTGCATTAAACTGCCAGTTAAAATAAAACTTATTTACTCCGTTGAATTGATTAGATTTACCGATTTTTTACACATTTTTTGTTTGCTGTACAAATAAGTCACAAAATTGCTTTGGCACTGTAATCATATTAAAATCCGAGGTTACATTAAGTATTTATCTGATGCTTACCTGCTTAATCCCACCCTCTATCATTTGGTAAATTTTCTTTATGAGTACAAGCATATCTAGTATTGAGTTGATTTGTTCAAAATGAGTACCACTTACATTTTGGTTAGGTTAAAAGGAGTCATAAAGCATCTGGAATTGAGTTAAAATGAATTGTCCAAAAATTTAACTCATTGACATTTAGGTTGGGTTAGGAGTCAGTCTCTTTACTTCCATACCTTGCATTGCAGCCAATATGGGCCTATTGTGATCTCCATCATTATCTAGAGCTTTTATTAAGTTATTTGGTAAGCTTACGGCATTTCATCATAACCCAAAGCTTGGAGGGCTGTATATCCTTCAGGCCTTGGCTTTTCCTCTCCCCATTAATTGGAATCTCAGCCTGCAAAGGACTTTGTACCAACGGAGGTTATGTTGTTTCTTCCTGGCAATATCTGAACAAGCTTTATGCCCTTTGGGTCTATCCACACATTACTCTAGAATCCTAGGTTCTAGTAGTTCTACTGTTTGATTCTGTGGCAGACCCTTGTCACGTGCTCTTGTTGTTGAATACAATTCCATTCGAGGACTTAATTCTTAACCCATTGTCTGATGGATTTTTTACAATTTGGTATATTTCAAAAAGATTCAGGGCCGATAGGTGTCCCGATTGAACTTGAACTCTACAAACTTTAAAAAAACTCACTAATCAGTACAGGTTTCTCAGAGCCTGAAAAGCAAATTTTTTAAATTCTTTCAAGCGATTAATGAAGATGAGTAGGTTCTTCAAAGAAACCCTGACACGTTTGAGAACATGACTACTTCAACATTATTTCATCATTTAAAAACTGAAGGCCTGAAAAAATAAGATGAATCTAGATGAGATCATCAAGCAAAGAACACTGAATATGAAGAAGAATCTGTACTTTGGTTGTTGGCCGTTCATTCTCTGCCTAATGTCACAGTTTTATGTTTTATAAGTAAAATGAACCATCAGTGAAGATGGTAAGAAGCCGAAAACATGGATGTTATTTTTTCTTTTTTTTAAATATGTATTTAAATTTGAATTGCTGGCAAACTTTTGCAATAAGGAAGTTTTATCAGTTAACCTTTAATTTGCCACCCTGATGAGTTCTCCATGTCTGGAGTGCCTACACAACCGGAATAATATTTTAATACCAGCAATAAGGAAATATTTATGGAAATAGAAAGGAAAGCCGACGATTACATATTTACTTATATTCAATCTGTAATGTTTTTCTTAATTTAGAAACAGTTTTTCCACATAATAAATTATGGTAAAATATTTCATTAACAATATTCTAATTAGCTACATTCTGACCAAATTTAGACAATTGCACACCTAAAACATCTAATTATCACAATTATCAATTAGGTATAAAAAGCTTATTGTATTTGGGTTTTTTATTTTGTGCTATTTACCAATACTTATAAAAAAGAAGGAAAAAACATGCATCTACAATTTATTTGAATAAAAATTGCAAATAGCAGTTTAAAAATAATTAATACCTTAAACTATCACAAAATTTGAAAGGATTAAATGCTAATAAGCCATTTTCCTTAAGTCTCCCTATAGTATTTTTTTTACCATATTTATTATTATAATTTTTTTTTAGCTTAAATAGCATGGCATGCAAAAATTTTCCCTATTTTTCCTAAATATATCTTTTGTTCTTGAATCATACGATACACACTAGAAAAATTATTTTCAATATTTTAAAAAATCTTTTCTTTTTAAAAGTTTATTATAAAAAGGCTTCAAAAGTCACATAGTACAGGAGCATAATAAATTTATGAGTATCCAAAATAAATTTTAAAAAATTGTACCCGTCCAAAACACCGGAAAAAAAAAATTCACTTGTATATATATTTCTACGTTGAAATCTGGACCGTCGAGCATGTAGATTGAGTTTTATTATAATTTTATCTTGTTTGCTCAACCAATAAATTTCATCTAGAAAAAAAAATACGTGAAAGAATATAAATTTAAATTTTAGTATTTAAAAATAAAAAAAAAGCAATGAATTTAAAATAGTCAGCGGAAGACAAATAAACTGCCGATGGACGGAAATGAGTAGAGAGCCTCGTGTGTCAAGCTTAATCTTAAACTCAAACGTGATGTTTCTAATTTTTTCAACGTTTACAATATCACTACATAACTAACATAGTTTACATATAAAATAAAAATAAATAAATGTCTACTCAAAAAAATCACAATTTTTTTTACTGTTTTCACCAATTCTTGCAGAAATCTGGTAACATACCATTTTTAGTGTTTTGTCAATGGTATTTATTTTGCTATCACAGAAATCCTTTGTTTTCTCATTTCTCACTTCACGTATTTTGAAGATTCGATTGACTAGAATTAAACGGTATTTACAACTTTATTAAACCTCCTTTTCGGATATTTGTTCAAAGGAAGATGTCGAAGTGTCACTCGAAGGGGTTATTTCGCCGTCTTTCTCTCCGGTGTCTTCATTTTTCTGTCCATCTTCCTTGGATTCTTTGATCTCTGAGACAAGGGAAGCTAAAACACAAATAAATTTAATATAAAAATCGTATGAAAACCAATTAAATAAGCACTAACAAGGAGCATCAATATTACTGGCGAGATCTGTTCCCTGGAAAATCTCAGCCAGCTGAGACTTGAGTTCAACGCCTTCTTCCGGTACGCCCACAAGCTCAGGAGGCTCGTCCTCTTCATTGATTTCTTTGGTGAACCAAGGTGCAATAATCTGATGGAGTGTGACTAGAGCTATGTTAACTGTTATTATCGTTGATAATCGGTATAATGATGTTTGGGCAAAAATCATGACGAGTACTGCCGATGTGAATACAAAGTGACTCACGGTTTTGCTCCCAGCCCTGGAAAAAATTCCAGTTTATGATTGATCAGATAAATTTGTTATTTGAGAAAAAAAATTGTCATTTATGACAATATAATTTTATAAATTCAGAAATATTGTAATGAAGAAAACATATTTTTTTTTTAAATACTAATAATAATATTTAGATGATTAGAAAAATAGTATTATAAGAATTAAAATTAAATTTATTTATTTGATAGAAAATTTGTACTGATAACTTACAGTCCTGTCCTTGGGAATTCAGACTGCCATAGAACACCTGCACATATTGTCAAAATAACACAATTTATGTACCCAGGATCTGGATCGAGTTTCGAACTGTATCTACGTTGAAAAAGATAATTAGTTTTTTAAACCTCATTTCAAAATTTAAAGAGAAATACCTGTAGTTTTTAGCCCAGACGAGCACGCTGGGTACGTTTATAATAGCAACTTGTGTCCAGAGCATCAGTAGCGTCAAATGAAAGCTGATGTCGTCTATAGAAGGGATCTGGAACGTTGGAATTTCAACCGACTTGTCCTTCCTCTGTTTAAGTTTGGCTTTAAGAGCCCTGAGCGGCCAGTAGACGATCTCCTCCCAAAAGTCCTCGTACAGAGTTATCATCTGAAATTAAATTTTATTATCACTTCGAGTGTATTGTCAACTGGTAATTTTTACCTTAAAGCAATAGAATCCCAAGCCGATGCAAACCGCCAAACCCCCACAAGCTGTATAAGCGACAGTCATCATAAAAGCGGACACAACAAGCGGCACTTTGATCGCTCCGCTCAGTGCGTACTCAGACAGCCAAGCCAAACCAAAGAAAAACTTACTCAAAAACCTAAACAAACACAAGCATTAATATATTTAATTATAGTTAATGCCATTAGGAAATATTACTTTAAAATAATCCCGTTGTAAGCTTGCCCTTGAAACACGATACCAACAATCAATCCTAACCCGACAATGTAAGTTAAACAAAAAGCGACCAAATACAGAGCGACAGGAATGACAAGCATTTCTATCATCCCGCTGTTGTTTCTCGTGTCGATTGATGGGATGAACGGAATGTAGTTCGCAAAGTGCCTAAAGACAGAGAAAATTGACACGACGTACATTATAAACAAAACATCGATCGAAAACTCACTGTGCTATCGCCGTCGTTATGGCGGAGGCTTGCATCACGATGTAAGGCTTGCCCGCCAAAGGCATCGCCGTATGCAAAAGCGGACAGCTGAGATTTTCCTTCATAGATTTGATCTGGTAAGCAAGCGTTAGGAGGAGACAGACAGACACATAAGTGAACACGGAAATGCCCTGTTTTGAAATTACAGCGCTTATTCCAGGTAGGAACGTTCTGCTCAACCTGAAAAACAAAAATGCAAATAAAGAGATAACAAAACAACATAAATAACACTGATAATATTATCCACTTTCAGTTTGTAAAATAAAATAAAAAGTCATCCACCTAGCTTTGTAGGCAGTAGTCAAAGTTTTCAAATAGTTCTAATTATTTTTATTTTTTTGTTAATTGCTAATAAATCTCTGCTAATCTAAGGATATTCTTATGGAAAAAAAGATAACATTTCTCAATATATCTAAAAGTAAGTAATTTTATATTTTTACTACACTCCATTTGTAATTATACATTTTTATTATATAAATTTGAACTTAAATAAAGCACATTTCAACTTATACTACATTAGATATAATACTCTTACTAGGGACAAAAAAAAAATTGTCTCAAAAGCAGCAATTTTATATTCTGAAGTTTTATTTCATCAAACAAAAAAAAAAAAATTATACTCACTTTATTCTGTAAGCACATTGATGATTGAGAAAGAATTCGACTTTTACATTTCCAACATCTTTCCCTACTGGTTTTGAAGAATGCAAGAAAACTGGTACCAAACCGCTTGATCCGCTACACAAAAAAATCAATTTAATATTTTACGACTAAGTGTTATATTCAATATAAAAAAAAACCCCTACTTAATTAGAAGCTTTGAGCCTTCGTGGTTCCAAGGGACGTTGACGTAGACTTCGGCGAGATCTGGAGAAGTGCAGTTTTTCGAACTGATGCTGAATACGTACGTCTGCCAGATTTTCTGCAGGCTCGACATCTCAACGGCGTAATAAAGCGCTCCCCAGCTGTTCTCTTCTAGGACGACAGTGCTTGGAAGATAATCCATAGACCCTTCGATCGTACGAGCCCGTTTTTTGAACAAGTCCAAAGAGATTTTGACCTGAAAGAAGGAAAATTAAACTCTTTATATAGAGAAATATTTGAATTTAAAACATACTTCTTCACTATTTGGAAGTGTTCTAATGACTACATGCGAATAGCCTGTCATTCGTAAATGTGAAAGATCAATCAGTGCTGATTTTCTTTTCTTCTTTGAGGTCAGTGATATTTTAGCTTTCCCTGACAAATTGGTCGCCGTTTTGCTATCGAATAAAAAATGTCTAGTGTTATTTCACGAGCATTGAAAGCGCAGGTTTTCACTCACCAAATCCTCATGCGGTTTACAGTGGTATCAACAACGCAAGCAAATATCCAATCGCGGTTTTCATGGTTTTCTGTCAAAACTGCCAAAGTGTCAGCGGCGGTTGCGAGGGATACAGTTATGTGAGTCGTTTTATCGACGTACTTTTCAAACCATGTCATGTGACTCCCGACCATCGGAATCCAACTGTGCTGCATTTTATTGTTGTATAAAATCACTTCTGATGGGTATCGGGCTGAATGAAACCTCTTGGAACCACTTCTCTAAAATGTCAATGATTGTAGCGCATTCGAGACTTTTTTAAAATAAATCTTTTAAAGAAATTTACTTCTAAAAAGTGATACTCAAAAATATCTTTCCTGAGGGCAACATCATCTGTGATTTGTTTAGTTTTAAGGTCTACACTGTCAAAAAGAGACCTGACAATTACAATAATCAGTTCCCGACACCACAAAATACAAAGATGGTCAACTGAGAGCCACACTTCAGGTATCAAAGATGTCTAAAAAAGTTTATATTATATTAAAATAAATGTACCAAATTTATTTTAAGATATGTTCAGTAAAACGCCGACAAAACATAGGAGAATTAAAAAATTACACTTACAACAACACTGATATCAGCGTGAGGTGTAACAGTCAAGTTTGTCCGTACGAGTAGATCCCTGGGGCCACCACCAATCGACAAAAAGTTTATTTTTTCTTTCAAATGTGGACTGTTATCCCAGTAGTTGTTCACTTTTTCATAGTATTGTGCCAGGTAGAGGTCAGGTAGGATTGCTGGCATGTGCGGTGTTGCTAAAGTAATTATGATCTTGACTAGTGACGGATCGAAACCTGGCTCAAGGAAGAGTCCTTTTGCGATAACTCCTCCCTGTTGAAGTAAATAGGTCGGTTTTTTTAAACTTTTAACATATTAAATTTCAACTTACAATAGAATGGCCGATAAGGACGATTGAAGAAGGCTGGCTCTCTTCTCGGTATAGTGAAAGAATCCTGCTCATGCAGATTTTGACAAATTTGGTTTGTTCTTCAAGAAATCCTCCGAACAGTGCGTTGAGGTCTTCGTTGAGGTCAATCGCAAAATAGTCAAAATGGAATGGGCTTCTTGTGGCAAGTGATTTTCTCAGGCTGACTGATGCAAGTGAGCGAACTAAACAAAAACGCATTACTTGTAGAATAAGAAAAATTTAAATTATGTATAAAAAATAATTTGAAAAACTATTTATTATGTATAAAAAACGCTCAACTATTTCTAATCATTTTTGTGACGAGACCAAAATAAGAGATAATCAAAATAAAAACGGTACACTCTTTAATGATAAAAAAATAACAATTTGATAGTTATTCAGATATCGTGAGATGCGGTCGGGTGCCAATTCTTCGTTCTTCTCGTGTAGAAATGTGTAGAGATTAGTGACCGTTAATCGATATCTGAATAACTATCGATTAACGGTCACTAATCTCTACACATAACAATTTGAATTGAACGAAAAATAAACTCTGATGTATGTGTCCAGAATAAAACAATAAAAATTAAAATTTACTTACAAAAAAATAATAAATCTTCGAGAGGAATAAGAGGAAGGAAGATTCGTTTGAACACGCTCAGCCAATATCCGAACAACATCTTTCCTGTAGATGGGCAAAAGAATCGACTCATCTAAAAGAATCGATCGCCCAATCGATTCCTTTAAGTGAATTGCGTTTCACTTCAGGTAACTGGAGGGGACGGATACGTTACACTGCAACTCTGCAAGTACTCGTGGACGGTGGAAGTGTTGAGTGAAGTGAATCACCGCAAGTGCTTCTAATTCGTGACTACTGTAATTTTTTCTCGGTCCCTCAACACCCTTGACGTAACAGATATAGAATAATTAAAGAATAGTTCTTAACATCGAACTGATCAGTATTAATTATGAATCCGACTATTCAATCCGAGAAGCGTGAGATAATTATCAGGACTGGTCCAGGGAAGTTCATCACTAGATACCTCCCGGATCTCTCCGGTTTTAAATCCACCGCATTACCCCTTAGAAAGCTTTTAAGCAAACCCAGGAAAGAAACCTTCCGTCCTGATACCACAGATGGGAGTTCCCTACAATGAATTACTGAAGTTTGTGGGAGACAGTTGGGGTTCCGATGTTAGCATTAACGCAAGTTTGGAATTTTTATATGAAACCATTCAAATACTTTTCAAGGAAAAATTACGAACTAAATGGACCACATACAAAGTAACAATAGGAGACGTCGGAGACACTATCACTCCATTTTCTCTATTGGATGTAACAAGGGTACGTTCTCCGAGACCTCAAGTCACTGGAAAAGCTTTGGAACAAGATCAGGTTTTGGGAAGAGTGGCCGAAATCCTATCAATTTATAGTGCCTATACTGCATCTCGAGGCCCCGGAAATGATCAGATGAGAGTTTTGGGACGAATGAAAACCATCTTAACTGATTCCCCTTATAACCTGAAGTCAATGGACACATCCCCAATCTTGGCCAAAGTGAGTTGGGGGAGTAATGGAAACTTCAAAAAAATAGTAGCTGCAGTGGACATGTTTTTCAACAAATTCCCAGAGAGTGTATATGCAAAAATCAAGGTTACGACATTATCTTCCCGAGATAGGGATTGTGGAGGATTGCATGCTATCCAAGATCTAAGCAAGTATATTGGTAAACCGACTTCTGTTGCTCTATCCTATGCCATGGACCCTAGAATCGGCCCAGAAATAATTAGATTAACCACCGAAAATGATGAGGCAACTGACTCAAATTCTTACTTTCATTATATGAGGGACATGGGTCTTAGTCAGAAAAGTCCCTACTCCTCGTCTATAAACCCAGTAATCTATAATTTTACCTATGCACTGGGCACTTTCCTAGGTGATACTAGGGCTTGCAATGCAAGAAAGTTCTCTGATAAGGGTATAACTAACACAATTAACGTTGCCGCTTACGTCGCCTATTATCTAAAACAATGGGGAATACCAGAGGTCAAGCGTAAGGTTGATGAGCGAGACAAGATGTTTTCGGAAGAAGGCAAAGACGATGAAGAAAAGAACATTCTCTTCATTTTGAAACAAATCAAAGCAAATGGAGGAATCATAACTGAAGAAATAAGGAGGGATCTTCAGAAAGGATTGAGTAAATTGACTGGTCTTTGAACTGGTACCATTGGTCATTATGTCAGTATATCATTTTAAGTTGATCGTAAAGAAATCAATTCTTTACTTTCTGCCAAATAGATATATCAGGGGTTTACACTAAAGATGTATTTAATCATATAAGACTTCACACTTTTGAAGATTGTATTCAGAGACTGTAACTTTAAGTATGTTTAATTGTAACACGGATGTCAATAAAGTATTAAAATGAGGTTAATTCCAAAAGACTTTATATACCAGGTACAAAGATCTATTATTGATTGTAGATATAATTGCTAAGATATAAAGAAGATTAGTTTAAGTCACACCTTATGGTTTTTCTTGAGGACTCAGATTTAATAAATCCTCATTAGGTAATAAGTTAATGAAAAAAAAAAACTTACACTTGTCATTTGAAATAATATTAATTACTATTACCAGGATAAATTTCTTTAACCCTTTTTTCCATTCCCCCAAGTAATCCTTCATTCCATTCACGCACACTAGCCATCCTACAACATAGCTTCTGCTTCCACCTAGCCTTCTCCAGAGAAGGTCCGAAGTATTCGCATCTATTGTAGGGAGGAAGCAATCCGGACATCAAGAAATCGCCTCACTATGAAGACCCATGTATCTACCTCTGGAAGTACCGATAGAGACTGGACTCAGCTGAAGGGGAAGCAGTCAAGGGTCATATTTGACAACCAGGATTCTATCTGTCATCCGCCAAGGAAAGGACATCAATTCAAGAGGCTACCCTAGATGACACCGCTGAAGACACATCCTGTACTACCTTGCCAAGCATCAGAGGAGGACTATGTTAAACATATTTATATCATTATACTGTTAAAAAGTTTTCTTGGTCAGATATGGGGAATGGCGAGGATAATCCGAGTTCGGTTGCATCCGAAATGTTGTCGCAATTGGAACAAAACACCCCAAAGACACAAAAGTTAAAAATAAATGAGATGGCCGGATCTGAATTGATCCCATTATGTGAACTGATTATGAGGAATGACCAATTCATGAACTTAATGAAGAATATTGTAGCGAACGCCTGCCAAAAAACGAAATTTCATTCCAAGCAGGTGAAACCCTTAATAAAGGCATTTGAAAGCCAATTCGAAAATACGGTAAAGAAGAAAGTGACGAAACAGGGAAAGAATCAGCCCAAAATTGAAAATCCGAAAGTTGTAATGGAAACAATTTCAGCTCCAAACCTGAAAAGAAACGAGTGTTCGGAAAGCGATGATTCAAGTTCGGAATCGGATTCAGCAATTTCGGTGGTGGAAGCAGACTTGTTAGCCCGACGAGATCTCGCCGGTGCCTCCAATTTTTGTGACGAGACCAAAATAAGAGAATCAAAATAAAAACGGTACACTCTTTATTGATAAAAAAATAACAATTTGAATTGAACGAAAAATAAACTCTGATGTATGTGTCCAGAATAAAACAATAAAAATTAAAATCTACTTACAAAAAAAAAATAAATAAATCTTTTGAGAGGAATAAGAGGAAGGAAGATTCGTTTGAAAACGCTCAGCCAATATCCGAACAACAACATCTTTCCAGTTTCCTGTCCTTCCTCAACCTTAGGGTCTCCCCACTTGAACATATTATCGTCACAATTTTTCAGCCACTCTACGAAGCTAAATTCATAAATTATTATGGTTGAAGTCACACTTATTATTTCAATTTTTTTGACCTCACCTATCAACAAAATTCCAACTCCTAATGACTACTGCCCTATATCTATCCTATCTAGGGAGGTTAGTCAATATACAAATCTCCAACCACCTAGAATATTCCAATCTTCCTAACCCCGCCAATCCGGATTTCGAAATTGTTTCTTTTCACAGACTGCCTTAAACCAGTAAGCCTCACTCCGTAATGAACTAATAAAAAGTTACGCCCTAATCCACCTTGATTTCACCAAAGCCTTTGATTCCGTCGTTCACACGTCACCCCTATCCAAAACTCAAATCGATTTCTTCCTTCACCAGCATCATCTGATGGTTCCATTCCTATCTTACCGTCACCATCCCTAAAGGCCTCCTCCTTCCTTCTAAAATCTGGTTCCCCAAGGCCCTATCATGTCTCCCATCCTTTTCAGCATCTACATTAATAACCTCTCAGTATTGTAACTATTTTATGCTGACGATGCCAAAATCTACCTGTCCTATCCCTATGAACTACCATTGGCCATCTCTAAGATCCAGAAAGACCTAAATTCCATCAACAACTGGGCCCATGAAAATTCCCTCAACCTCAATCCTACGAAGTCCAAGTCGCCTTCATTAAAAACCTTATCTCTTTTAATTAATCTTTTTATGTAAGGTTTTGGTTGAAATGAAAAGTTAGTGCCACGAGCGGGATTGGAATTTCATTTCAACCAAAACCTTACATAAAATAAGTAAGTTGGTCAATCAGACTACTAAATATAATGAACTTGGGAGTTATGCTTGACCAAAACCTCTCATGGTGCACTCACATTTTCCAAATTTTCCGTTGTTGTATTGCCTCCCCATCCAATTCCGCCTGTCCTGGTCTCTCTTCTTCAACTCCAGCTGTGATGTTTATGGTGGGTTTACAGGGGAGTAAAATAAGCGCCTAAAAAGACCAATGAACTGTTGTGCCAGGTTTATATTCGACATCCCCCGAGGGTCCAGGGTATCACAGCTGTATTCTGACCTTTCCTGGCTCTATCCCTCTTCCCGAAGTCTTTATTTCCTTG
Source organism: Cimex lectularius (assembly GCF_000648675.2). Lineage (NCBI taxonomy): Eukaryota > Metazoa > Arthropoda > Insecta > Hemiptera > Cimicidae > Cimex > Cimex lectularius. The sequence goes on from NW_019392657.1 coordinate 1,601,250, forward strand.
GTTCCTTCCTTTACCAGACCATTAACACCCATCGTCCTTATTAATATTCAGTCCGTTCGATTCAAATTCCCTTTCCACTCCTGCAATACCCGATCATCTCCCTGTGACCTAATCCTTTCCCGGTGTAAAGCCTGCACCTTTAAATGTGCATTCCTTCTATCTTTGTCCAACCACGATAAAAAAAATTCCAACTCCAAGCACAAAATTCTGGAACTCTCTCTCCCAACTATCCGCAACGCCACGCCCCTTACCTTTTTCAAACATGCACTTCCTCTCCCTCCAAACAGTCTCTATTTAACCACAGTTTAAATTTTCTCAGTAATTATTATTTTTCTATGTTTTGGGTTGTTATTATGTTGATCACCATGACAAGGTTTACTTTTATTTTTGTATCAAGATGTTAATAATTTTCACTATGTATTATTCTACAGGGACACTCCTTTCCCAGAATACATTATTTTCTTCTTCTTCTTCTTAAACTCACAAATTATTATGGTATAAGACACACTTATTTTATTTCTTATCTCTGACTTATTGTAATATTAAGGCTGATATCAATCACACCAAGAAAATTTTAAAATTATATAAAACACAACAAATATATCAATCAAGATTATTTTTTATTGGGTCCTTGAAATATGCATATTCAACTATATTATCTAACGTAGATGTATTGCACTATAAACTGTTTCAATTAAGAATCATTTCTCATTATCAAACTGAGATTGGACATTTCCTTAATGGAGATCGTATGTCGACTGGTAAAATAATTCCTGCACTAATCAGCCTGCTATCAGATTCGAGTATATTTATGGAACTTTGCTATACTTATATATGAAAATGTCAAACAATTTTTATATTTTATAACTTTTAAATTTAATGAAATCAAAACTCAACATGTTTGAAAAAGCCCAAAGCCATAGAATCTTGTGATAGCAAGATTATCTTTGCTTTTAATACGGGTTAACATCTGTCAATCTTACATTGTGTAATAAATCCAATAATTCAATGTTTCAAACTTTTTTCCCTTGTCCAATAAATATTTAGAATTTTAAAGAAAATATGTTCTAATTGCATTAAACTGCCAGTTTAAATAAAACTTATTTACTCAGTTATGACGATGAATTGATTAGATTTACCGATTTTTTACACATTTTTTGTTTGCTGTACAAATAAGTCACAAAATTGCTTTGGCACTGTAATCATACCATTTGATCATCATATCCTGTATCATTTGGTAAATTTTCTTTATGAATAAGTGTTGTGTATACAAGTCTTCTTTTTTGAGTTCGTATATGGTGTGGGTGTTAGTGTCTGTGTCTGAGTTGTGCTTGTAAGAAAAGGGTTGACAGATATATACATAGAAAGATATGGATGTAATAATAATGGATAAGATACATAGATAGATATAGTTGCATAGAGACAAAAGAAAATGTTTTTCTAAAACCTACGTCACACCAGACAGCACCTCACGATCCCTGGCTAATCATTGACTAACGGTCACTAATCACCACACATTATATTTTGAAATGTAAATGTAGAACTAGCAATTTTAAATTTAATTTTCTTAGCAAGGCCCAAATTCCCTAGAAATTCAAATAGCAAGTGTCTTTGTTTTTAAACCAGGACAACCCTTCCCTATCTCATAATGTTGTGTAATAAATCGAATAATACAACATTTTAAAATTGTTTAATAAATATTTAACACTAGCTTTATGTTTTAGCAAATATGCTTTAATCGCATTAATTTGCCAGTTTATGTAAAACTTTATTTAGTTATGACCAGGAAATAAATAGATTTGCTAATTTTTGTTGTTCAAATAAGCCACAAAATTGCTTTGGCACAGTAATCATATTAAAATCCCAGGTTATATTTAGATATTTATCTGATGCTTAGTTATAACATCCAGCAATATGTAAATTTTATTTACTTAACACAACCCAAAATTCTGAGAATTTGCAAATAAGTTATTTTTGGTTTTAGCAATTGGCTACATTTCTCCACCTTGCAACACTGAATAATAAATGAAATAATTATATGGTTCAGTATTCATATAATTCGGTATTAATATAATTATATGGTTCAGTACGGCTCAATAAATATTTAGTGTCTGCTTTGTGTTTTAAAGAAAATATGCTTTAATTGCATTAAACTGAAAATTAATAAGTTTTCATATAAACTTATGCAGTTATGGCCAGCAAACAAATAGCTATAAATTTCCTTTAATGAAGATATAGTTAGCATATAAAATGTCCGTATATTTCATCATGTTGAAATCCCAGGCTTATTTTGGTATTTACACGATGCTTAATTAAAACAACCAACAATATGTAAATTGTATTTACTTAACAAAACCCAAAATTCCTAGCATTTACAAATAACAAGAGTTATTTTTGGTTTTAGCACTTGGCTATATTTCTCCACCTTGCAACGTTGAGTAATAAATGAAATAATTATAATGTTTCATTTATTATTCATTTATTACTCAACGTTGCAAGGTGGAGAAATATAGCCAAGTGCTAAAATCAAAAAATAACTTGTTATTTACAAATTCTAGGAATTTTGGGTTTTGTTAAGTAAAAAAAAAAAAAATTATATATAGCTGGTTGTTTTAATTAAGCATTGGATAAATACCGAAATAAGCATGGGATTTCAATATGATGAAATATATGGACATTTTATGTGATAACTATCTTCACTAAAGGAAATTTATAGCTATTTGTTTGCTGGCCATAACTGCATAAGTTTATATGCAAACTTATTAATTTTCAGTTCAATGCAGTTTAATGCAATTAAAGCATATTTGCTTTAAAACACAAGGCAGACACTAAATATTATAGTTATATAGTTTATAAACTTTTATAAAAACTTATTAATTTTCAGTTTAATGCAATTAAAGTAAATAGTGGGAATTTTGGTTTTTTTTTTTAAATAAATACATTTATGTGTCGCTGGTTGAAATAACTTAGCATCGGATAAATACCAAAATAAGCCTGGGAGTTCAGTGTGATGAAATACATAGACATTTTATGTGATAACTATCTCCATTAAAGGAAATTTATAGCTATTTGTTTGCTGGCCATAACTGCATAAGTTTATATGCAAACTTATTAATTTTCAGTTCAATGCAGTTTAATGCAATTAAAGCATATTTGCTTTAAAACACAAGGCAGACACTAAATATTATTCAGTTATGGACAGCAAACAAATCGCTATAAATTTCCTTTAATGAAGATATAGTTATCATATAAAATGTATTTCATCATATTGAAATCCCAGGTTTATTTTAGTATTTATCCAATGCTTAGTTATATTAATCAGCATTATTTATTTAACAAAACCCAAAATCCCAAGAAAATACTACTACTTGGTTCAAATTACGATCGATATTCCAATGAACACAACTTTAACTTGTGCAATGGGCCCTTACCGTTAACTTTGTATTTTAAAGCAAATATGCTTTAATCGCACTAATCCGCCAGTTTACATAAAACTTATTTACTCAGATAAGACCAGCAAACAAATCGAGTTACGAATTTCATTTTGGGGTCTGTAGTCATATTAAATTCCCAGGTCGTATATATTTATCCGATGCTTAGTTATCGCAATCAGCTGCGCATAAATTTTAACTTAAAAAAAACTCAAAATCCCTAGGAATTTTAAATAGCAAGATTGTTTTGTTTTAGTGCTGCTTTCCTCCCCTTGCAACGTTGTGTAATAAATCAAATGATATAATTCTACAAAAGGGCTCAATCAATATTTAGGGCTTGCACGAGCCCTACAACGCATTGAAAAAAAGGAAGGTAAGAGAACTGTTACATAAAACCTATCAGATACTTAGTTATCACAATCAGCAAGCGTTGTCATACAGAGCAATAATTTCATTATTTTAAAATTAGATTGTTAAATATAGGATAATTTTTAAACCTTTTTTTTCTTGCTTGATACAAAAAATTTATTAACTTCAATCAATACTTGATTGATTGCGTCGGTTTTTTTTATTGGGAAGTTAAGAGTAAACTTTTTGGACAAGTTTTCAGAATTTTATAAATTTAACTTTAGACGGTTAGAAGTGTGACATATGCACGGTTTTTTAAAATTAAAGATAGAGGCTGTAGCAATTAATTGAAATAGATGAAGGATAATTAATTACGCTGATGTTAATTGATGGTCTAATTATTCAGAAATCGTGAGATGCGGTCTGGTATGATGAAAAACATTTTCTTTATCGTGCCAACGTTTCGATCTTTATTGAGATCATCTTCAGGGCTCAAACTGTTTGTTTTCTCTGTAACTGTGCCATTCTTGCGTGTCGTGTTGAGAGTGATGGTCTAATGGTGGAATTCGTTGTCCATGATAGTTTAGGTTTTGTTTTTTAAAATTTATGTCTTTATGTTATGACAAGGTGTAATAAAAGAGGGAAAATTGTACCTTGTTTAGGAGAACCACGGTTTCCTGGTATGAAGAGGACGGGTATGCCGGTGAATTTCATCTCCCTGGTCTTCTCGATGAACTTTCCTTCTGAGTAGGCATACAGGCCGTATTTTTTGTAAGCGGCTGTGACATTGACCGGGAGGGAGATCCTCTGGAAAAGGGCCGATCGATAAAGTGCGACTCTTTTTCTCCCTAGGCTATTTAAAAACCCCAAAACAAAAATCTTCACTTACGATCAGTTGTGGGTACATGTACATGTATGTCATGTTGCATCGGTTCTCCTCGTAGTCTGTTAAGAAGTTGTATAGTCCGGCGGAGAAGAAGAGCAAGAAGACGCCGGTGAAGAGGACGAAGCCGATTCTGAGGCCCATGGCTCGCGGTTCGCACTCTGTCACACGTGGGTCGGCTAAGTTGTTTTCATCGCAGCTGCAAAGTTGCGAAGTCCCTCCTCGCGTCGGACGCGCGTACAACGACGGTCGGTTGCGATGCTGACGGCGACTGGTCGCAGTCTCGCAAGTCGCAGGACACACTCAGCAGAGACGATTACGATACTGACGACAGCGCAGGCGCTTTTATCACAATCGACCGGTCATATTCGAACTTTCGAACTCATCCCTAACTGTTTTAAGCTTTCACAAATTAAATGTAACGAAAATTTTTTTGTGTGTTTTCTTGAAAAATCTGCTGTGAGGATGTAAATTAAATCATTCGATTGCAAGTACAATGCTACACTTTTTGACAGAACAAAACAAAAAACAGATTCTCGATCTTAAAACAAAATCATCACGGTATTAACGTTAAATTGGCTTTAATAAAATTACTCCTTTTTAAACACATTTCCCTTCTGAAACTCTAAGAAAAGACTATCGCGTTATCGGAGACTGCACATTAATTGATCACAATCTCATTGTCCTGACAGCATCAAATTTAAAATTAGATTGGCTTTTGTTTTTATAAATTTATTAGGTTATATACGTAATACGTAACAATTTTATTTTTTTCTGTTTCAGTTCTTAGTACATATTTGATAAATCTATGTAGAAAAATTCTTGCCACTTTCTTCTACTCTTTGCAATGACTCCAGCACTTTCTGAAAAGCAGATCCGTTGGAAAACGCCCAATTTTGGATTGAAAAACAAATCAATATTTTACATTCCTATTAAGATCAGTCAAGGGTCCCTAAATATATTACACTGATGGACAAAATTAACGCACCCCCCTTATATTTTAATATAATGTCTGTTCATATTATCTCTCCCACTCTCTCTCTTTCTCACGCTCTCTCTCTCTCACTCTCTCTCTCCCTCTCTCGCTCTCTCTCTCTCTCTTTCTCTTTCTCTCACGCTCTCTTTCTCACTTCCTTTTTTCTCTCTCTCTCTCTCTCTCTCTTTCACTCTCTCACTCTTTCTCTCACTTCCTTTTTTTCTCTCTCTCTCGCTATTTCACTCTCTATCACTCACGCACTTACTCTTTCTCTCTCTGACGCTCTCTCTCGCTCACATTCATTCTCTCTCACTCACTCTCACTCTCGCACACAAGCTCTCTCTCTCTCTCTCTCTCTCTCTCTCTCTCTCGTTCTCTCTCTCTCTCTCTCTCTCTCTCTCTCGTTCTCTCTTAGTCTCTCTCTCTCTTCTTTCTGTCCGTCACGCAAAACGCTTGTAAAATGGATTTAGTTTAAAATCGCTTCCTTGTTTACAATTAAACATCGTTTTGTTTTTACATTTGACACTTATCTCTAAAGATTATCTCTTAAACAGAGCCAGACTTGCTCATCAAATGGCCCAGTTTTTATTACAATCTTATTTCATCTAAATATGGCAGAAAAAAATTGTTTTTAGTGTCGTCTCAACGTGCCGACCTTTATTTACCCATTGGATTGCGCTAGGACGAAAAGGTATCTCAAAGTCTCTATGCCAATGTAAAGCTTAAGGAATGGGGTAGGTATAATTATCCCATTCCTTAAGCTTAACATTTGGATGATGCTACGATAAGGTCAAGAACAACCAGAAGCCAATACTGTTGGGAGTGTTGGTAGGGAACTCCTCAAACTGCCATCGGTCGATGCAGATGACCTGGCGATAGCCATAAATGGACGTTTTATAGAGGCATTATGGTGCGGGTGCAATACGCATTCCACAAACAGGCGGTGAAAAAAAGTGCTATAAATAAATCCCAATAAAACCATTGTTTACCTCGAAAAGGGCACTAGGAGGACTTGAGCAACCTGTGCTCATCAATCCTACTACGACATACCAAATGACCAAAAACGTAGATCCAACGGACAATTGGTTAAAAATTAGTCCTCGGTTCAATGAGTATATATTCCAAGAAAGTACCAAGTAACGGCAGAAGTACTAACCTAGGACGTGTTTGGACTAGAATGATAGAAGAACTGCTGTATCCAGAGGCGGTATAGACTCAGAGGAGCAGAACTAAGGTTGAACAGGCATATGCCAGGAAGAAGAAAAAACAGCGGAGCATGCCTTCTGTTAGTGCGAAGGTCTATGCTGTTAGAAGAAAAGCCTTTGGATCTGATAAAGAGCCTTAAATTGATACGTTTGCTCTATAAAACGCGTTTGGGTTTCTCGACATATTTTGTGGAGGGTTACAAACAAAATTATTAGTAAAAACCGAACATCCGGCATCCTGAAAATGAGACGACTTACAGACCCAAAAGACCCGTAACGACCTCTATCACCCTTGTCCTGCTCAAAACGTACTGATTATTTTTAAACGTATACTTGAATTACACAGGTTGATTACTGGGAGAGTAAAAGCCAAAGCTTGGAGGATGCATAATAGAGCTCTTAACGCTTTGGGTTCTGGTAAAAAGAAGCTTAAACAAGAACTCAAGAAAATGATGCATATTGCACAATAGACGAAGTGAGCAAGGTAACCGTTACCTCATCCTTTAGATCTATCATTGTTCTATTCATTTTTAACTTTCCGCAGTTGGGTTTCCCCTTGACTAAATAACTCGCAGCACGCTCACAGTCCATGTAGCAGCACATAACGAACTAAGAATACAAATTAGCCACACTAAAAGATCCTGCGGCCCGTGAAATTATGTAAAAACAAATGCCACATTTTAGAATTTATTTTTTTTTTTAATTATAATTTTCGTAAATCACGGATTAGATCTATTGTAAAAGTTGACTTAAGCCTTTAATTTTTAAAGTAGCACTTGTCCAATTCTGTTATTGATTTAGCTGACGGTCGGTGTTTGAAAGAGAAAAACACGTGTGCTCGTCCCTTTAAATAATATTTACACCCCTTCTTTCAGCTTGAACAATGGAACCAATTTTTCAAAAATTGTTTACACTCCAATTCTGTAATAAACCAAGTCATTTACACTAATCGTGGCTACTGAACAAACACGGGCGCCGTACAAAATTTAAATAATAAAAGCCCGGCTAATCTAGAGTTTTAGACCCAGAAATAGCCTGCTAATAATTTTCCTTATTAATAAACCTAAGTTTTAAAGGAGTGTATTTAAATATTTCAAGCTGCGTACAACAGAAAAGTGAAGAGGTCATCAGACATTTCACCAAAGATGCCAGATACACCTCGCTTATTCATCTCCGTCTCAAATTAAAAATTAGGATGTGCTTGTGCTTTTAGTCATTTTTGACAGCTTTTATATACTATCCAAATCAAATTTTAACAGAAGAAGAAAAACTTTTATTGAAAAATAATATACAATTTTATGCCTTTTTTTTGTGTGTGAGTAAAATAAACATTACAGCATGACCGGAAGTTCAGGTCTACTTTGAAAAAGAAACAAATGTAAATTTGAACTTGACAAAAGAAAGGAAAAGAAAAGTAAGCAAAAACTGAACATAAGAATCAGAACTGCAAAAAGAATACAAAATGGCGAACCAGAAGATTAATTTAAAATAAAAGGAATTCCTTGAATGTATGAAATAAATTAAAAGTACTCATGGATCAGAACAGTGAATTAGAAATTGAATTCTATAACCAAAAATCGACGGTATCTCCAGGTTGTTCTGTAGAAGTCAAGACGTTTTTCCATCCAACAGCAAGCTTAACGACTCTTCATGTGTCAATCGCATTTTCTTAGTTTGTCTTGAGATGGAATGTATTTATTAGTGTGAATGTATGATGTGAGAGAGTCAACTGCGGAATACTGAGTACCATCGACCTTTTCGTCCATGTTACACATTGAGCACTTTGACTGTCTGTCTTTATCTTCGTCTAGGGTTTAGCGTCAAGGCTTAAAGATTCTGCCCTTAAGCCGAAGATCCACCTCGATACAGTGAGGTTCTCTCCTGCATGGTTTAAGCGCTATTTAGATTGAGTCACTTTTGATGAACACGAAGTGAATCATCCTTGATTTCACATTTGCATACAGTTGTTTTCACTGCTCAGTGTTCCCTTTTCGCGTAAAAAGTGCCAGGATATGTTCGAGGAGGAACTCAAGAGGTGTGCGTACAGGCATTGACTTCATTTCACGCGGACTACTTCATGAACTGAACCCAAGTATATTAGCAAGTTGTGCTCAAAGACGTTGGTGGGTGAAACCATGGATTTCAAGGAGAGAAAGTTTGGGTTCGACTGGCGAAAAGGTGAAATACGGAACAGTGAATGCGAGGGGGGACGTTTCTTTACATTTCTCACTGCGCCTTCACTCTGGATGAATCATCGGTTGGAGGAACGACTCTTTCATGAAAAGTTAGTTGGGGGGTGAACTGGAGGAATTGAATATGAATTTGCCACTTTATATGATTCGTTCAAGATGATCTTCCGAAGTGACAAATGTAAACGATCCTTTACTAATCTTGAACGTTTGGTGGTCATCCTCCGGTACAGCTTAAAATTGTTGATCGGTTGAGCGAGCCTTTTGAAGTTTGTTTATTTCTCGTCGGCGAATCTTTTTAAAAATCATTTTACGTCCTTTTTTAGTACTTTTTCATCCATCCGTGAGAGGTGATCCGGTATATGGGACTTCCTTACCAGACACGAGAAATTGCCTGCCTAAATTTCCTTTAAGACTCAGTCCCAACGCTGCCAAGCTTTTTCCTTTTTGCCAAGCTTTGCTGAGTCGGTCTTCAAGGAAATTTGAGATCGCCTGTAAAAAATGTAAATCTGTAGACATATTTAAGGTTGTTTTGCCCAGATGATGACCTTAGAATAGGCCATCCCTATTAAACCCTAACCATCCCTAGGCCGAAAACTTGGCAGTAGCAGCTGATCTTTCTTTCTTCTTCAAGATCATACCTTTATCTAGAGTATTTAATAGTTCTGCCATTAGTTTCTGCGATGGAATGGAATTTATTCCCATTGAACCGGACTTATCCTAACCTATGGCTGATGGATCGTTGACTGTTTGTCATGCCGCAAAAGGGTACAAGGCCGAATTTTACTGGGTGGTCCGTCTTTTCTTGCTAGTTTGTGTTCCACTATTACGCGTATCGGCTTCAATCTGTCTTCTGTAAGTAACTATATTTCATAGTTTTGTGTCCATTTGAGCTAACAAGCTTTTTAATCAAAAACTCCTGTAAAACTTGTTTTTCAAAACCATTCTGTCAGGAAAATGTTCTCATCTCGAGTCTTGTTTGGTCGGCGGTTAAGAAAATAATCGGCGAAAAACACTTTTCGGATGAGGAAAATCTGGGCAAGACGTCAAAAAACTTTTTCGTCCGTGATACTCCTTTGTCCTGTGCCAATTTTCCAATTATAAGCATGACACAAGTTCTTTAAACGGGTTGAACACGAAAGTCACGAGACCGAACGATTTGATTCCGATTTTCCATGGGCCTTTTAAAAACGATGCCCTTGATTTTTTTGATATTATAAGTAACGGACGACCTGGCGTTTTGCCCTCGCGTTGACGCAGGCAGTATTTTTAAAGAGGATCGCCACGTACTTCCAAATGTTATTTCCGCGTACAAAACTAATGAAATCGGAGAAACATGAACGAGAGCAAAACCACAAACCGTAATCGTGGTTTTACAAAATTATATGAAAAAAAAGACACATGCAAACATGTGCCGAGTTGAGCCTATTCACTTCTCCTGGTCCACCGGCAATTCTAGCTTTTGCTATTTATAGCAAACTGCCGGCAGACTGGAGAACCGCAGGTATTGGCAGTCCAGGGGCAGACCTGAGTCTTAGGTTGAGCGTGACACATTCACGCTAATAAATACAGTCACTTTCAACACAAACTAGATGTCATTATTATTACTATGTACAATAAAACAACCCTGTTTTCTTCAAGAATCGGAACTGACGACCTTACGTGCCTTTGGCCCAAAAGTGTCCGTGAGTCAACCTCGCATGGCCTATTCTTAATCGGGTGAGGATGACCCTTCTTCAACAAGTCACTTTCTCCGAGGGCTACTTATCGATGCTCTTGATACATGATTTCTGCTTGTTTGTTTTCAGTCTGGGACATATATTATAATTTATCCAGGAATAATCTGGATCTGGTATGATATGGATGAAAAAACAAATTCAACCTATTTTGAAGGTCAACATCAGGGCAAAAAATCTTAAAGAAGTCTACAAATTGACACAATTAAATTTTTAATAGATGATTTCAAATTTCTTTGACGACCGACTCAGCCCAAGATTGCCAAGGACTAACTAGGACATATTAGGTTAATTATAATTTATCATGACCAACTCTTTTTTCCCTTTTCTCTGGCCTTTTGGGTCATACAGTTAGTAATTCTATCTTTTTTCTTTATGTTTTTAAAGTAGAGTCTGAGTATTGTCTCAAGCAGTGCGATCACCTGGATCACAAATGAAATATTTTAAAAAATTTATACAGAGCTAATTTCAAGTTATATATTGAATATAAGAAAAGATACATCAAATACATATTTTATTAATCCATATAATTTAAAACTGTCGATTTACAAACAATATACAAAAATATGCGTCCATCACAATTATTTACAAGTTACATTCGTTTCGACTGTACAAATTTCTCCTAAGTGATTTTTGAACAATCCCAAATTTTGTAATGTCGACAATTCTTAATTCAACTACCCTAGTAGCGGCGGTACAAAGCTACCGAGAAAAATTGGTGTATTTCATTACAAATTGTGTCTGGTTTTTAAAACAGTACTTAAAGATTAAACATTCGAGTACCAACTGTTTTAGAGCACCCGTAATAATGAATGCTTTGCGCATTCACGCCCCCTGTTTGAACTAAATGAAACAATTTAGTTAAATTATCACAGCCAGATATTTTCTCTCTAGGGAAAGCACAGGGGAAAAAACTCAAACAAAAAATCTGTTTCAACAAATTTTGGAATATCATGGTAATACTAAAGAGGTGGGAGAATATTGTCAACAATAATAAGGGTTATTCTTCATAATCATACATTTTCAATTCAATTTTTCTTTTTTTTCTTTTCAAAATCGATACTGAAGACTTAAGATTAAAGAAAATAGGATACTACACTAGTTAATAAACTTTATACATTTTCATTTGCAATTAAGCAATGATTTAAAACACTCTAATTCACCAACACCAGTGATGCACACTTGTAAAAATAAGTTCAACTGTCTCTTAACTAGAAATTACTTTTATTATAATTTAAAAAAATCAAACTTATCTTTTACCCATTTATTTTTTTTAACAATAATGTTCTTAAGATAAGTAAATGGAAGATAAAGCAAGTTTAAAGTAAAAATGACAAAATGCAAAACAGTAAAATAAAAGCACCGTAAAACATAGAATACCATAACTCAGTTTGGAAAGGGTGTAAATAAAACATCAAAAAGCGAATGCACTTGACAAGTTATGCAAAACAGTGATTTAAAAAATATATATACATTTTTCAGGTTAATATTCACCCTGTCATAAGTCAATAATTAATCTTTATGTTTAAATATCTAACAATAAAACAAAAAAAAATGTTGAGTGTCGAGAGAAAGAAGATTGTATACTAGAATATATAGTATAAGTTTAATTTATATATTAGTTCTAATGTAGTTTATATATCATATTTAGATTTAGCCCTACTGTTTTTTTTGTTTTTGTTTTTGGTGGGGATGGACTAGTGCAATTTGAATTTTTTTTTTGCAGTTTAGTTAGTGTCTTTTTCCATTGACATTATCATAAATGTCATGATCGAACAACCATATGTTTTTGGAATGGGAAGCCTTAATAATCCAGGCTTTAGTTTGTACCAAAAACATTTGTGGAAATACAGTTGCTGACTTTTTATTAGATATTTTATACATTTCATCATCGCCGTGTGCAAACACGCACACCCATACATCAAAATATTGCAAAAACTACCCTTTTTTACTATTGTAATTAAAGTTAATTTATTTATACATGCTATAATTAAACTTCTAGCGTCTGTAAACACTGATGTAAGATATCATTAATCATATTATCTCGCTCAATTGGTTATATTTATTTTTTATATCTAGAAAATGTAAGCTCTAAACCAAAATTAATTTCCATGCATTGTAATATTTAGAAGAAAAAAAATGTTTTAGAGCAAAGTGTATCACAATGCAATGCAACAATCTGATTATTAATTGTGACACCAAGGTTAAAAATGTTTTCAAGATATCAATCATCATTACTGATTGTACAAAGTACTGCATGTCAGTGAAAAATGCTTCACCAGAATTCATTTTTCTATATAATTAATTATAAATATAATAAAAAAATAACTATAAATATCAACTGTATTTATGATAAGAGGAAAATATTTAATTTCAAGAAATAGTTATACATAATCGCACTACATTACAAAACTAGAACAGACACGATGAAAATTTCTTCAAAATCATTATGACTAAATTAACGGTAACTGGATTTTTATCAGCTCTAAATAATAATAATTAATTAACCAGGTACAGTATTTCCAAATATGTCAAGCTGATTGATTATGAGTTTGTAGTACAATTAAAATCCGTGCTTATTTTTCACCAATTGCTAAGCACCCGTCGCTTAAAATTCTTGTTTTAATTAATTGATTTTCTTTAAGATACATAAATGTAGAATTAAAGGAGAAAAAATCTCTGATCATGAGTCAAATAAAATGTACAAATGAAGAAACTAACAAAACCATGGGAGGCCTGTTTTCTCTAAATTTTTTCTTTACCCACTTCTGTGGAATAAAATTTAAGTCTTTAATATCACAGTCTTTGTTAAAAATAATAATAATAATAAAAATAGTTTCAAGTGAATAATATAATAATAATAATAATATATAAAGGAGACAGTTAAGAGGCAGTGAACTATGTTCAAATTTGTTTTACATAGCGGCTTCAATTGAGTTTTTACTTACCTCTTTCCGCCTGTTTATACCAGGGCGCCATGCGCCGTTTTCCTTTCCTGCTTTAAGCCAGGCTTCCTTTTCCGGCGTTCTAACCTCGTCTTTTTCTTTCACCTTTGCTTCAGGCTTGACCCGCCTCTTGAAGACTTTTTGCGGTGACGCCTTTTTCTGTTGCGCCTGATGCTTCGATGGAAGCTCGTAGAACCACTGCGGCACTTCGAGCGACTTGTTGCAAGGGAAGGAGAAACAAGGGTCGTAGTAGTGCGTCAGCCCTGGTTCTGTACGTAGGAACTGCATCGATGACCAGCTGTGATAGAGGAGAAGTGGAAATCTTTGTAGCCAATAATTAACGTAGCTCTCTGCTGTAGTGCCCAACAATGCCTGCGCCTTTTCAGATAATTCCCGGTAATGATGTTTCTAAAAGAAAAATATACATATATATATATGTAGTAATAAAAAAATTCCTATCATGCAGAAGGGTACCCATTAGGTATCATAGACAAAGGGGTCCAACCAGTTTATTATAAATTTTCTATATTATGTTCAATTAATTATAAAAGCCAAGGCTATGCTGGGATCCACACCCCAAACTGCTAGCAAGTAGTCAGACACCCTAACCACTCAATACCGTATATAATTTTAATTTTTTAGTGTGTGATGATTAGTAATCGTTAATCAATAATTATTCAGAAATCGTGAGATGCGGTCTGGTGTGACGTAGGTTTCAGAAAAACATTTTCTTTATCGTGCCAACGTTTCGATTGAGATCATCTTCAGGCTCAAAGTGTTCATCTTCTATGTAATTGTGCCATTTTTGCATGTCGTGTTGAGAGTGATCACTAATCACCACACATTTCTACACGAGAAGAACGAAGAACATGGGATTCTATGAACAAATTTCAACTACATATGGACACGCAGCTAAAAGTACTAGGACATCGCCAACAATGAGAAGAAACTCGCATCGGCTATCAACCAGAGAACTTTTTTGCTGAAATGCAGTCAACACAAGGTATTTCCTACTCATATCAACAACAGGGCATTCTGAACACGACACGCAAAAATGGCACAATTACACAGAAGACAAACACTTTGAGCCCTGAAGATGATCTCAATAAAGATCGAAACGTTGGCACGATAAAGAAAATGTTTTTCTGAAACCTACATCACACCAGATCGCATCTCATGATTTCTGAATAACTAATTTTTTATTAGAATGATTGTTCCTACCTTATTTCTGAAGGCTCTCAATAAATCCCTAACGCTGTCTCCTCTGTACGATCTGTATTTTCCCAGGTCTTGCAGCACATCAAAGTCTATAAGCTCTTTCCAGTCTCCTTGGCATACTTCAATTCCTCCGGTTTCTAAACTTAGAAGAGCCTTGCTCTCCGAATCTTCCTTTTCTACCCTGTCACTCACATCCTGAAGAAACAGAAACAATTAAGCAAAAAAAAAAAAAATGCACATTTAATTCGAGGTTACAACGCCAACCTGCAGAAAGGACAAAATGGTGGATTTTTCCCAGAAGACAGGATGCTTTCTTACAGTCATCGCGCTAGGCCTTTCAAAAGGGTTGTGGCTTATCATCTTGACGATGAGAGACTTCCAAAGTTCATCTTCCAAAGATGATATTCTGATTAAAAAAATTTAATATAAAATTTTCACGATAAATTTAAGTGTTTTCTAAATAAAAACTGACTTGTGCTCTCCATTGAGGATATTGCTCTGCCTTCTAATTGGCTCTCCAAATGGATGTTTTCCATTTAATAAAGAATAATAAAAGACGCAGCCCATTGAAAATATATCGACTGCACACATCTTTAAAAAAAAAAAAATAAATAAATAAATAGCATTAAAAAACAGTATGTATAAAAGTTCAATGTACCACTCGTCCATTTGAATCAATCATTTCTGGAGCAATCCATCCTTCTGTGCCTGTGATCCCAGAGCGTTTACTAAAAGAGACTCTGCCATTTTGCAATTTTTTGCACAATCCAAAGTCAGATATCATGACCTTAATGGCCAAGGTGCCTGGGACAGTTGCAAGGAGGATGTTGTGAGGTTTGATATCCCTATGTACTGGATAATAAAAATTAAAATAAATTCTGTGATTTTTACATTCTTGCAACATTATAATGACTATAATTTACCAATATTTAAGGAATGGAGGTGCTCCAGTCCAGAAATTGCTTGTCTTAGAGCCTCAACTACATCGAGGTCGTCTTTATGTATTCCTTTTTCAACAAAATCCTTTAAAAAAAATTATTACTAAAATTTATTCTTGATATATGATAAAAGAGATAATATAAATTAATACCTGTAAGGTTGCAGAACACAATTCTAACGCTATGTATCTGAACTGTGAGTCTTCCTCCATTGAAAAATATCTAATAACATGAGGATGGGCATCCGATTCCCTAAGGAGCTGCACTTCCCTGTCGGCGACTGTAAAACATTCAGGAAGGAGTCTTTTGACTGCAACACTCCTGCCGTCGAAGGTGCCTTTGAAGACGAAAGTACCCTCGCACCCTTTGCCCAGTATTTGCTGTGTGTCGAATGAAATCTTCCCGACGGCAACAATACCCTTTTGCTGGTTCAGCACAGCACCCTGTGAATTGACGCCTTGCGAACTGCCGTGTGACGACTGCTTTATGTCCCTCACTTGCGCCATTATGTAGACAAACATGGCTAACACGAATATGATAAGAATCGCAACTATTATCCCTAATATTTTGCTTTCAGGGCTGAAGTTCCAGCTCAGCTCTTCTTTTTCCATTTTGTAGCTGGTCTTCCTCGTGAAATTGAAATGAGAAGCATTTGGCTGGATGATCGAATCTGACCTTCCGGTGATTAAAAGTTGCGTTTTTGACACTGATGATATGAGGTAGTGGCCTAAAACCAATATAAATAGTTTTCCTTTATATCTATAAACTTATGTGATTTACAATGATTAATTATACTAATTCAACATTAATATTAACAATTCATTATTTGAAGAACGTGAGGTGCAGTCTGGTGTGACGTAGGTTTTAGAAAAACATTTTCTTTATCATGCCAACGTTTCGATCTTTATTGAGATCATCTTCAAGGCCTGTGATTTATAAACATTGTTTAAATTATACAAATACATGTAGGATGTGAAAAAAAAATGTGT
Source organism: Cimex lectularius (assembly GCF_000648675.2). NCBI lineage: Eukaryota > Metazoa > Arthropoda > Insecta > Hemiptera > Cimicidae > Cimex > Cimex lectularius. The sequence goes on from NW_019392657.1 coordinate 1,618,108, forward strand.
GTTTATAAATCCCCGGCCCTGAAGATGATCTCAATAAAGATCGAAACTTTGTCACGATAAAAAAAAATGTTTTTCTAAACCTATGTCACACCAGACTGCATCTCACGATCTCCAAATAATCATTAACTAACAGTCACTAAATGCCACACATTAACAATTCATTTGCAATTATAAACACAAAAGTTATTTGCATATATAATTTAAAAGTACGATACAAACTCAAGGTTGTAAGATTGCAGGGAGAGGCAGTAGATGAATGGTTCGGGCGTTAGACTCTTGGTCATAGTCTGATAGATCATGTGTTCGATTCTCACCCTAATATTTCTCACCTCTGCCCCTCCCACAAAAAAATTAACATGCAAATATGTAAAACATAAGACTGTATATACATTTAGAAAAAAAAGGAGATAGATGGCAGTAGCAATTAAATTTATTTATGGATTAATTTTCTCAATCTCTACAAAAATTGAATCATTGAGAAATATTTCTTTTCTATATATTTCACTTGGGAATATTTTGTTTATTTATTTATTTGTGTAGGTATTTCAACTACAAGGTCATATTAACCCCTGAGGTTCCGGTGTTTTTGAAAAAAAAAAAAAAAGAAAAAAGTATGTTGTATATGAATCAGCAAAATATTTTTAAAAAATTTGTTTCACTAATTAAATTACCTAGAATGATGGAATTTTCTTCTTCAAGTAAATCAGGCCCTGTGATAAGAAGTCGCTTTGATATGTCGGTGATTAAAGGCACGCTTCTATCTGCAAGTGAAGGCAATGCATAAAGTCCATGGCTGCCTTCCCCGATGTACAGAGTCGATCTGAAAATAATCATATTATTTTGTGTAAACGTCTCGAAAATGTAATTAATTACGTTAGCTGGTCTTGGAGGTAGTTCAGAGAAGAATCTAGTGTCGATTCAGCGATCGAGTGGTACGGAATAGTGAGTATATCCTGCCCTCGTCTCACATACAGTCCGATGATAGGAGAGCCGAAATCTTTTTCCCATAATAGGTCACCGGTTTTCCTGTCGACAGTTTTCAACCTACCAGAGGAAATACTTGCAAAATGCTTACTACCTAAAAAATATAAAATAATTTAACATTAACATATTATTATACAGTTAAATTTAAAAATAATTACAAATAACAACTAATTACTCTTCATCGAGGAGGGTCTTTGAAACAGATTGTTGGTAATAAGTAGTTAAGAAAGAATAACATTTCTTGATTTAAAATTTTACGGAATTATGCAGTTTGGTCGGTTCTGATCATCCTGACCTGCCTATCTTCTTCAGTTGTGTCTAATCATCAGGCCAACCAGAGCAACATACACAAACCTATTGATCTTTACATATAACTACTAATCATTATTTTTGTTTTGGCTGGCAGTGCATGTGAATGAAACAAGGGGCCGGGTTGTTAAGGCATCCGACTCATTTCATTCTTATTTTGACAATGGACAATCATACGTGAAATGGGAGTTTGATCATTTCAAACGGCTAGAAAATGAGCTGAATTTATTTTTTAGGGACTCAAACTTCTACGAGGGAATAACTGGGCTAGTAACTCTCTCGCCAAATTTTTCTGGTTAGCTGGTACTTAAATACACTGCAATATATATTTATATATACATACATACATATATATATATTTTTTTTTTTAATGACTTTTCTCAAGGCATGCTCACAATAACAGAGGTCATATTAACCCCCCCCCCCCCCGGGGGTATCATTTTTTAAAATTAAAATTCAAAATTGTTTGGGCCCACTGAGATTAGAACATGAAATCATTTTTATTTTATTTTTAATTTTAGACCAAGAACTTATATATTTTCTTAACTGTTTTCATATTAACAATATTGTTTTTCAAATAGTTGTGAAAATATTGTATAAATTTTATAGTAAATTCTAAAGATTTTTACGAGCATGGATATTCTAAAAGACCATCTTACCATAGCTTTTCAGTTGATCGTTTGATAATGAACTTGAAGCATAGTTTGAGAATGTAATATTCCAGTATCTATTATTATTTTTGCTATCGTACATAAGAAGATTATATTCTGAAAAAAAAAGTCCAAAAGACAGGCAATGAAATTATTTACACATGTGCTGTACTGTTAACACAGTTGTGTGATCTGTGTACCTGTCCGCCCAATAAAAAGTGTGTTGCTCGGGGACTGGAGCGGGCACGTCTTCTCAAATTCCTCAAAACCGAGGAGAGGCAATTTTTTCCCCGAGTGGAGATCAACAGAAAACCAAGTGTCGACTTTTCTCCCTGAGTAAAAGACGCCATCACTGCTCCTGCAGGGCGAGGACGTGACAAGTTGCTGGATAGAGAAGGGAAGCTTCTTCAAAGACCTCTGATTAGCATTGTTCAAAAGATACAAAGTCCCATCTTTAGGATCCGGCAAAAAGACCGGCCTAGGGAGGAAAAAAACCATTAGCTAATTTTCCTAAGTCTGTTTGATTTAATCCATTGACTCGTTTCTTACTGTATATCTGTCTTTGAAGTAGTAGAAACTTTAATTGCAGGATCTGAAAATATAAAAATGATTATGGACTATACAAAAAACTTACAGATGATAGCATTATCTGTTTAATGTCTTCCATCACACCAAATTACTCCCCTTTTTGATAACATTTTTACTCCCTTTCAAGATAAATTTGGTACAGACGCTCAACATTAGCAGAATTTAATAAAGTCAATGTGATAATCTATTAACAACCCATTTAAAATGACATCATCATAACTTTAGCAGAATTGAATAAAGTCAATGTGATAATCTATTAACAACCCATTTAAAATGACATCATCATAACTTTAGCAGAATTTAATAAAGTCAATGTGATAATCTATTAACAACCCATTTAAAATGACATCATCATAACTATCATTATAGGTTGAACTTTACAACTAAAAACTGATCAACGGCTGGCATTATCGAATAATCTAAATCTCCATATGGTCTGGATGAAAAAACAAATTCAATTGTTATCTGCAAAGCTTTCAACCCATTTTAAGATCTAAAATAGGTAAAACTTTACAGATGACAGTTTGCTTTTTCATCCAGCCAATACAGTGATACAGATTATTTTTAAGTGAAACAGTGGTCGATACATCAAACACTTTAAACAGAAAATTCTCAATTTTAGAAGAAAAAAAAATTGCTTCAGCCAAAATATTTTATAGTTAAAATTTACAAGCGCATGCTTGTGTCTTAAACATATCATAAAAAACATAAATAAATTATGAGTTTAATAAAAATGCTGTAAAGAACTTTAACTCAACTCCAAACTTTACAAATGTTCAAGAATTTGACTGTTGACTTGAACAACAATTATTAAATCATACCGAGTACAAAATGTTTTGTCATTTAGATAGGTCAAGTTTAATGGAAATAATATTGTTTTTTTATTGCATTTTTTTGTAATTAGTTAATCTTTTTATGTAAGGTTTTGGTTGAAATGAAAAAGTCAGTGTCACGAGCGGGATTCAAATCCACGGCCTTCGGCTCAATACACCGCTGCTTTACCACTTGAGCTATCGTGACTTCGATCCACTCGGACACCAACTTCCCATCTCAACCTACCTTTAACCTTCAGCCGTCAGTAGACCACGAAATATAATGGATTTGTAATTAATTTGATTTTCCTGCTTTGTTTTTGTTTTTTAACAGACTGTTCAAACCTAACACAAAAATGTTCTCCGAGTTTGGACGGGCCATTCTTAAAGGTGTTTTTCCCTCTTCCCCATTTTTCTTTTGTTCCTAAGTTTATTTGGAAGTTTCGATTAAATTCAAACATCCTGTTCATGACATCTCTTGGAGCCATGAGTATTCATTATGTTGTTGCTATCTCTCCATTTTAGTTTTATTCCTGTTGGAGGTTTCTCTTTAATAATACCAATAATAGTTTTCTGTGCTGTCCTCATTATCTATGGCGTACGGGGATTAATCCCAGTATCTTTTCCATACTAACTGTGGGGCATTCTCATTGCTGCCATTATACAGATGCATGCAAGTCTATGTACTTTTGTGAGTTCTTTTCGTTTTGTTATTTGTTCTACTTTATCGACCCAGGCTATGGCACCGTAAGAAAAAGTCTTACCACCAAGTGTACATCCAAAGGCAGGTTTCCAGTCTGCATCACCAGTTTTTCCCCGACATGAAGTTTATGTCGCTATCATGATGGTGGAACCGGTATGTTCCTTAAATGTCAGTTTTTATATTTTGCCTTACGCTATGTCTGTTGTATATAGTCTAATACTAGGCTACTTCTATAATGCCCTGTGTTGGAGTCATTATTCCTGCTCCTTTTTGTAGTGGAATGAGAAGAACCCCTGCCGCTGTATATACGCTGAAAGTATTGATCGCTCAGAGGATCTTTTTCTCTGTGCATCTTTCAGCTGTTTTCTTCCAGTTTTTCTTTCTTGTGTTTATGTGTTCTCATATTTTCCAGGGGTGCGTTGTAAGTACTGCCTGGATAATGTGTACTTAGAAAAAACATTGCTTTTTGTTCGGCATCTTCTGTATAACTTGCTTTAGGGCAGTGTTATGTCTATCCTTTGCTAGTGCTTTGTGTAATCTAGCTGCTGTCAATATGAGATGATTTCTCCGCAGAATTTGTGAAATTCTTCTTTATTCGCCTTGAGGATAGTGTGGTTATATAAGGTGACTAACCTTGTATATTCTCCCCAGTTGCTTGCTATTTTTGCTCTGTTGAATGCTCTTTTGGTTTCAGTTTTTTGTTCCTCCAGGGTTTGTTACGAAGTGCGTTTCACCTTCATGATGGTGGATACGTTCCATAAATGTTAGCATTTTATCTAGTCTGATGCGCAGATATTTGATTTTTTGTAAAAACGACTACGAATGTTTATCAGGGTTGATTCCTAAGCCATCAGTTTTACACTATTCTTCTAGTGATAGAAAAGTTTCGATTCGACAAAGAAAAAATTCAATAAGATTCTCAGACTTTGGGGTGAGAAGAAATGCATTTGAAACATGGTGAAATGATGTGATAACAACATACTAATAAGAGTTTTAAGTTTGTTATGCTTAAAAAGTTGCGTCATCGTCATCATTGGGATCTGTCTTTAATTATTATTATTATTTTTTCAATTACCGTTTTTGAACTTCCAGATGTGTTCGCCGTTAGTCTTGTCGACGGCGATGAGCGAGCCGTCCAGGGTGGAAACGACCAGGATGCCGAAGTCATCGGGCGCGTTGACGGTCACACGCTTATCCGAGACCTGGAACGGGCATGAACAAAATTAAAAAAAAAATTATTATTACAATAATAAATGAAGCCGGCTGGAGTTGGAGGACGTACCTTGTCCACGTCTTCCTCGGCCGAGACCAGGGAGCAGAGAAGTAGCAATATTGCCGTGCGTTTCGCGATCTGGCTCATTTTTATAGAAGGCGTCCGCCTCGCTTTTTCCCATTGAGTCGCCGTACAAATCGAGGCGCAGGCGAACGGACCGCGGAGTCAAACGGCTCCCAGTAAACAAAACGGGCACCGAGGATTCTGATAGACGACAACACGACCGAGACGATTATCTGTATAACCTCCTTGCACGGTTTTCAACCAGTGTGACCACACCACTTTCATAATCCCTCCAAAATTTAAAAAATAAGACATTACACTGGGTGTTCGGCTACCCGTGTACAAACTTTGCTAGGAGATTCTACATTCAAAATGGAAACAAAAAATCTTAATTAACTACAGTCCAAATCTCAACAGTTTCGGGGTTCCTCCCCTTTTGCTGATTTTTTAAGATTTCACGACCTTGCTTCAAATAAACAATGATAGCTCTAAACTCTTTGAAACAATCACAATTAAGAAATTCCATTTTCAAATTAATCGTGTGATTTCTCCTTCCCAATATGGTTTCCTCCCTAAAGCCCCCTCCCATACACCTATGATCAAATTATGCAAACAGTGAACAGGCTGTTGTGCAAACAAGATCCTCGATTGACTATTCACATTTTTTTGCAAACTCCAGTTGCTTTTGTCTTGTTTTAATGGTAACGTGGTGTCTTGCAACGCAGCCTGTTTAGCTGTAATAATTTCTATTGTGTAATATGTTGGTGTTAAAAAAAGAAAAAGGAAGCAAAGATTGGTTAAAGAAAAGATCTGTTTTTAGTCATACAATCTCCTCAAATGTCTTCAATTGAGTTCACCACTTGACTATAAAAATTATTTGCAAATGGACCCCATAACTTATGGTGAATTACTAAAAATGGTGACACCATTTATACAAAAAGAGCCCATACATGATGTGACAGTTGCACAACGCCACTCGTGCAATTAATTTCGAACAGTTTTGAATTTCTGCAACTAGTTGCACAGCACCTCAAACAACACCAACCATACACTATACAATTGTTTGCACAACAGTCTCAATTGTGCAATTTGTTTGTAGGTGTATCAGGGGCTTAAGTGCTCAGTCTGTTCAAACCTCGACTCATAAGGACAGTTTATATTACATTAGACTCTGGAGTCTTGCAAATAGACAGCATTTATACGGACATAACTAAGGCGTTTGATTCCGTTTGCCATAGGATATTGTTAGGCAAATTGGAGGCCTATGGTATCTACCAAAAAAAAAACCATTTGTAAGTGTCGGGTTCGAATGCAGGGCCGCTTCATTCAAGCCCAGGACCTTTACCTTACAGTGATGAGCGCCGTGTCAACGCCTAAACCATTGCAACCACCGACGCCCCTACAGTCCTTTTTTTCAATGGATTGCCAATTATTCTAACAAAAGATTAATTGTCAAAATTGGGAATCATAAATCTTCCCGTTTTGCTGCTTACTCCGGGGTCCCACAAGCTCCCCATATTGGACCATTACTTTTTTTAAACAATTTTTTAAATGACGTTCTTGAATTATTTACAGAGGATGTTAGAGTTTTGCTATTAGCAGATGATCTAAAGTTGTTACGTGCTGTTAACAATACACTTAATGCTGAATCTTTACAGATGTCTCTCGCTCATCACAACTCATGGTGCAAGAAAAATCTATTTTTAAATTATAAGACATGTTCTAGTATCACATTCAGCAAGTCACCCAACACTGTTAATTTTCCTTATGAAATTCAGGGTTCCCAAATTAGAAGAGTAGAAAATGTGCGTGACCTTGGTGTTATATTTGATTCCAAATTAAGTTTTCATGAACAGATTATTCAGATCAGAGGTAGAGCCATGAAAATGCTGGGATTTGTGATCAGAAATTCACAGTCTTTTCTAACAAATCAGCCCTTATACATTTATATACATCTTTAGTTAGACTGCATCTTGAATTTTGTTCACCAGTTTGGTCCCCTTTATATTTAAGAAAGTGGTAAAGTTATTCACTGTATTGATAAACGTTTCCATGGCCATGAGGATTTTGAAGTAACTACAGAAAGCCCAGTGTTAAAATTCATTTATGTTAGATAATCTTTTTCATATCTTTTTTTTCCCCAAAATTCATATTGTTAAGTAATATTTAATTTTTTTATAAAATTATTATTAAAAATTATTCAACTGGCGGATGACATATGCATCTATTCTACTCACAAATCTGCAGAAGCGGCAATTGTGGCCATGGATTCGATGGTGATAAATTTACTGAACACCGGTGGATTAATTATTTCTGAAGAAAAATCAAAAATATGTTATTTTACAAGATCCATGAAGTCTACTCTTCCCGATACTTTGACCCTGGCTGAAAAATCATTTCTGGTGGTTAATGAAGTCAAATTTCTTGGATTAATATTGGATCATAAGTTATAATGGAATGGCCATATTGCTGCAATTGAGACCAAAGCAGAGAAATTTTATAATCCACTAAAATTTCAGGATATATAACCCTACAATCAGTTTACTTTACTACAGGGCAACAATTAGATCTATAATTGACTTTAGATCAATTTATTGCAGACAAGCTTCTAGATCAAACTTAAAGAAATTGGACATCATACAGCACAAATCTCTCAAAACTTGTATGGGATCTCTTAAGAGCACCCCCAATGATGTCATCAAAGCTGACTGTAACGATCAGCCATTTTCACACAGAAGAGAAAAACTGGCAGGACGGTTTGTGTTGCACCAAATGGTGAAAAAAACATCACTTGCTCAGCGCATCTGTGATTTGTCCATAATGAATCTAACAAAAAAATATTGGCAAAAGAAAAAACCTCCACCGATTACCACGAGTTTTACCTCTCTGTCAAAACTTCAAGAAAAAATCAAACAAAGAGATACTAAAAATAATTAGAAACACCCTTAATTGCTATATACTAAAAGACTACTCCAGACAAAATCCTGTAGCGGTTAATCAACAAGTGCATGCTAATCTTCAGGAACTTTTCCCTAATGACCACTTAACTGTTTACACCGATGGATCCCTCATGTCTGGTAATGTTGGATGCTCCTGGTTCTGCCCTAGCATCAATAAAGGGGAATCAATTCCTCTGCCGGCAGAGATATCAATTTATTCAACAGAATTATTAGCAATTAAGGCAGCGCTAACTTTCTTTACACTCAACCTCCCTATAACGAATCTGGTCTCCTACAACGAATCACATTATAATTTGTACAGACAGCCTCAGTGCAATCCAGTGCTTACAAAACACATCTACTAACATCAAAAATTATATTGTAGCTGACATAAAAAATACTGTTAACAATTTTTCCACTTTTAAAAACAAGGTCTCTTTCGTGTGGATTAAAGGACATATGGGCATATACTGCAATGAAAAAGCTGACAAACTTGCAAAAAATGCCCACAGTTACCCACCCCTAGAATCATAAAGACCCTTATATAGACCTTTTTCAAATATTGGAAACAAGAATTCAAATGGCAATTTGAATATTCTGCCTCGGATAAGGGAATGGCCTATAAAACATTATTTCCACTTGTGAAAATAAAACCGCGGTTTAACAAGCTAGACATGGCAAAAAAAGACATAACCACCATTGGTTAAGAACAAACCATGGCATCTGCGCAGCGTATCTTCACAAGATTGGCATAAAACAACACCCTAATTGCGACACATGCGGAGTAAAGGAGGACCTAATGCACATATTGTTTCACTGCAGCCAACATTCGTTGGCCAGAAATGAATTCTACCAGAATCTGAAGAAAGAAGGAGTAGAACACCCAATTACGGATGTATAACGTGATAATAAAATTTTTAAATGATGTTTCTGTGAAAATATAATTTGAACTGTTTAAAAAGTATTCTTTCTAACATGGCTGTGTAATTGTTTGATGCCAAATTTAAAAAAAAAGAAAAAAATATTATAAATTATTAAAAAATAATTATCACTTATGAACTTAATGTCAATTCACTATTTTTCGTGGTCCGCTTGACCAATTAATATCATTCAATTAATTAAGGTTTTAAGTTGAGATAAAAAAGTCAGTGTCAAGAGCGGGATTCGAACCCACGACCTTCGGCTTGATACGCCGCTACTCTACCACTTGAGCTATCGTGACTTCAATGTTAATTTATTTTAATATTGGACAGTATGTTTGTTTTATTTGATTTTTATATATTACGTAGAAAAATATAGATTCGTGTCTGCATGTTTCAAACTATTTTAAACAACAGAAGAACAAAACTAATGACTAAGCCACTCTTGTCTATACTTTTTGATTGTTATTACAATAGAACTTATTGAACCATTCATTTTTCCCATTGCATGAATATTTATATTATTTTTAATTGTTATTTGTTAACAATGATTGGTTGTCATTGAAAGAGGAGAATAACACTTTATACGACTTGAGTTCTTAAAATGAAATTTACTCGTTATTAATAATTAATCCTGCCCACTTCTGATTGTTGTATGTATCAGGTAAATATACTGTATAATAGCAAGATATCTATATAATGCCTTTAATAGTATTATTTGTTTAAAAAAATATTAATTTTTGACTGCACAATATCTTGTAAAATTATGTTTTAGGAGAATTTATTTATAGTTATACGGTAATAGAGTATTTCAGGATTAAATGCTTGTTTGCTCATTATTAGTTACACCTTATCAACTTTGGTCAAACACCTTGTTTTAAAATAGTTTAAAGTTTTAAAAGCAAGCCGAACCTTATATGCAGTATGATTAAATTTCAAACAGTTTAACAGTGATTGGAAAACACAAATGAACAGTTGACCCTGGTATTATTTTTAGGCAAAGTAATATTTATGTTAGCTTTATAATTGTATATTATTGCCGACAGTGTAAAGGTATTTCTAAAAACATGATAGGATTTATAATGAATAAATGAATAATTAGCAATAATTTGTTCACACAATTGTGAATGAATGATAGTAGAAATATACATTTCAAAACATACAACTAATTCATTTTAATTTAACTTTTTTCAGCTTTATAAATCAACATGAAAAATGATTAAAGTAGACCATTGCAATACCTTGGTAAGTCAGAAATATTGAATGGATAATACTATTACATATTTATTTTCATTTTAGAAACACGATATTTTTCAATGTGAGAATGATGTAAAAGGGATGGTTAAATAAAATATGATTTAAAAGGATTTATTGAATTGTATTTTGTAATAATTTCAACAGTAATTTTTTTAAAATAAATTAATTCAATACAACATATGTTTAATGCTTATTATCATATTCTCTAAGCAACAAAACATGGTCATAGAACTACTCCAAAATTACAAGATGTGCAATGACCGGCAAACATAAAGCATATAATTTTGAAGTGCCCAGAATACGAAGAGGCAAGACAGAAATTTTTCGACGAGGTGTATACACTGAGAAATTTTGGGCGACCGTTTTGCTGGAAAAGCTTCCTTTCAACTGGAAATGGATGTATATAAATTGATACATGCATTTTTTGAAAGAATGTGATATTGATTATGATACTGTGATGTCGTCGTACATGCGTGTTATTTATTAGTTATGTGTAAAACTATTTCGCTGTTTTGTTTTTCTTGTTTTAATTTATTCATTTATTGTGACGTGTACTTATTCAAACAAATAAATTAACATAAACCCGAATTGATTTCATTGTATTCTGATTCCCTTTGATGATTTAAGGTTTGATGATATGATTTTGATTCATTGATTCATGGAAAACTAAGTTGTTAGCACTTGCAAATCATTCATTCAACCAAAAACGTATATAGCTTGTTTTTGTTGCACTGTAATTACACAATAATTTTTTTAAACCCTTTACTCAAAGTGATTACATAAATTGCTACCAATACTATTCTATAAATACTATACAAAAAAAAAATGTTCTTTCGATCGTTGAACTAATATTATTACAGAAATAAATAATACTAAGACAAAGCCTGTCTAGATTTGCAATGTACACCATTTTTGACAAAATATGTACCATGATATCAATACTTCAGTCACTCAGTTGACTAGTCTCATTAACCATGGAAAAAATTAAATGATGAACAGCTCACGTGATACTATAATTGTAATTTGGACATTGTATTTCAGAATTATAATTCTGAATTTTTGAGCTTGAATTATTTCTGAAGACCTGGTGTGTAATCTTACTTGCTAAAACTAAGATTTTGCTTAATATTAATTTCTATGTAACTGGTTATGATGGATTCATTCCAGTTGTAAAGAACAAATAGAAGAAAGAATTAATGCAAGGATTCATCACAAAACACCAGTGAATATAATGCTGTCAATGAATTAACTGTTCCAGTTGGAAAGAGAATGGCCAAACTCGATCTAATAAGTATATATATATTATACTACATTCCCCACTGCAGTTGCTCGTCAACTGCCTCTTAAAAAAATACCGTACTCTTTTCTTGTCCAGCTCTTTTATCCAGAAATGCCGACACGACTAGGAATCCAAACGAATACCACTTTTTGTTAAGTGCTTTGATTTCATAAAGGTATTTGTGAATTTCTAAGATGTATGGGTCAACCAAGAATTTATTTTTGATGGCTTCGAGACCACTCTTCGAATCAGAGTAAATAATGGCATTACGCCTTCCGTTTCCTTTATAATGCTCAATGATCTGATCACATGAAGTTCAGCTGTGTATATGCTAGCCTCATAAGATAGAGACGACCTGAGATTGTACTCATCAGCAAATATCCCACACCCTACCAATTTCATTTTTGAACCCATCGGTATAAAAAAAAAAATTATAATTGGGAAATGTATTTAAAATTCGCAAGAAGTGTTTCTCTTTCATTCAATAAGGCCAGATCTTTGATAATTGCAGCAGTAGGTAATGATCACAGTGGAACGTATATTTTATTATTATAATTATTATTAATTTTTAAGGGCATTTTAATGGCTAGGTCATTTCATACCCTATCATTTAAACCTATCTTAGGTTAGCTACATCCCTTCTGAGTACTATGAAGTTCTGACTCCAAACATACACTCATAAACTAATCTATCCTATTATATGTTTTATTATTATCATTATTTATTCTTTTTATTAAGGTTTTGGTTGAGATAAAAAGTCCCGCTCGTGACACTGATTTCTTTATCTCAACCAAAACCTTACATAAAAAGAATAATTAATTGAAAGAAGTAACTTGGTCAATTGACCACTAAAACATAAATGGATTATCATTATTATTATTATTTTACTATGTTTATAAAACTAACTTTATTTATAATGTATGTACATATAAAGGGGCTTAAAGCCCTATTTGTACCTCTAAAATAAATAAAAAAGGTCATTGATGAAAATATTAAATAAGAGTGGAGAAAGGTTAAGATAGGTTAAGAGAGTACCAAGAACGGTATGACCTACCATTTAATCTGGAAATAGTTCTTAAGCATAACAGTGACTTCAAAGTTAATCTTATTAGGTACTTAAAATTGATAAATGCGTATGGATACACATAACCAACCACGCGTGGTACATCTCCATTTTTCAGTGTGAATGTATTTATTAGCGTGGGTGATGAGGTATTTCTGGTCGTGGTGTGACTGAATATTGAGTAGCTCACAGGGCCACCAAATCAGTTTAGGTAATTATATATTTTTTGTGTGATGTGAGGGACAGGTCGCCGCTATCAAGGTTTGTAATCTGCCGATATGCTGCGACCTCTTCAATATGAATGTATTTATTAGCGTGAATGTTTTGTGCAAATCGACTGGAACTAAGGACCTCAGTCGTGCATAGGTACTCTTGAGCCCTGCCAACTGTAGAATAGAAACTATTTTCTTCGGAGTGGGTATTGTAATTTGTGAGTGAGTCTGTAAATATTGAAGTATTTTTAACAAACCATGGAAAAAAAATGGAGAATAGTGAGCCCCTCGGGCCAAAGAAGAAACCTTTGTCATTAAAGTTTAAAGGAAATCGAGAATCCAGACGTCGCAAACTCAAACTCCTATCCATAAAAGGAGCGGTAAGAAGAATGACAGTGCAAAAGAGGAGAAAGTACGAATGAGTGCCTACTGCCTACGTGTAGGTGAACACGTAACGGACCGTTATTGGCGGATCGGCCCGAAGCGCTCGCCTCCGTCCTTCCAGTACCAATGACGTTGGAAACGCCCACCCCGTCGCCAAATCCCTTCCAACGAGTCACGTTACGAGATCGAAAACCAGTCGTTAGTTTTCTTTGACTGCGGAATGTGCCTCTTCGCGCCCTCGACCTGCGTCATTCTCAATATCAACATTTCTTCGATTATTATTATTATTAATTCAATTATGATTAATATCGAGTGAGGAAGACCCCGGATTTGATTGAGTCGTAAGGTGAGTTGCCCAACCCTATTCAATACTGGCCTTATCCCCGCACAATAACTGTTAAAACACGGTTCGGTTTTTCCCCGGTTATATTTTTTCTTACGTGTTTTATCACGACGAATGATTCGTTACTAATTAAATTGCTGACAATGTTGAAATCTGCTACTTTAGGTTATTCATTAAAACCGACATTCCTAACGATACTCGTACTACATCTACACAAATACACCCGAAAAAATCTCATTTTGTTTTTATACAGTTTTACACAGATAGACTAGAATAAGAAAAAAACAAATACGGATTTCCTTGTTTGGTTTTTTCCACGAACTTGTTCCGTCTCGAGGCACCACGTGTTAACACTAATCCAAGTTCGCTCAGTTTGAAGGTCTAGCCTTTCCAGAATAACATTAAATAGTTTAAACCGCTTTACCTTTAACCCATCTATGCCTTGATAAAAACATTAATTAGGTTAATTATTTTAACCGTGAAAAAAAACTCATTTTAATCATTTTAATCCGCTATTGAGCCATGACGAACATTCCATTGATTGTTTGCTAAATTCCGCTAATTATTGTTTAGGTATTAATATCTGAGATGAAAATAGTTCAAGAGTATTAAATACATAAATGGACCCTTGCCATGTGCATACTTGTTCATTCAGTTGGAAAGTACTACTTTAGATAACAGGAAATGCTTCACATATATTTCTACTTGGTACTTGAAAAGTCAATCCCTTTCTTTTCAACCATAATTCTCATTAAATTTGACTCTTGTACTGATTTTGTGTCAGATTTGCTAATAAAATAAGATCCAGTATCGTTTTATTTTAAGATTGACCTATAATAAAAAAAATACTTCCTTTGACTGGTATATTGTATAGTACTTATTGCATGGTTGAATGTGAAATAATTTCAGTAACATTTATGTATATAAATGGATTTTTACACTGTGTATTTGGTTGGAAAGTCAATTTTTTCCAGATAACAAAAAAATTTCACATACCTTTAACCCATAAATCTAATTACACTCTACTTTTATACTGTTTTATTATTTTTTAATTTTTTTACATTTCAAGTTTGATAGCAACAATTTTATATTATTTTTCAATTGTGCAATAATGAAAAATACACTCTTCATTTACTATATTGTGTAGTTTTTTCTACTGTACAGTTAATTTTCTGAATTGAGTCTTTGTTTTCTTAAATGGAAATAATTCACTAGCATTTATGTACAAAAAGTAAAAATTTAATGGTGCATTCGGTTGGAAAGTCTACTACCTCCAGATAACAGGGATTACTTCGCATATGTTTACTTCAAACCCCAATTCTCATTACAATCGACTAGTTGTACTGCTTTCATGTCAGATTTCCTAATAAAATAAAATGCAGCATCGTTTATCTTTCATTGCTAGATTCGGTAGTATTATTATACGGTTAATATTTGGAATTTGCTACACTGAATCGTATGTGGAAACATTTCAGTTATATTTATGTATATGATTTCAACTCCACCATGTTCAAATCACAGTTGGAAGGACAATTTCTTTCAGGCAACATGAATTTTTCACACACCTTTCCTTCAATCCATAAAATCAGTTACAATTTACTTTTATACTGTTTTATCATTATTATTTTATTTCAAATTAGTTAACAGCTTTCAATTAATTAATCCTTTTATGTAAGGTATTGGTTGAAATGAAAAAGTTAGTTTCACGAGCGGGATTCGAACCATTTCATTTCAACCAATTAATTAATTGAAAGAAGTTATTTCGTCAATCGGACCACGAAATATAATGAATTAGTTAACAACGTAAGCTTCACTGTTATATTATTTTTCAATTGAGCAATATTGAAAAATATATTGTACTAGATTGTGTTACTATTGTCCATTTAATTTTCTGGATTTCAGCATTGATGTTTTAGTATGAATCTTAAGTAAAAATAATTCAGTAGCATCTATATACATAAAAAACCTTCAATTGAGGATTCAGTTGGGAAGTATACCCCTTCCAGATAACATAAATTACTTAACATATGTTTCCTTCAACCCATATTTCTCATTAAATTTGGCTTCTGATTTTGTGTCAAATTTACTAATAAAATAAGATACTATATCTTTTTATTTTAAGATTGAGCTATGATTTAAAAAAAAAATGCACCCTTTGACCTGCTATATTTTATAGTTCTTATTATCGCATGGTTAATATTCAGAATTGCTATGTGAAAAATTTTCAGTAACATATATATAAATGGACTTTTATGTTGTTTTTGGTTGGAAAGTCAATTCCTTCCAGATAAGAATTTTTCACATGCATTTCCTTTATCCCATAAATGTACTTACAATATACTTTTATACTGTTTTATTTATATTTTTTCCAAATTTGATAACGACAAGGTGCAATGTTATATGATTTTTCAATTGAGCAAAAATAAAAAAAATACATCTTTTACTGGACTGTAGTTTTTACTATTGAACTGTTAATTTTCTGAATTGCGGCATTGATATCTTAAGTGGAAATAATTCAGAAGCATTTATGTAAAATAAACTTTTAATTGTGCATTTGATTGGAAAGTCTACCTCTGGATAACAGGGGTTACGTCACATATGTTTCCTTCAAACCATAATTCTCTTTACAGTTGACTAGTTGTCCTGTTTTATGTCAGATTTCCTAATAAATAAAATACATCATCGACGTTCATTACGCTTGACCTGAAATGAAAAATATACCCTTTGATTGCTAGACTGGGCAGTTATTAATATTTGTAATTGCAACAATGAATTCTATGTGAAAACATTTAAGTTATGTTCATAATTGGACCTTCACCATGTGCATACTTCGGTTGGAAAGTCTACTCTTTTCAAACATCAATTTTTTAACATGCTTTATTCAACCCATAATTAACATCAATTACAATCGACTGTTGTACTGCTTTTATAAATTTCCTAATAAAATAAAATGCAATGTCATTTTATTTTAAAAATGACCTGTAATGAAAAATAAACCCTTAGAATTTATAAATGATGGGGTGAGCGTGGAGTTCAATCCTTTTTAAAAAGGAATAAACCCTTTGATTGTTCGATTGGGTGGTTCTTATTATTCTATGGTTAATGTTTGGAATTGGAACAATGAATCATGTGGAAACATTTCACTTATATTTATGTATATAATTGACCTTTACCGTGTGCATACTCGGTTGGAAAGTACTCCTTTCAAATAACATCAATTGTTTCATTTATGTTTCCTTTACCCATCAATTTCTTTACAATCGTATCTGGTACAATTCTATTTCAAAATTGCTAACAATAAGATACAATGTCATTTTATTTTACTATAAATAGGTTGTTTTTATCTCAAGCACAATAAGGGAAACAAATCAAATATCATTTTAAAATTGAATTTAGCAACAATTGATAAATGAAAAAAGCCCTCCACTCGAGTGGTAGATTGTGCAACTGTCTACTATTAATGTACAACAATTGTTTTAAATCTCAGCATTACTATCTTAGTACATTTTGTGAAATAGTTCGGTAACATGTCCAAGTTTGAAAGTCTAGTTTTCCTGGATAATTGAAACATACGTTTATATTCTTAATTGAGATTTAGTAAATCTCTTGACAAAATACTGTTTTCTCCAGTATTCGATTGATAAAAGATTTTTTTTAATTTACTCGAGTCACATTGATAATTTTAAAAAGTATATTCGAATGTTACTTTGTATAAGTTAGTATTATTATTGTAAAAATGATGGATATTGTAAATTACAACTTTATATCTTATGGAGTATTTATTTTGAATAAAAATAGTTCAGTGTTATTTAAAGGTTTGCGCTTAAATGTTCATTCAGTTGGAAATTCTACTCTATCTGGATTACAGGAATTGTTATACCTTTTTTTTTTATTTCTATTACCCAATCAGTGACCATTTCTATTGCGAATATGCATTCAAAAAATTACAACACTGATTTCTCTGTTGTCTGCGAGGTGTTAAAATTGAAATTTGGTTTTCCGATACTTGCTGGATTGATCTGTCAGATGTGGCGTGTGGCCATCTGGGACAAGTATTGAAAATGATTAAAACCAAATTTGATTAAAGTTAACCAAAGTGCATAGTTGTGTAATCAGTTGGAAAGTCTAGTCTTAGAAGAAAAACAAGTATTTTATCCTTTCTCTTCCTACCAAAGTCAATGTTTTATCTATTAGATAAAAGTAATTGTATACGAGGTCACGATAGCTCAAGTGGTAGGCAGCGGCGTATCAAGCCAAAGATCGTGGGTTCAAATCCCGCTCGTGCCATTAACTTTTTTATCTCAACTGAAAACCTTAATTAATTGTAAGATATTAATTGGTCAAGTGGACCACGAAATTAGTGAATTGAGTAATTGTATACCTTTCTCTAACTTGTACAATTGTAAGGTAAACACTTTCTTAAGTGTCTTGACCCATAATTCAAGCGTGACTGTTTTGTAATAAAGGGGTATGAAAAGGTTGGTATAATAACAGAAGAAAACATATTATTTCTGACCTTTCAAAAATTAAAATTTGGCACACTAATTTGTAACACCATCATCAAACAAATCCTTTTCCAATTTGAACCTTGCGAGAAAGCTACTTAGTGTATTAATTGAAGGTTACATGGCCACGAGGATTGTGAAATATCTACCAAAAAAAGATTATCTTTTTGTTAAATCATCCAATTAACTGCCCATATGTTAGCTATACTTAAAAATGCCATGTCATTTTATTTTTATATTGATAATTAAATCAAGCAGCGAGTACGTAAAAATTGCAACTTTTTTGAGTGCCAGATCGAGTAGCTTAATTCTTTTATTGCACATTATTAAATTATATTCATGTTAGCTTAATGTTGTATGAAAATAGTATGAGAATTTAATGAAACATGATTGTACCTTTACTACTTCATGCATACCAGACAATTAAGTTGGAATGTCATTCCACCACTTTTTCTAGATTTCACGATGAAAATCATTTTAATGATTTTCTTGTAGCTTTACAATGTTTTTGTATTAACTAAGCAAATATATTAGTAAAACAGATCTTTAATCTATCATTGAAATTGAGCTCTAATGAAAAATGAGAAATACTTTTTACTTTTATGATTTCAATAAATGATATTTGTCAATTTTGTCTACAAATATTTCATTTTACTTATAAATAAATCATTACCAAATGCACACCTTGTTGGTTCAGTTGGAAAGTTTAATATTTCAAGAAATTGATGAGTACGTCGATGACTTGTAGATATTAGATGATTTATATTATTCTTATAGAAATATGTATTACAAGAAATGTGTAGTTTAATTATTTGCTATATAAAATTATACTATAATTAATTCATTACAAATATTATATCATTACATTGTGTAATTCTTATTTTAGCACAATATTTATTTTAAAATACAACATTCACTACCATGTAATTAATTGTATGTGTATTTACATATTTAGTGAAAATTTCAGCTGTGTACTGCTCACATTTCCTTAGACATTTTGACTCAATCATGATGCCATATAGACACCAAAAGGCGTATTACTTTCCTCAAAATGTCTTATCATTATTTGGAATGTCCTTTGATAATTGTATCATCACAGATTGCTGTCCACTTTGAGATTGTTAAACTCAAAGTGTATTGAAGAAATTATGAGTATAATTTTGAAGTGAAAAAAAAATTAACTGGTGGTTAAACAGATAAAATCATATCTTTCCTGCTGTCATACTGGAAATTCCAATGATGCAATTAACATTGTAAAATATTATTTCATTGAAAGGCTCCAGTAGACACAATAATTTATGTCTGTAAATTTTTCAGTTTTCCAAATAATCTAATAAGAAACATTTTCATTATATACTTAGGAATTAGTCAATATAAACAACACAGTGTACAGTTGTGGGTTTTAAATTTTTTTTTTTTACAAAGTATGGTATATAATGGATCTCACATATTAATCGGTGAAACTCACAATATAAAAATTCTATTCCTGCTTTGTGAAGACAATGAGAATGCACTCGCATTATTATATTGAAATTTTAACCTCTCATGAACATAGTATTCTCTTAATGAATAATTCCAATTTGAAAGTGCTCGCTGTGGTGGAATTTTTAACAAAGGGGAAAGGTTGTTGGAACTGTTAAAAAAAAAACCTGTTAAATGTGCCACGCAACTTGGATTAGGAAGTTGGCAGGAATAATGGGGACATTACCTTCTAGTCTTAAATAAATAAAAATAAAAAAACCAACAGTAAAAACTTCGTTATACATTTGAAACCAATCGTTTAACTTTTGCTTAAAAAAAAAAAAAAAAAAATCATTTGTATGTTTGATATATATTAACAGTTGCAATTTTGAATTATATTTATTTAAAAAAAGGATATCTTGTAACAAATCTTTTGTCTTTCTATATTTTTCAAGTTACGATGATTTGTAGGTGTAAAATGATTTTCAATTCCGCCGTGTTATATAACGCAATGTGGTAAACAGGTTCTTGTCTCCACACTTCAATTCTCTGTGGTCAAGGTCAATTATTTTTTCCTTTAGTTTAAAAATAACGTCAACGAGCAGTTAAGTATCATGTAAATGTGATAGTAAAATATGATTTTGTGTGTAATTTAATCGCAAATTTTTGTCGACCCTCACTAAGAGTTGAATTACTTTTTTCAAGTATGTAAAAAGTGATGATGATGATGTCGGAGGTAATCATTACAGTATTAGTGATTGAGTAAATATGTTTAACCACGATAAAAAGATACGATTTAATTTTCAGTTATTTATTTCATTGATAGCTTTAACTGTTTTCCTTATAAAAATTAGAAGGAAACAAAGATATTTCGTTTAGAATGTTCGTTATTTTATTTCTTTTTATATATTTTTTTTTTCATTTATGACATTTATTTTATTTTTTTAATCCATTTATTTTTTATGCCATATATTTCAATTGCTAATGCATTTCGGGCCATGTCCCTGGAGTCTCTTCAGAGCTTACTATTTAGCTAAATGGAACTCAAAGGGAACAGGGACGTGGCCCGAAATGCATTAGCAATTGAAATATATGGCATAGTTATAGTTCAAAAAATAACCAACATTCTAGATATCGGGTTGTCCGGAAAATAATGCAGGATTTTAAGTTTTCATTAAAAAAAATCTATATAAAATATTCTGTTTACGTTTACAGGATTACTCATTTGTATGAATGTCAACACTTATTAATCCTCTTCCAAATGATATTGTTTGTTTACCTCTGTAGCATTCCGCTACTTGGAAATAATTCAGTCATCCTTATAATGTCAAAGCGAGAATTTCGTACGATTTTCTTTTACGAGTTTAAACTCGGCCGAAGCGGAGCCCAAACGGCTAGAAACATTAACCAAGTCTGGGGCGAGGGTTGTGTTAATGAGTGCACTGTGCAAAGGTGGTTTAAAAAATTTCGGGAGGGAGATTTCAGCCTTGAAGATGAAGAAGGTCGTGGAAGGCCTTCCTCTCTTAATGATGATGTTCTGCGATCAGTGGTGGAAGAAAACCCCAAAACAACTGTTCGAGAACTTGCAGAGCAACTCAAAGTCAGTAAAACGACCGTCGCTGACCACCTCAAGGCGATTGGAAAAGTGAAAAAACTCGAAAATTGGGTTCCACACTCATTAAACGATCGCCAAAAAAATCAGCGCTTTGATGTTTGTGCATCACTTCTTTGTCGAAACAAAAATGACCCATTTCTGGCCAGAATTGTTACATGTGACGAAAAGTGGATTCTCTACGATAACACTAGACGTTCTGGACAGTGGCTCGACAAAGGAGAAGCTCCAAAGCCCCCAACTCATCAAAAAAAGGTAATGGTTACGGTATGGTGGGCTTCATTTGGTTTAATACACTACAGCTTCTTAAATCCTGGCGAAACCATCAATGCTGAATCATACTGTAACCAAATTAATACCATGCATCAGAAATTGGCAGTAATGAAGCCCTCTTTGGTCAATCGGAAAGGGCCCATTTTGTTGCATGACAACGCTCGACCACATGTGTCACGTGTAACGTCACAAAAATTATTGGAGCTTGGCTATGAAACTTTGCCTCACCCACCCTACTCTCCGGACCTCTCGCCTACTGACTACCATTTTTTTAGACACCTGGACCACTACTTACAACACATAATATTCAAAAATCAAACGGAACTGGAAAATGCATTTATTGACTTTATCAATTCTAAAAATTCTGAATTCTACTCAGACGGAATTAATAAGTTACCAACACGTTGGGAGAAATGTATTGAGAGTATGGGAAATTATTTTGATTAAAGAACATTGCTTTAAAGTAACTAGTTTCTTTTTTTTTGTTTAATACCAAAATCCTGCATTATTTTCCGGACAACCCAATATAAACTATTTTTACCATCAAATTAATTTAAAATTATTAAAAATATTTTTCATCTCAAGGACATTTTTTATTTTGTTATATTGTCATTTATGCATCCTTACTGAAAATTCATATCTCTTGAAAATTGTCACATACTCGGAATTTGTTTATTATTGATTAGAGACATTACAAAAAAGAATAATAATAATCAGGGACGTCAAGTTATTTTAGCTCTACTATGTCTTCATTTTACCGAATTGTACAATAAGGGGGTTCGTTGTTTTTTTAAGCCCACAAAACAAAATTATTATGTATTACCATTTTATTACTTAAAAAAGTACAGTAAGTTCTAAAGTTGCTAACAGAATCTCGATGGAATTTTTCTCTTTCATTTAAGAAGTTAATTAATTAAGAGCTTATCACTAATTTATTCGCATTTTGGTTTTGCTATTTCCAAAGCTTATGTTGAAAATTTAAGGCTGTTTAATTATGTTCCGGTTCGAAGAAATGGTAAATTATAACATTAGATTTTTATTAATTAATTTATCTTTTTGACAAAATTCCAAATGAATAAAAAATCTGATGATTACCAACAATCTTGCATAACAAGTGTCTTGTACCTTGACATTTTGTTTGAAAGAACATGATTCTTGTTTTTAAAGAGTTTAATATTTTTTTGAGTGGAGATGAAATTCTTGCATTACCAGAGAATATCATAGATATATTTGTAATTATATGTAGTAAGACTCTTGTATTAATAGTTCTAAATTGCTAAAATAAAATTCCATGGGCAATGCCTGAATATTGGAACCCAGAACCGCTAACATGATAAATACATCAGACTTCCAATGAGTTTGGAATTACAGTTTCTACAATAAAAATGTCTAAATTTTATTATTAATATTATCTTTGAAGTATTTGATGATGTGGAATGTTGTTAGTTTTGTGGAAAGTCTAAAGGATTAATTTTTTAAGCTGGATTATCGGTTTAAAAAATTAATAATTTTAAATTATTATTTGGAAATTATGAGATGCAAGTCTGGTGCGACGTAGGCTTTAGAAAAACATTTCCGTTATCGTGCCCACTCAATAAACACCACACACAAATAATTTTTAACTTGAAAGAAAATTATTTCACACTACACCTTTTATTCTTAAACAGTATCAAATTATTAAAGTGACCTCAAAGCGTCAGTGTTGTGTACTACAATTTTTCTTAAAAGCACTTGTCTTTAAACATTTTGCGCTGTTTTTTTTATCAAAAATTTAATATTTCTTCTTCATTTGTCCTTTATTCCAATGTTTTTGTTTTATTTTTAATAAATTTTTATTAGGCCAATTATAGAAGGAGGTAGGTTGGTAGATAAAAGATAAATTTCTTCAATTGTGCATAGACTAAAAATAAAAAAGTAAAATTGGCAGTGTTACATAGTTGCCTACTTTCTGGAGAATGTTAGTAGTACTAAGAATTACAAAGTACTCTGCTTTACTTTACCACCTACTTTTTTTTTTAGTCAAGGAGGTGTATGTGTATAATATATGCGTTGTGAATTTTTTGAGGGGTAAGGCTATCGCGAAAAAAGGACCAGGGGTGGCAGTGAGAATCACACCACATCCGCAGGGAGCTTATCATCTCAGCTACTGCGGTCCTTTACATTCTAAAAGTGGAATTATAATGAAATATCATGTTTTTTTTTGTTTGTTTTTTAATATAATTTTTTTAATTGTTACTTTTTTCCAGTGTTTCCCATTAATCTTGGCCGCAGAAATGGCAGCTAACAACAAACTCAGTGCTCAAGACAAAAAGGATTTGGACAAATTCACGAAGTTTCTCGCTCTCAAATCAGCACAGATTATCGTCCAGTCAAGGATGGGTGAAAAGATAAACACTAAATGCAATCCAGAGACATCAGGAACTGATTGGGTAAATTCCTCTTCTTTATTTTTATTTTATCTATTTTTTCAGTTGAATATACAACTAATGAAAATCAAAACCCAATTTGTGAAAAAAAAAAAATAAAACAACAATTAAAACCATTTTAAGAATTAAGTTAAAAAGATCGGCATAAGGTCAATTATTCTGATCCTTTTCAACTTAATAATAGTCCATACATGCATTCAACAGTCATAGTTGACGGTATTAATTATTTCAATTAATTATACTTTTAATCTAAGGTTAAAAGATCCTCGAAAGGTTGAGATGAAAAAGCAAGTGTCACGAGTGGAATTCGAACCTATTGAGCCAAAGGTCGTGGCTTTTTCATCTTAGCCAAAACCTTAGATTAAAAATATAATTAATTATAAATTGTAAGTCGATCCAAAAATATTTAATTTCAAGAATGTTAATTATTTATAAGTATAGTATGTATTGCCTTATTTTCAGTTTAATCTTGCGATTAAAGATCTCCCGGAAGTGCTCGCAGAAGCCAAATCTGCCATGTACAATGGTGGTTCACGGCTACCACTCTGCGTTGAGATTTCACTTAGAACAGTTGAAGGTGACATGATGATCCTTGAGACATGGTGCGTCGGCGTCAGCCCGGAAATCACAGACCCATCAGTTAGAGTTACGTACACAGTCTACAACAGGATGGGCATTTTGTTAAAGAGCCTCGTCTCTGTGACGAGGGTGACCCCAGCGTACAAACTCTCAAGGCGGCAAGGCCCTGATTCTTATGTCATCTGCTACAAGATCTACGTCGGAGAGCCACAGTTCCACAGCTTAGGTGAGCCCATTTAACTACTGGATCCGCTCTAAAGTTCACCTAGACCAATCATATTTTTTCATAGTTCATCATTTTAAATTTTAAAAGCTAACTGAGTAAGAAAATAATATTGGCACAAAAATTGAGTAATATTTTTGAAAACTATAATTTCTTAAAATCTTTTTATCCATTCTATTCCACAGATGGAGAAAACTGAAAGCACACTTTCTCCAAAAGTATTTTTTATTTATTTACGAGGATCAATTTCGAGGTGCACTTTTGACTTAAAAATACCCAGTTTCAACAGAAATTAATCCATTTAAATAAATAAAAAATACTTGTTATGAAAGTTAGGTGTCTGTCCGTGGAATAGAAAGGGTAATAAATAACAAGATAAAAAATGAATTTTTTATAACAATCTATTAAAGAAAAATAAGAATAACAGTATTATCAAATTATATTAGTTATTTTTTATTTTTTCCTAATTAAACTGGAATATGCCTAGGGTAAGATAATATAATTGTTTCGTCTAAATTAAAATCAATGTTGTTAGCCAGATGGATACACTTCGCTTAACTTAAATATAATAATCCTAATTAATTCCAACATTAATAAAGTGTTGAGAAATTGTTTTTTTTCTTCTTTCCTGTTCTCTAGTTCAAAAATTAATTGCATGGATGTTGAAGTTTTTTATAACAATTTTTTTGCGATGTCTTGAAAGTGAAAGTTTTCAATGAAAAGCATGCTTTTTACAGTCAGGAATCATCCTCTTAGGTAATTCATATTTCAAAACACACTTCTACCTATTTCCACACAGAGAAAGGGAGAGAATATTCTTCTCTTAAATTTTCTGGAACCTGTTTATTTTTACACCTGTCAAAGCGGATTTTATGAATCAACATTGTAATTGACCTATTTCTAATTAGATTTGATTATTAGGCAAACAGGGAATAAATAAATTAGGTATTTTATGTTTAATCCATTTTTACACCTGCTACAGATTGCATAACTTATTAAAACTACTTAAGAAATTATTTTTGGGGGGTTTTGCCGTCTGGGGAATGGAACTGGAAAAAGAATGAAAGTTCTATTCTTAGCCGTGCTTTTAGGAGGGGGAATTAATAGGAAAGGAATGCAATTCAACAGCCTTGAACGACCTTCGCCAAGGGCGCTTTTACAGAAACTTTAAAAAAAATATATATATTTCTATTTTATTTTCTTTAAAATAAAACTCTACTTCTAAATGTCAATTTTTAAAATCTTAGAAGGATTTAACCAAATCTAATATAATAATAACATTAATTTCCATGATCTGTTTGTGTGTATGAATATCAATTTTAGTGTTTATATTATAAGAGTTTGAATCCAATTAATCTCAATAATAATTATTATATATGATTTGTACAATTAAAAAAAAAAAAAAATAGGTATTTATTTATTTTGCTAAAATGCCGATAAACGTAGCATTAATAAACTGATTATCCAAAAAAAAAAAGATGATAATTAAAATATCACCCACTGGGTAATACACTATTCTGTCATCTTATTTAAATTGTATTTATAAACTAGTTATTAGTGTGATAAGATAGACAGATATGTAGTCTATCTTTGAAGATAGAGAATTCTATATATAATAGATAATGGAATTGATAAGACGCTGCAACAGCAGTTTTTTGCCAACAAAAAATGGCAATCTGGCATGAAGTGTAGAACATTTTGGTTGCACAGCACTCTTGATAATTCAAAAACCTAAGGGACCGCAAAAGTAATTTGAATGATGAAGATGTTCCATTAAGTTGAAAGAAAGAAAAACCAATTTATTAAGAGATTATGTATTTTCAAAAGTTCTTACTTAAATTGTACATAGTAAAAATAATGAAAAAGTGGAAATAACTTGGAACTGTAAAATGAACATTGTTATTCATTATTAAAAAAAAAAAAAATCAAAGCAGTTTTTTTTTCATTTTGGCCGGGTATCTTGTGAAAACGATTTTCTGTAGTGACCAGCGCTGAGAACACGTTAGCAAAACCACCAAAGAAACAAACTAGAAAAAAATCGAAGAAGCTTTCAGCACCAAGGAAGTAAATTATACATAAAAACGTAGAAAATTGTTACAAGGAATAAGTTCATTGTATAAAGAGGGGGAGTTGCTCCATTTCAATTTATAGAATCTTCTCTCACTCTTAAAAAAATATTTCATATTCATAAATATTCGTATATCAAAACAAAAGAGTTTTTCGATTTACCAAAGTGTCCTGATGAGGATTTCATAGTAGCAAGCAATTCAAATTATCAAGTTTCAAATGAATAAGAGTCCTCTGTTGTATTATTTTTCAATAATTCAAAATCATTTTTAAACGATTACTTTTAAAAATGGTTTCTATTTGTGTATGGTTTTCATTTTTAATTTCAAGGAAAATGTTAAATGTTTTAATTCTTCTTAACCAGTCAAGACTCATCAAGAGTGCCATATTTAATTTGAAATATATATTTTAATTTACAGACCGTTTAGATAAGTAAACATAAGAAGTCTAGAAGAATTTGACTAATAACTTGGGAAAAATGTCCAACACTATAATAATAAATATGTCAAGGCTGTGTTATAAAAAGAGTGTGTGAGTGAAAGAGTGAGAATTTAGGCAGTAATCAACTGTCCAACAGTAATAAAAATCTATATATAATGACAATACCAAATGAATTCAATATTCTTGTAATATCTGAATAGAACTTGAATATACTTTTGTTATATCGCAATGTAATGTTATATCACAATATATCATAAAAAATTTAAATGCAGCTTAATTTATTGTGATATTTACTATTGTACTTGTATTCTGAATAGATCATTGAAAAAATACTCCAGACATACTGCAATAGAGAAAACAATATTATTATGAAAATAATATTTCACATTTAAATATTTTTATTCTTAATACTTTTTTTTTAATGTTTGCAATTAATATAAAGCTAATGCATTTTTTCCCTCTTAAAATTTGCAAAACAACTGAATGTTGTTGATTTCTAATTTCCAATTTTTATGCAAAGACGGTTGAGAAGAAAAATTGGAAATCATAATTAATAATAAACAGATAACTTACAGTTATTGATTTAACCAGTCACCCCGCCCAATAAGTGTTATTTAAGAAATGCCAAACATTTAACCATTCACTGCACCCAATGAGAATTATTTAAGAAATTCCAAACATATATTGGGTTGTCCGGAAAATAATGCAGGATTTTAAGTTTTCATTAAAAAAAATCTATATAAAATATTCTGTTTACGTTTACAGGATTACTCATTTGTATGAATGTCAACACTTATTAATCCTCTTCCAAATGATATTGTTTGTTTACCTCTGTAGCATTCCGCTACTTGGAAATAATTCAGTCATCCTTATAATGTCAAAGCGAGAATTTCGTACGATTTTCTTTTACGAGTTTAAACTCGGCCGAAGCGGAGCCCAAACGGCTAGAAACATTAACCAAGTCTGGGGCGAGGGTTGTGTTAATGAGTGCACTGTGCAAAGGTGGTTTAAAAAATTTCGGGAGGGAGATTTCAGCCTTGAAGATGAAGAAGGTCGTGGAAGGCCTTCCTCTCTTAATGATGATGTTCTGCGATCAGTGGTGGAAGAAAACCCCAAAACAACTGTTCGAGAACTTGCAGAGCAACTCAAAGTCAGTAAAACGACCGTCGCTGACCACCTCAAGGCGATTGGAAAAGTGAAAAAACTCGAAAATTGGGTTCCACACTCATTAAACGATCGCCAAAAAATCAGCGCTTTGATGTTTGTGCATCACTTCTTTGTCGAAACAAAAATGACCCATTTCTGGCCAGAATTGTTACATGTGACGAAAAGTGGATTCTCTACGATAACACTAGACGTTCTGGACAGTGGCTCGACAAAGGAGAAGCTCCAAAGCCCCCAACTCATCAAAAAAAGGTAATGGTTACGGTATGGTGGGCTTCATTTGGTTTAATACACTACAGCTTCTTAAATCCTGGCGAAACCATCAATGCTGAATCATACTGTAACCAAATTAATACCATGCATCAGAAATTGGCAGTAATGAAGCCCTCTTTGGTCAATCGGAAAGGGCCCATTTTGTTGCATGACAACGCTCGACCACATGTGTCACGTGTAACGTCACAAAAATTATTGGAGCTTGGCTATGAAACTTTGCCTCACCCACCCTACTCTCCGGACCTCTCGCCTACTGACTACCATTTTTTTAGACACCTGGACCACTACTTACAACACATAATATTCAAAAATCAAACGGAACTGGAAAATGCATTTATTGACTTTATCAATTCTAAAAATTCTGAATTCTACTCAGACGGAATTAATAAGTTACCAACACGTTGGGAGAAATGTATTGAGAGTATGGGAAATTATTTTGATTAAAGAACATTGCTTTAAAGTAACTAGTTTCTTTTTTTTTGTTTAATACCAAAATCCTGCATTATTTTCCGGACAACCCAATAATTTATTCAGTTTTAAACTGGTTGTAAACAAGTGAATAGTCAGTTTTGTCCTTTGTTTTAGTGTATAATAATAGATAAGCCATAATGATAAGGTTCGCTGAAATTTTAACAATAAAAGGTACGATTGCCATGTTATGTGGTAACAGAATCTGTTTATCCACCAAAATCCTTGGCTTTTGTCCTTGAACTCTTAATTTCTCTCTCCCTCTCTCTATCTGAGTATGTAATTGGATATTCGATACGTTCGTCATATCTGACCTTACTTTGAATTTTAAACTTTTCCATTGAACTGAACCGCGGGATAATTTATTTTGACAATAATTTCATTTTGGGTTGAGTTTGTTTTTTCGTACAATTTGAACTCTCCGTTGTTAGAAGAAAAATTTGAATTTCACCAAATGTGATTTATCTTTTCTAAATTATTATTTTTGAACAAAAGTAAGGATAGGTATGGTATTATGTTTGTTATTGGCATAATTGTGAAGGCCAAGCCCGGCCCAGGGACCCTTCGAGAAACCCGGCCAACAAAAGTAGGGACATGAATCGGCGACAGCGCTCTTGTTAGCTTTTCTTTATGCTATTAGTACAGGAGAGATGTGCTTATGTTACCATCCATTAGTTAGCCATCTATTAATTCCAGAAAATCTACGCTAAATCATTTGTGTTGAGTCATCTTCCTGTGTAAATAAAGAGGGGGTATTTTTTATGACCAATAAAGGCTTAAATCTGTTATTAGTTGTATGTAATTATATGTATATATAAAAGGTTTATAATTAATGTTTTTAAATTTATAAACTTTTGACATTTATCCTCCCACCCAATCTTAAAGTTTTTTTCTGTCTCTTCACAGGAGCACTAGCGACACAACTATCTATAACTATAACTAGATGAAAATTAAGAAAACTGTTGCAAAATATAGTGGGGTTGTACTGTTGTCGGAAATTTAACTATAAAAAATGCTTTACAAATGCTTGGGAACACTGTGTATCTTACTGTTTTTTTTTAATTTTTTTTCATGAAGCAAAACTCAAAAGATATAAATGATGAATGATGGAGTGAGTGCATTCAATCCAGTGTGAACTTTTGAGATTTCCGAGTTGAGAGAACATTTGAGAAGTGTGAGTTTCTACTCACAGTGAGTAATCAATAATATTACCTCCACTTACTGTGAGTAGGAACTATATTTTTCAAAAAAGAAACTCAAAAGATGTCAAATTTGCAATGTATTCTTACAAAATATACAATTTTATATTATTGAAGTATTTTTGCGTGGGTTAAGTACAATATCACCTCATTGGAGAAATATCACTTTAAATTTTTGTACTTAGCTAATGTCTTACTTAATTTCTGAAAATAGTTATAATTTACTACTTAAAATATAGTTTTAAATTAATGTTTCTTAATTGATATTATTAAGAGGCAGGGCAATTTTTAACATTTTATTGATGAACAAGAGACAGATTATATTAAATATTCTAAAACGAATGTAAATTTTCCAAAACAGTTTTGTAAAACCAAGTGTTCTAGTCTTTTACTGATGAATTTGCTTCCATCAATTAAATAAAGACATTATAAGTCAAATGTATTCAAATTTAATCTTTTACTCTTTAAGACCAAATTAACAAAAGTTTGTTAACATCATTGTTCATTGTTGTTTGTAGGTGAAGGGTACAACCAGGTTAGGGTCGGACAGCTGAGCACGCCAGTTGGTACAATTCACCTATCTGTGGCCTACCGAACCAAGATGACGATTTCACCGCAACCTAGTAAAGAGACATCGATTATGCTTAAAAGTGACCACTTTAGGCCAGATTTTAGTCCAAAACATCTCCGTTCCAACAACATGTAAGAAGAATGTTTTGTTTTAATTTAAGATTTTTTTAATTTTTTTTTCCCTGGGTGTTTATGTTTGTTCAGTGAGATTCTGCATAATGTTCAGAGCTTATTGCATTTATGCATAATGTACAACCTTTTGGTCAGTATGCACAACATCCAAAAATGATCTCGATGCATAATGACTGCGGTATACTTAGATATAATTATTATATTATGGAAATCCATTGGAAAGAAATTAGATTAAAATGATTGAAAATTTTATTTTTTGCATATTTGCCAAATTTGTAGCATTTTGAATTGCGCAATATTTCTATTTTTATTCTTTTACCAACAGAAACCCAGTTTGCTATGGTAATTCTTACAACGATGGCAGCCCTATCCTTACCCCTTCATTAATGATGACAAACCTTCCACCACCTTCCATGCCGACATTGATTTGTTAGGGATGTCTATGTGCACTGAAAGTGGATGTCTATGCATTGATGCTGATTTTGCTTAATGACCATTGATTGCTGGACATTTTGAATAATGACCAACCTGCTTGGTTGAAATCTTACATAAATGACAGTGGTGAGCATTATGTCTATTGACCATATTCCCTTGGTCAGTATTGATACTTCAGGTGATTCATTCCACATATGGGCCAAGTCTCTTGTATAATGGCTAGCCATTATGTCTAATTAATCATATTGCCTTTAACATAATATACTTTTGTAATATTAATCTGATTTATTTTCTTCCTTTTCTTACTTTATTTAATTAGTTTTTTCCTACTTACAGGTATAATTTAGTGCATTTTACAAAAATAAGTTTAGAATTTTATTCAATAAATATGGGTATTGGGGGGGGATACAATATGTTAGTGAGGTAGTTAACACAAAGTACTTGATATGTAGTTCAATAATTGAAACAGAAAAAATTAATATTAAAAATTGGACCTTCCCATTTTTTCTTTCTTTAACATACTTTTCTTTAAATTTTAGTTCAAGATTCCAAGAAAAAATTAAGAAGGGATAGGATATAATAAAATTAAAATCTTTTTGTAGTTTCTTTTTATTAAATTTGTTATTTTTGGCATTGTTGCAGAGATGAAAACAATTCTTCATTGAGTGAGACCATTAAGATGGGTGCATTTGCCGACACAATCAAAAAGGGAAGGATTAGTATAGAAAACGAACCGCTGAACGATGTCCCATTCATGAGCTTGCTCAACGTTGGGAAACAGGCGAACAAAATTTCACCCCCAGCAATACCGCCATCATCTGAGCAACATACGCCTAACCAGGATGACAGCGATAATGGCAACATCACACCAAGATGCCCTTCGATCACATCACATGATGATTTCATTATGGTAGACTTGGTAAATTTTTATATTGATTAACATCAGCATGAGATATTTTAATTAATTTTCTCCATTACTAACACATCCTTTTCCTATTTATAAAAGTATTTTATGAGGGAAGACGAGTACATACCTAGGTTAAATAATGTACTATGTGCACCTTGCAGTCACAAAAACCCTGCTATAGATCAGACATTAAAATTGCTGTGTCATAATGTAATTCACATTGGTAGTATTTCGCTTGTGCTGGGTATGAGTGGGAATAAATTGCATGTCTGCTGTTAACCAAAGAAACTAGACAATTGAAAAATAATACATATTTCACCTTATGATGACAATTTATTAAGTAAATTATTGGAATGGTGAGAAAATAATGAGTGCCAATAACCTTACAGTGATGAGTGCCAGGTCAACGCTTAAACCGTTGCAGCCACTGACTACTTTCTTGCAGTCGTACACATACCTTCAGCACTTTTGTATCCTATGATGTATCTAGTTATTGCATGTGTACCGTTTTCAGCATGTTATTTATCCAATTTGTCCAGTCGGATAAACTGCTTTTGAAATTGCTCTTACTCTATTCATAGACAGTCCATTCTTAATAAGTCGAAATTCAAAGGACTGGACATAGTTGTTTGACTATTCTACAGTTGACTTATTGTGGTCGATGTTTCACTTATTTAAAATTATGGAAGAGTAATATGTGAGATTTCTTCATGTGGTCATCGGGAGTAATGAATGTTATTCTCTACACACAGAATCTCTTTCTTTCTTTCGTTCTTTCTTGTTTAATTTTTTTCTCACGTACACACTTTCTTTGCTTTCTGTCTAAATCTCTTATTTTTTTTACTGTTTTACTCACTCCCTAAACTTTAATTTTCTACCTGTCTTCTCTCTCTCCCCCCCTCTTTCCTTCCTCTCTTTCTCTCTCTCTCTCTCTTCTCTCTCTCGTTCTTTCTTGTTTAATTTTTTCTCACGTTACTCACTTTCTTTGCTTTCTGTCTAAATCTCTTATTTTCTTACTGTTTTACTCACTCCCTAAACTTTAATTTTCTACCTGTCTTCTCTCTCTCCCTCCCTCTTTCCTTCCTCTCCCTCTCTCTCCTCTCTCTCTCTCTCTCCTCTCTCTCTCTCTCCTCTCTCTCTCTCTCTNTCTCTCTCTCTCTCTCTCTCTCTCTCTCTCTCTCTCTCCCTCTCTCCCCCCTCTCCATCTCCATCTCCATCTACATTTGTTCGTTCGTTATCTCAGCAACAAAACTAAACTACTCGGCAATGTACAACAAGACAAAAAAATAAAATACTTTAAAACTTGATAATATCATATTCATAACATATTCGACACTAAAAACTCATAAAATACACAAACTTTTAAGAAAAGACTAAATCTGGGAATCCTTAATTTTCTGGCAATAACTGCCTTATTTTTTGTCCTTTCTTTCCTTTCTCCGTTTTGTGAATCAACTTTAGCTTTTCACCCACTGAAAGAATTAGTTTTGCGAGGCATTTTAACATTAAAAAATCAAGACAAACTCAATGTTCAAATACAGAGTAACGACAATAACAGCGGTAAAATAAGTTAAGGATGCAGCGTACCAGTTTATTCCATGATAAGTAGCAAAAACAGGCTGAAGCGGGTGTACCTATAATTGGGGGTGGGTGAAACATAAAAGGGGTGAGCCTACAAACTGTTGAAACCATTCATCAAAAAAGGGGAGGCTTGAAGCCAGTCGTGGTCGATAGCCTCTTCTCTGAAAGTAAAATATTCATGCCGTGATTTGGGATGCAACCTGAAAAGATGAGCTTCATATTCACATGCAATTTCATCTTTTACGTTTTCATAATTTCTGAATTTCCTGTACCAACCCTTGGTTACAAAGGGGGTTTCCAGGCACAAAATAATGATGAAGCCCAGGGAGCATGGCACACTCTCTAAAGTACAAGCTGTCTTCATATACCGGCAAAAGAAATTGTCAGTGGGTGAACAGCAGGCATGTGATCAGTCTCACATATGGGTCAGTGAACCAGATCCTGTCTGAAAAGACAGGGAATAAGCATGAATAAGCATTGGTTTTGGAGATTCGCTCATTTGTGAGATTCCTAGAGGGTACGTAGTATTTGATGCTATTTGTCAGGTCGTACTGTTTTACTGAAACATTTATAGTATGGCTTAGTTCTCCTAATGGTCAACATTCCACTTAAAATGAAAGCCAGTGCTGGTCTGTTGTCCAGAACTTCTTAACTGAAGAGCCCATCTTGGATTTGGGAATGGCGCATTCTATCCATGGGAGTATGCCCCAGGAGGTTTAGACAGATATCGTTTTAATCTTTTTTTAAAAAAAGGATTGAACACCGCACTCACTCCATCATTCATCATTTCTAAAAATCATTTCAATCTTTCGAGCTTCTCGCTGGCCAGATGCATTCAGAATTGCATTACCTTCCATCCTTTTTAAACAAACGTTTGATAAGGCCATGCAGCAGGTGCACATGAAAAAGAATCTTCTCTCAGGCGATGCGGCTCCTACAGGATATAAGTTGTGATGGGGGGGATCGTTCAGAGGTACTTTGTCTTAGAGGCGAAAATCCCCTCACATGTCCATTTTTCTCAGTATGACTTACTTACGCATTGTTCCTGGCATTGGACCTGAATTGGACGTATTGAGGTAATATTTACCACATAATGACGCAGGACAAGAAAATTTGTTTGACATAGTTAAGTGGAGCAAATTGAAAATTAATTAGACTTGTCAAGAGTTAGCTGTATATGTAGTTTTTAACCATGTTGAGAGACTAATACCATAAGCTAATTAATATAATTATTTATTTTATATATTAAAGATGTAATGAAGGGTATTTCCTTTTCAGAAAACACCATTTGCTGGTTCAAATGCCAACACAGATCTTGGACTTTTTTATCGAGAGTGCCAGTCGGCACCCCAGCTCGAAGGTTTCGACAATGAACCAACTCTAGCCGAGCAGGTTGGTGACCTCACAAGGCAGCTCGAAGCTTTTGAGACCAACCTCAAAGAGTATGACAACGTAATTACCGAGCTTTGCCACATAGATAACAACAATTGAGAAATTGAAAAACTTAGGTTTTCCGACTAGTCCTCATTTCACTTCTTTTCCAATCCCCGTTAAAAAAAAGTGTTCCTCGAAATGTTTACTGTTTAGCGAGCTGTACTGTGATTTTTATTTGTGGGCTTTGTTTGTGTGTGTGCTTGTGTGTATGAATGTATAGCTAATTACATTTATAATATAATACCGGTTCCTCTTTATGTTTCTAGGAATAATACATAAATTACTATTTTAAAAAGGTTCTCAGTATTAAAGAAATGTATTTATTTATTTAGAGAAAGAAACTTTGAATGCTGAGATAATACGGGGTTATTTCAATGATCCATTTTGACCATTTGGCTCCAAAAAATGGGTGCCTTTTTTCCATGTGTCAGAGGAATATTTCTATCTAACCAACATTCATTTAATAGTAGAGAACTGCCAAAACAAATTGGAAACTTAGTAAAACTAAATTTATTGTTATTATTCCTGTTAGGCATAGAAAGGAAACCGCAGGCTTACTGTGGTTCCTAACCTTAGCTAATGGCATCAAATTTTGCCCATTTCATTGTTTTTACTGTAACTTAAACTGTTATATAATTTAATAGCATACATTTAGCGGGTTAGGACAGCAGTAGGATTCCCCCCTTTTTTATTTATATAATCTGTATTATTTCTTACAAAATGCAAAAGTTAAGTTTGTACTTTAAGTATTTTTGGACTATTTACCTGAATAATAAGCTGATAATAATTGTAATAGTAAATTAGAATAATTCAATTTAAAAAATTGCCGGTGTTTTTATTTGATAGGTTAAGAAAGCTTATAAAAGACAATTTGTTTAAAGGAAATATTTGTGGCGATTTTAAAATATCAATAGTTCTAATATTGTCTAATTCATTGTTGATTTAACATTTATTACTCCTTATCAGCCAATAATATTTATTTTGATCAGTTCACTGGTGTTGAAACTGTACACTATCAAGAGAAAATTAAATTTATTGCAAAATTGAATTTTTAAAGTTTTTAATCAGATTGTGCATCTTATTTACAAATTTCAAGTGAAAATTGTTATAAAATCAATGCTCTTATAAATAACAATCCATGCCCTCTTAGTAGTAGCTAGGTTACTTAAGCCAATTGTAATTGTTTTCCTTATGAACTTTTTATTTGCTATAATGAAAATAAGATGGTGAGTGAATTGGAAGAACCATAATAATTTTTTTAAACAATTTTTTTTTCCTTAAATGGCGAGGCTAATGGTTGGTTTTGAACCTGATTTAATTATAATTTTTAAAAAAATTTGATTTATGTTTCTTGTAATTGGAGGTAAATTACTTCCATTAAGACTGATGCATAAGATGATTTTTAGGTAAATTTTTAGCACAAAGTTAATTTAAAATAAATATTTATATTGGAAGTTTCAATACATTGTTAATTTTTGCTGTAAATTGCAAATTTATATATATTATATATATTTAATTATTATTTATGTTATGTTACTCAAAAATAATATCAATTGTGGTAAAGATTTATTTTTCTTTTTTAACTACCCCATGATCTCGATCTCTAAGTCAGATTTTCACATAATTATGTTATATTATTTATTATGTTATAAACAAACTTGTTATAGTAAATTTTCTTGCTAATGCACAGTGACCCCTTTTCTCCAGGACATCATTCCTTTGGCCCTTTAAGGCTGGCGGCACACAGACAGAATGCGGCAGAAGTTTCCGTGACGGAAATTTCACGACGAAAAATCCGAACAAGCCACATATACAACAGAAATGAATAGAATTGGCTGTTTTTGGATATTCGGTTGATAACATGGCTCAGTTGATTGTGTATGGTACAATGAAACCACTTTTCGTTTTGTACATTTACAAGGCAATGGAGAAAAAGAGAGAACATTGGATTCAACCATCTAATATGAAAAGGATAACACGTCAAATTCTTCCAATATTATGGGATGACTATAGCGCCATTTGACAAGCGTCTTTAAAATTCCACAGACAGGATTTGTTCTGAACTTCCACAATAAATTGGTCCACGTCCATCCTAGATCAGCTTCACTTGCAGTTTGCCTCTAATATTGTACACTTGTCTGTCGTCAGTGTGGTGTGCTCTATCTACATTGCACCGTTTTGATCTGTTTAGATGGAACAATCTGTTGATGGACAATGATGC
Organism: Cimex lectularius; assembly: GCF_000648675.2. Lineage (NCBI taxonomy): Eukaryota > Metazoa > Arthropoda > Insecta > Hemiptera > Cimicidae > Cimex > Cimex lectularius. Next base: position 1,655,798 of record NW_019392657.1, read on the forward strand.
ACCAATAGAGTTCAACAGAGACATTATAACTGAAATTTCCGTTCAGTTTGTCGCTGGCTTTGTTTTGAATGTAACCTTGTACAGCGGAAATTTCTGTCGTATTCCATCTAGTGTGGCCCGGCCTTAAGAGGGCCCTAGACCAATCATTTGGATCAAGCGGTTTGAGTCAGTCGATTGATGCACGCTTCAATTAATCCTCAATCTTTTGTTCAAAACATTTTGCCCTGGTATGTAATGCTGTTCTTTTTTTGTACGAGACTTCAGTTCAGGGCTACATTAAAATTTTCATGGCTGAAACAATACAGATATTGGCTTCCTCGCCTTGATTTTATCAGTAATACTGAAGAAGCAGAATAAGAAGAAACGATGGTGGTCAAAGGAGTGGTATAAATTGAGAAACCACCATTCTCAAACACTTAATCAACATTTTATACAAAACAGAACCAAAAAAACTACAGAAATTTTTTCAGAATGAACCAAGAAAACTTCGACTGTTTATTGGAGTTAATACGACCCAAAATAGAACAGAACACTATAATGTGTGAAGCGATTCCTGCAACTCAGAGATTATCCATCACGTTGAGGTACCTAGCTCCTGGCATGTATTTGGAAGACATGAAATTCCTGTGTGCCAGTGCTGCTTAGACTCTGGGACATCATTTTGGATTTTTTTTAGCTTCTTTTCATTGAAGTCCAGTTTCAGCGTTTTCAAAGCCCCCACAATTTTTTCCAATGCTGCACTTTTTTTGGTTCTATTAAATAGTCTTTACTTTTAACTTTCCACAGCTTTGGACAGTCTCAATATAAATCTATCAGCAGGCTAGTAAATTCATGATCAGATTGTGTTACTTAAACATTGGGAGAGAGTGCAGAACCCTCCATTGTTGCTGCTTGGCGCAGGACTGACCGAAAGATTGATCATAACCCTCGTAGATGGTCAAGCACCCTCTTCAAGTATCAAACTTTCAATCAATCACCATCAATGCTTGACTCAGTCGTTCAACTCCAGCTTTTAATCAAGCAGCTTGATCGTCTAGCGTCTTAAGACTATGTACATAAATGTTTGCTAAGAAGTAAAGTAATAATAAGGCAAACATGCTGAAAAATTGTGTTGAACTCCTTTCTCCTCGGCACCTAGGGTTAACGCCCTGAGTACCACTTTAGTGTAATTTACACTCAAATTTATTAAAAATTCATTGCTTTCTGAATAAATAAAATAATATACCGAGAATCTGCTAAAGTAGTATGTACTGTTTATGGGCCGACAAACATCAAGTGGTCATTGCAAGCATTCTGTGCTTAAAATGGAAAATTCTTAGTTCCTCCATTTCGCAAACTTTGTCATTAACTCTCCCCAGAAGCACGTGTCTGGTGCCGATATCCTTTCACCTCCCATGCAAGTCTGGTCATATTCACTCCACGTGTATTTGATATTCCTCGAGGTGGGTTTAAACCTCCTTTCCATTCATGCTAATAAATTACTATCCAGACAACAATCCAAGTCTTGATATTCCTCGGGGTAGGGAAATCCCATCATCAGCTCCAGTGACTCAACCCTCTACACTTCAGTCATCAACCGAGCACATTAAGTGGATTCAAGCCTTTATTCACTCTCACAGTCAACTGCAATCGAAGAAAAGTGAGTGAGAGAGATAAGCTAGAGGGGGAATACAAACACCAAGACCAGCTAAGACTAAATTTTCAGGGATTTCCTTTGTTCAGTGAATCCTTCACACTAAAAAATGAAATTTTAAATCAGTCTACATTTTTCTTGCATCATGTACCTACTGCTAAAAATGAATGAAAAAGAAGCAATGAAGAAAATGTTGAATAAATTTTTAAAAACGTTATTTTTTAAATATAAATTTTTCAGTAATCCAGAATGCAGCAATTAATTCAGATCACTGAGAGAGAGATAGAGAGAGGAGAGAGAGAGAGAGAAAGAAAGAGAGAGAGAGAGAGAGCACTGTACAACTATCATCTGCACACTTGATACATCTACTTTAGTTTCAGCAATTAGCATAAAAAACAGCCATTGACATATGTATCTTGAAAAGACTCGAATGATTCAGATTCAGCGCTCTAGCCCTGCTGTAACATAATAAAAAATGTCATCACAATCAAAATCTCAAAATCATCACTAATGATTAAACTGTGACTTTATTTATTGTGCGCAAAATATCCACTCCCATGCTCAACAAGTTAAACAAAAATGAATTTAGAGAGGAGAAAATAAAAACAAAAATGAATTTAGGGAGGAGAAAATAAAAACAAAAATGATTTGTAAAATTTTTCATATAAATATGGTTTTAATTAAGAAGCTTTGTTTAAAATTAAATAAGGAAATTTGCTTTTTTTTCTTCTTTTTTTCCTTCAAAAAAGCAAATAAAAGTGATGTCTGAAACATGCACAATATATAATTAAAGCTTAAGTTATTATAATTAATTAGGTTGCAAATAATAATACAATAAATTCTTTAACAAAAAAACCATGAAAATACAAATTTATATATTTTTGTTATATATTTATCAGGCACTCTTTTATTTTATTTTTTTAAATAAAAGTGTATATAACTAAGTACATATTATGTTCCTTAAAAATTAGTTTCCTCCACCTTTTGCAGTTTTGAATTTATTTTTATAAAAAGAAAAATAAATTAATTGCAATTTAATTTAGTAAGGGTAGTTTTATATAAATATAAAAAAGTCAACATTTTATAAATATGATTTGTTCTCTAACCTAAAATCAAGTAGAAAAATTGGACCACATTTCTCTTAACACCTCTCATTTATTTATGAGGGACAACTGAGATAAAACGTTTAAAAATAAGCCATATTGTCACTCCCAAAGTTAACCATCTGAACCTCTTCTTCATTTTTTTCTTTTTTTTTTAAATTATGTACATATTAGTAAGTGGAAAATGGGTAAGCTTATACTTTTAAATTCATTTAACAATTTCAGTAGGAAATCAAGTTAAAAATTTAAATAAAACTCTGATAAAATGTCATTTTCAAACTGTAGACGCATCTGCATCCAAGTCTTCCATCTTTGCTAAAGGAGCTTTACGAACCTATAACATAAAAAACGCAAATTTAGGCAAAAGACAGACATTTTATAAATGATATGAAGTCTTGGTCGTAGTTTTCATGCTATTTACTGACTCCCCCCTATTGCAATTTCTTATTTTTATAGATTTGAAACATTTAAGGATAATTTCCTTAATATATTAAGATAATACAAAATATTAAGCATTTGAAATGTATTTTTTTATTGAAAATTTATTACATAAAATATAGAAGAAATGTATACCAATATTTGTTCTCTCAAGTGTGAAATTTCTCCATACCCAAGAAGCACATCATGCTTGCACAAACACACATGCAAACTTAATTCCAGAGAAGTAAAACTTTCAAGGGTAAAAGTCTATTGACAATCAGCAATGGGAAAAAATTGTTTCAAAATCTTGAACAGCTTGCAACAATGAGTACAAATTTTCTTTTATGTAGCATTAGATTGATTTTAATAAATTAAATTTTTATTAATAAAATATCAAAAGAAATTTATTTTCACCACATAACACCGAGTAATAATAGAATTAACACTTTCTGAAGTAGATTAGAAAACCAACAGATTTGTCTCATATGTACATTTCAGAACAAACATAATCTTGCGTTTACTGTTACATAAAAAAAATTTAGATTGCACTTCAGCATGATGTACATCTACATCTATGTGTTACACCTATAACAGTTAATAGCAGGGTCTTTAGTACAAACAATTTAATTTTTTTAAAGACAATTTGCAAACGGTAAATGTGTAATTACTGAAACTACAACAAAATTTTTTATTACATAATTGTACTAGATTAATTTCTTGTTTTTTATAAATGCATTATCCCAAAAGTAAGGGGACTTCTCGTTTAAAGCAAGCATTTTTTTATTATTTTTTTTATTGTGGAATAAGGCGAGCTTAGTCTTCTGCCTTGTTTCTACAATACACTAGGGCCTTATACAAATTAATCTGTATAAGCATAAGAATTAAAGTCAACATGCAACACAGACCCCAAGTACCACAATGTGGAAACCTCATAACGATAAAAGGAGAGTATAACTTTTTGAATTTTTATTTTTGTACCTGAACTGGCGTGGCCTCCTGGCTGTCCTCGTCATCAGAATTAGCTGACAATAATGAAAATATACGTAAAAACTAACTACAAATAAAAAACAAAATGCACAAATATATAAATTTGCTTTCTACTTTCAAACATTTGTATTTTTGTGTTTTATTTTCTGTAGCTGCATGAATAAGCATTCGAATGAGATAAAAACATAAATTAACCATTACAATATTTAACATCATTTTACGTTTAGATATTTCAGTAGCGTAAAAATTTGTAATTTGGCCGTTACCGATCTTTATGGTGTGTTGGTCTGTCGGACACATTTCAGAATTTTTCTACCTTCAATATTGGGTCTGGGTGCATTTTGAGAAATCAGGTCTACTTCTGAGGTCAGTCTAGTGTTCTGAATGGTGTAAATGATGTTTGGGAACAATTAATTTTTACATTTTTTTTTTCAAATTTGAAAACATATTTGAATATTTTAAATTTTTAAGTAGGATAATTTTTTGTATCTATGCCTTTGGAATTTTACAAATTCGACTAACAGGAGCCTCTGGATGCGGTCATTAACTTTTCAGCATTGATTTTAGAATGCTAAAACATTTTCCCCTGCCTATGTTCTTGGACGCCACATGACCCCCCCCCAGACTGATTTAGTTTACAATGTAAATTTGAAATGTTCACATCGAATTGCTCTTACTCCTTTTGAGGTACATTAATTATGTTCAAAATTTGACAGTATGATCCTCAGATATATTTTGTATTGCATTTAACTGAAAATTTACTTTTCACAGAGTATTATAGTACTCACTATGAATATTAAAAAAGGTAACAAACATTCAAAAAACTAAACATTTTATATAAATAAGGACAACCAAAACAAAAATATATTTCAAAAATTACAATGAACATAGACGATGTTAAACTACTGAGAGTACTTGACAGACGAGACTGACAGGGTCGATAGGAAGTGTAGAGGGTTGGGAAGGCAGGGGGTGAATGGTTGATGAAAGTAGGACATTCCCAATGAGACGGAGAGAGATTATGGTCAAATATTTTTCCAGAAAAATAATTGTGTAGCAATTCTGCAAAAAGTTTGAGAGGACAGATAGCGAACAGAAGGTGGATAAAAGAATGGTTCCCTGTGATGAAGATGGGATAAGGTAAGATATGAGCCTGAAAGAAATAAAAGTCCCGAAAAGGTTAAAGTATGATTCAGCTTGGTGTAAATTTCTGTGTCCACAAATAAAAATGTAAAGAAATTAATGTTTGATAAACAAAACGTATATAAAATTGTTTTGTTGTCACAACTAATCCCAAAAAATTATTGAAGTGTAATCCAAATTAACACTTATCTTAAAAACCATCACACTGAAGTTTAATCTTTATTTTGTCCGACTTACTACACATATCGTAAAAATGTCTCGTACATTACAAGAAAAAGTGGTGATGAGTTGGTAAAAGTGAATGTTGTGGTAAGTGAAGAAATTTGGATCATGCTTTAAAGAGTTACATCCAGAGCGTCCTGTTAGTCGATGTTATTTGAGGAAATTGGAAATTTTTGAAAAATGTGAAACAATTTATCAATTAAAATGAGAATAAAAAAGAAATTGGTTCTTGGTTGAAGAAGTTTGAGAAGAAATCATTTTTCTGTTTTTCTGAAAAAACAGTGTACAGAAATAGTTTGTAGTGATTAACTTGAGAACGGTTGCTCCAAATAAAAAAGTTTGCACCATTGGGGATTCAGTGTATTTCTGAAAAAGGTACATTGACAAGAATATTGCCATTTGAAATAGTTAAGCCCCTGTTTGTATTCCCCTATCTTCGAGAGCTATATCAAAATTTTGTAGTTCAAGAGAAACTAGACAATTAATAAAAGAATACATGTCTCAGGATTTTTACCTTTTTTTTTTTAAACAGAATTTACACTCACTCTTTATTTGATTTACGTTAAGTTCATTGCATTAGTATTTTTATCATTTTTTTTTTTAAATTAAAAATCATTAAAAAACTACTTAAATAGAAAATGAAAATAACTTTTGAAATTTAAAAAAAGTACACCAACTTCTACTGCAAACAGCATGACAGGCAATTTATTTAAAAATATGTATTTACTAAACTAATAATTAGTAAAAATATTTTTTTAAATATGCATATAAGAAACCTGACCTATTCAGTTCTATAAATTGTTCAGTAAGAAAAGTAACAATGAATTTTCGTTACATTTAGACCCACCCCTCAAGCCTGCAAAATAGCTTAACAATAAAAGTAAGTAATAATTTTTTTATATATTTGCTTATTTAAAAAAAAAAAAAAAAAAAGATTGAAAGATAAATGCAAACGGTTATGAAAACGAACCCTAGCAGCTTATTCTTATAACTTTTTTTTCTTCAAGTTTGAACAAGATAAAAAGCAAATTTAAAAATATAGTTATAAAACATATATATACAATATAATATTGTTAATTTAAAGCTGACCATTTATAAAAAAAAAGTGCTAACATTTGTAATTCCATTTAAAAAATATATATATGAAGAACTTTGTGAAGAAAAAATTAAACAACAAAACAACGAATATTTAAGTCATGCATGTTTACTTAATAATAAAATCCATGCTTATATTCCAATACTCTTCAGAATCTAATCATTCTAACAAAATATCTATTGTACAAAAAAAAAAAAATTACTTACTTTCAGCGGATATAGATGAATTCATTAATTGCTGAGTCACTGATGCAGTTGTAGATGTGACAATAGTAGTAGATGTTTTGGTTGTATGTGAAGATTCAACTTTAATAGTTTCATTTTTAATTATTTCTGTACTCTCTTCAGTGCTTGTGTTGTTCATGCTGTAACAAAGCAATAAAGAAATTAGGGTGAAATTATTTCAGCAGTGTACAGTTGATTTTTACTTGTTTTGCAGAACTGACTTGGCCAAATGATCCTTCACCGAGTCGATAGTGATGTCACCGACGCAGGAAAGGTCATGCGAACTCGTCGTATCAGAGACTCCGTTTTCTTTAATCTCGACCTTTTCATTTGATTTGTCTTCTTCTTTGTCATCTGCAGAGTGATGCTTCTGAGAGTCTGCAGATGAAGAGGAAGAGCTGGAACTTGAAGACTCCGAAGATGACGATGAATCACTTGACTTATTGCTTACGGTGTCCTCGGCTTGTTTTCTCGTACCAGGTGGGAGGTCCACTTTACATCTGGCAACTGTCACCCTCGAGGCCGAAACAGAAACTCTCTGAAGTTCTGAACTAGAATGGAGGTACAGAGCTTCCCCACGTTCGGTGAAGCAAAGGCTTGATATCCCACTGTAAAATAAAGTAAATAAAATACAACTTTTTAACTTTTTTTATAAGTTGATTTACTTGATATCTTCTTTTTTAATAACAGCAGCATTCATTTGTCGTCTTAAGTCAGGAAGACTAAGTACAATTAAATCTCCAAGGTTAGTAAGGCAGAGAAGGCAAGTTTCTGAGTGTGAAGTTCCTGCAAGAAATAATGCTAGAATCGTCCTCCTCAGTCTAGCTCCTTCAACTGCTGTGAGCTTAAGTTTGCATACAGGCTTTAGCTGTGGCACAGAAAATATCTAAACAAAAACATTTAATACAATTATTTTAAAATATTTAGGATTGATATATTGCTCCTCTAGAAATTTGGTCAAATTCATAAGAATAAGTGGATTTTTAAAGGAAGACATACTTTAACTTGTTCTTCACTGCAAATGACAACCCTATGCGGTGGTGGTCGGTCTCCAAGACGGTTAGTTTCAACAGCATTGGAATGTCCGTCGATGATCGCAACACTGATAACTGGTGCACGATGCTTAAGCTGAATCTCCTTTCCTAGCTGGCATATGACGTTATCCTCACTCCTCTTCGCCCCTCCAGGTATCGCTATTGCGAATATATAAACAGTTCCATTGTTGGTACCAACCCATAGAGTTGGAGTTTGATTTTGCACTGGAAAAATCACAATACATAAGTTCAAGTTGGAATCAAATAATAAATAAAACAATTGTCAAATTGGCTTACTGCTTATAATGTACGTCCTTGCGAATGTAAGACAACGCACCATTGATCCAAGTGTATCATCAACAGGCCTAGCTTCAATAGCCCTTTCCACAGGTTTAGTCTCGACATCCCTAATTTAGAAATAAAATTTGTTAACTTTACCGGAAAACCTCTTTTTAAAAACCTCATTATATGTCATTTTAATTCTATAAAGTAAATTACCAATGCTGATGCGTCATAAAGAGAATGATTTATAATTAAGATAATTACATTGGGCTAGTAGGAGAAGCGACAGATGTCGGGGAGGCAGATGAAGAAGTTGTCGCACCCCGTTTATCACCACCTCTCTGAGATCTGCCCTTTCTCAAACGTCTGAAAGATTCTCTTAAAGATTTTTTAAAAGATTTCCTCCTTGATATCGGTCCTTCACCAGCTCCTGACATATCTGGAAAAAAAATGTATAAGACAAATATAGTTTCCTTAATCTGTGGCTTTACAAAATGGGGTAAACCATGTGCATCTTTTCTAGATTTCAATGTTATATATAATTTTCTCATATTTTTACGTTGGTAGCAGAATTTATAAATAGATTTAGAACACATACAAAGTTGAGCCAGTTTTTAAAAACAGCTCCAAAAACATAAAAGCAATTAAGGGCGACGAATCGTTTTAGAGGACCGAGGTATCACCTAGAATGTGCTTACTTGCTAACATCCTGTACTGAGTAGATGTCCAGTCTCTTTATTTTTTATATTTATTTATTTTTTGTGGCATACAACAGCTTGGTCATTTCAGCCCAAAGTGCATGCGAAATATAACACACATTCAATTCACACAAATAAATACATTCACACATTGCATTCATTCTATTAAGTAGATGGAGTACTTAATATTCTTCCATTGACCTGTATAAGCTAATCTAATTTGGGTCAATGGGGTACTTTTATAAATGTTCCGCCATCGATCCTGTCATGTGGATGCTATTTCACTATCAGCCCCTCCCCATTCACTCATACAAAACTCAAAACATATTTTGATGGTTATACCATAAAAAAATTCCCTAAAAAGCAGAATAGGGGACCCTGAAACTCGTTACCATGTCTGAGAACCATTCTTAAATCCGGCTGCATGCCTTCTCGCTCTCTGTATAGAGCCAAGGCATGAAAATTATTATTATATAAAATACTTAAATATTTAAATAGTATGTGTTCATAAATAAAATAAACGAGAGAAGTAAATTTGAATGCTGGCAGGGAGCAGGAGACAAGATGAGCAGGCAAGCGAGAGAAAAACAAGGAGAGGCAATTTGGACACTGAATTGTCGATTGCAGATCACCTGATCAAGAAATTAAAAAAATATGTATTAAAAAAACGGTTCGTGTGTTAGTGGAAGGTATGCTGAATACTTCCCTAGCCCCAGTTTCCCGCTGTGAAAGTGTGAAATTGTTCAGAAGAGGATCAGCAGAGACTGAAGAGGACTTCTTAATGAAATTCGGGGCGACAGAACAAGGAGCTTTGAAAAATTTGAACAGCTTGAAAAAACCCAATATTTTTTCATTAAAAAGTTATTTACCCTTAACCACCCCGAATTTTATGATTTATTTAGAGACTCAAGTCGACCAGTTTATATACCCTCAAACTCCATTTTAACTACATCTTTAAACTCTTCCAACTTCTTGATTACCGTCTTTCCAAAATAGTAGACCAAGAAGTTGTTAAGGTGTATTGTGGTTTGAACAATGGAATAGTTTGTGTAAAGATCTTTCATGTGATTCGTCATTTTATGTTACTTTATTTTATTTTTTTAATTGTCTTTCTACAAAATATTCCAGCAAAAACATAAAAAAATATTTAAAAAATTCTTGAGCTACATACATTGAGAATGATCTAAGGCCCTGGTTTGTATGTTGGTCATCATTTATAAACACATACTATACCTTGTTCATTATAGTTGAGATAAAATAGCAATAATTGCTAATAAAAAATTAAAATACTATGAATTATTGAGTAAGCAATACACAAATAAATTTTTACATACCAAGAGGGTTCAATGTGCATTTCACACTCACAGGGGCACCTTTGACAAAGTCGAAAACGGCTACGCCATGGGCTGTGCCAGCTGCAACAAGCCCCCAACCAGAGTGAACCGCCAGTGCAGTTACAGCAGCAGGTGGGTGTAACTGCAGGATGGATGTAACTGCAAAAGCACCTCCTTCGGGTAGAGGTGGCCTTGGTGTGGGGCGCAATTTCAGTGATCCATGGCCTTTCCACACAAACTCATCCCTGCTGCTTACTATGTTCATTGTAGTAACCTTAAAAACAAATGTTGAAGGAAGTTGAACTTTAATGTTTGCCTTTTACAGTACCTTTATTTCATCCGGTTCATTATCTGTTGACAATTTGGCTACTATTACATGCCCTGCTGTCCCTGCGACCACTAAAACCCCTGTTTCTGGACAAAGGTAAACCTTCTTTACTGCTAAGCGAGGGTCATCAGAGTATGGGTCAAAAGTACCAACCTGAAATAAAAAGAAAATATGTATCATGTAAATTTAATTAAGACCAAAAGTGATTTAAAATGGAGGAGAATTAGTTCATATAATATAATAAACATTAGAAAGAACTAAAACGCATAGAAAAACACAATATAAATATATAATTACTACTGGATAATAAATATAAATAATTTTTGTAATTAAATATAAAATAATTAAGTAGAAGTTATTGGTATTTGTATATAAATGAAAATTTCCACAATTTAAGAATAATAACATGTAAATAATTTGAAAATCATATGGTAAAGAGATTAACAAATCAAATTCATTACTCAAAAATAATAGAACATAACTAACAAAATCCAAACTTAACAAGAAATATGTGGAAAATCGAATTATTCGCCGTTCTAGTACAACTTGTTTTATTGTTTTTTGCTATAGACGTACACTTCAAAGCAAACTTCGAAAGTTTCGAAGTTTGCAACCTTGAAAAACTGGCAGAGAGGTTTGTGCTAATAACCTCCGGAGATTTTGACTTGTCCAACATTACAGACCCACTAATTAGGTCAAAGGTAAAGACCGGTCTCTCGGGAAAAGCCAAGGGAGAAGAAGGAGACTGCAAAGGATTGTCAAGTGTTATTTACGGTTATGGACGAGCACCATTCAGCTTTTTGTACATGCAAGACCAAGAAAGCATATTCTCAAGAATTAAGACTAACTATTTTGGGCATCATCAATCGACATATCCAGGTTTGAAGGCTCATATAACATTTGGTAATAACTCCTTACAGTCACAAATAGAATCTGAGATCAGGAACCAATCACTGTTTTTAGAACTTGAAATGAAACATTTAGTGAAATATATTAAGTTCCTAGAGGAGAAATTTCCTACGAATGAGACTCTGTATATAATAATGTCAAAAAAAGTTGAGAACTGTAGTCGGGATTTCTTAATTTGGGGGAAAGGTGTGAAAAAAGAAGCAATTCTCAATTTGAAACAAGTGGATATCAGTGCTATTATAACCACAATTTTGGGAGAAACCCCATTAAAGAAATCAATTGGCTTTCCCCCATTTAATTACACAGAATCTCAATTGAATCTTCTACTTTGTTACTCCCAGCATTTAACATCGTTGGCGAAACCTTATCTCAAGCAAATCAAATTATTATACAATATTATTGCAAAATTTCACCGAAAAAAATATCAAGCATTTGACACTGCGACAAACATAGGGAAAATCAAACAAAGTCTATCAATGATAAACATGTCAAGTACTTTGACACAGAGTACCATAGCTTACTTAGGAATGTTGACTTATATTGGATGGATTTTCCTTTTATTTATGCAAATGTTAAGACTTTTTATTGAGACAGTGAACACGAATGAAAATTTTAAAACAAAGGAACTCCAACCTACAAAGTTTAACGTGTTTGTTATTTTTTTATGTTTTTTTGCTCTATTTTTTGTCGTGGCTCATAAATGGCCTAATCACCGTGTTCTTTACTTCATCTTACCTTTGATAATTTGGAGGATGTTTTTCAGCAGGCTTAATGACCTGCACATCGCATTTTCCCTGAAAAGCTCTGAATATATTACGGCTCTTGTTGGTATGGTATTAGTTCTGGCAGAGTCCGAATTTGTATTTTGGTCAATAAGAAGTAAGTTTTTGGCATTTTTAGGATTTTTTTTTGCACTACTGTTTTACACAATTAAAGGAGTCACTATCAACTGGGGTCTTCCGCTCTTAATAATTACCTCGACATCTGGAATAACTTATATGATTTTAATGTTTATCCCGACCATACCAAACAGTAGCATCATCTTGTTAAATATCGGAAGTACAATTTGGTTCTGTGGGGGTCTTGCTTCATCCTTTTTCATGCTAAAAAACTACAGGGATTTCGTTACAACAGCATTCTGCCTATTACATCTACTTGCAACACTGGTATTTTCAAATTTGACAATTAAAAAAGTTATTGGATGTTGTGTTCTATGGGCACTGGGTATTATAGCGCCTTACTTGCCCCTGATGGGAGGAAACGATGAATTCAACAGAATCCAGCAGTTGTGTATAGTGATGATCTCACCGTTTATTGTATTTTCTGCAAACTATGAACTTATATCCATGTTTGCACTGACTGTACTTTATATATGTTGGTATCTTTATGATAAAAACAACGCAGAAAAGAAGTTCCCAACAAGAGTAAATTTGTATTACAGCTTTTTCTACATCATTCTGCTTTACACAGCAATCCATTCTCTTGGATACAAAGAAGATATGACTCAAATCGACTTGACTTTTGTAGAGAGGCTGGGTGACATTAAATGTCTATTTGTAAAAGGATTAGTCATTACTCTCAAAGTCAGTTTAATTATAATTCTTTTGACAATAATCTTTTGTGCTATTCATAGAGATAATAAAGCACACTTACTTCTTGCGATAGTTATCCTCAATTTCATAGGATTTAGGTATGGCATTTGTAAGCGAATCAGCATTTGTAAATAAATTTTAAATGTAATATTGTTTTATTTCAGGTTTTTCATTGATCTGTGTTATAACCTCAATTACGATAAGCCAGTACCACAACTACTCCGTTATTGTGTAACCCAGTTGTTCATCATAATATTAATCACTACCCAGTCATTTGTAAGACTGGTTCTTTACACTCAATTCGAACAAGCAATGAAAAATTTGAAAAATCTATTTCAAAAGCAATTTGAAAGGGAGATCGTTAAGGAAAAAATACTAACTCCGTTTGAAAAATAAATACGTATATAAATAAAATTCAGTACTTCTTTGTCAATGAAATATACATATATCTTGTTTTAAAACTTACTTTTTTAAAAGGTGTCCATGCACACGATTCATCAACATCTGCTTCCCTAGGTAAGTCATCATCATATTCACCAGCGAAGAGACGTGAAGACGAGAATTTATAGAGTGGAACCATTGCAACAGAAGAGGCATCCCACATCATGATAGACCCGTCCTCATGACCTGTTAAAAGAAGATCACGCCTTTTTGCCATGCCTTCTGATTCTGTTTCTAAAAGTCTCCCTCCATCGACAGGCCAGGCCTTGAAACAATTTAACATTTTGCTGTAGAGAATCGAGTTACTTTGAACACAAAACTATGAAACATTCTATTACTATGAAATTTTAAATGTCTGAAAAATGGGATTTTGGATTTCACTAGTTATTTTATTCCCAATGGCATTGCGGTCAAAAGTAGATTATGGTGTCATTCATAGTTGTGTGTTGTTTAGTGACAATTAATTAATGATTATTTGGAGATCGTGAGATGTGTTCTGGTGTGATGTAGGTTTAGAATCATGATCTCCAAATAATTCATAGTTGTGTTCATAAAATTACCACAAAAGTGGGGTCTGCCTCTTTTTTGGGTACCACAAGGCTTCCAGTAGAAGAGGTTTTGGGAATTTCCACACAAATCTCTTTTCGAACGTGATACAAATTCACATTTTTTTTATTGTTAAATTATGTATTACTGTTGGCTCTTGTAAATTCAATTATTTTTGTGGTCTCTTGAATTTGAATTATCGAGAATCAACTTATATTAAATTGTCTTATTATACACTCTAACAAGTTCTGTATACATAGCCGTAGAGTAAAACAAATATTATAAGGATTGTAAAACTAATCAGCTCTTACTACATCTGAGAATTGTCCAACGCTTTGTTTTTTGCCAGCTGCGATGATATCGTCCCAAAGGGTTTGTGGAATGTCTGATATATAATTTGAGCAAGTCACAACGGAAGCATGGAGCGATACCATGTATGGTAATGGCAGCATCGGCGTGTTTTCCACATTCAACTGCAAAGCAACCAATTCCTCCTCAGCAAGAACAACCAAAATTGCTTTAAAAAGACAAAAAAATACAATTAGTAAATATAACAACCCCTCCATATTTTACGAGTTGAGTTATAGAATGATAAATAATTACTATCGTCGCCAGATGGTGTAACGAAAAAATCGATGACTTTAGAAGTAAAATCAAAAACCACATGCTGCTTCTTTTCCTCTGCCACTACAGATATTGTATTTCTATCACTGTATGCAGTTCTGGGCATACCTCCACTGAATATTAACATGTCATCCCTAAAACACATTTATAATTTATTAAGTTCACAAAAATCATAATTTTATACCTTTAGAGAATGAAATATCTATAAAATATGTTTATTGAATTAAGAATGTTTATGCTAATTTTAATAGTGTGGAAGTAAAGAACGATTAAGTAATTCAAAAGAGATTTAAAAAAATAAAAATCTCAAATATACGTCCAATTTTGGCAAGAGAATTTGCAGTAAACTCTTTAAACAAAAACTGTAATATCTTCATTAGGTTAAATACATTTTCTCTAGAATACTCGACCTCGTATTACGGGCCGTCATAATTCACCACACAACAATTTAGATTGGTAATGCTGAACATACGAGGCTCCTAAGTAAAGGAGGCGCTGAATATAGGCTGAACAAAAATAAACATCAGGGATATGATCTGCTCGCTCTCGCTAGTAAACCAGTAAAATAGTAATCAAAAATAATTTAAAAAAATAGGTAAGTCCTGTTCCTTAATCTTGGCTGTTTATTACTTTATTGTTTTACAAAATTTTTAGTTGCAAAAAATTTAATTTCATCATTCATTTAGTTCTTCATTAATTTTGTTGTAGTATTAATGTAAGGAATACATTTTGATTTGAAAATAAGTCAGTATTATAATTTGTTGAAAGAAAGATTTGTTTATTTCATTTTCAAGTAGTTTGTTTTCACAATAAATTGTTTAAAAATATTAAATTCTATTAAATTAAATTACCTTTTTATTTTACTTAATTACATCCGCAGAGACATGACATACAAGTAACAATTCTTTTTCTACAAATACCATGTACTAATGCATATTCTTGAAACGTATTTTTATGTATTAATATGTATGTATATATGTTGTATACAATGAAAAAATCTTTTTTTTTTTTTGAGGGTTCGTAACAGTAGAGGTCATATCAACCCTCGGGGTGCCAGTGTTTTGAAAAAAGCCCATTTGTATGTCGGATTCAAATGCAGAACTGCTGGATTTGAACCTGGGACCTTTACCAGTGATGAGCAATCTAAAAATTCAAACCATTGCAACCACCGACACCCCATGAAAAATTTATTAATAATAAAAAAATAATACATTTACAAATGAAAACTTCTTTATGCTATGTAAACGAATTTAAAAAGCTTACTCAGTGGCAATGATTTTAGTAATTGGCTTGCAGGGAAAGGGGCCGTAAACTGTGTGTAGTCCTTTATGCTTGCCAGTAGTGACAGACCACTGAGCATAACTGCCATCGTTATGGGATGAAATGAAAGTCTGGCTGTCCTTCCAGCAGAGGCATTCCACGCCTTGAGGGCTAGTGTGCGCTTGCACTGTGGCAGTTGTTCTACTCTCAACACCCTGTGTGCTGATGTAAGTCTGCACGGCTGCGGGCGTTTTCATGTTCCACAGCACCATCAGACCACGTGTGTACCCGATGAGAAGGTGGTCAGGGTTTTCAGGTTGTACAACCATCGATTCCACGGCCCCAGGATTTATCTTGTAATCTTCCCGAACGCTGTTCAATACAAAATAAAATCAATCAACATTATCAAATAAAATCAAATAGATTAAACAAAAGATTTGTTGATCTGTTATGTAACAAAAATAACAAATTTTAATTTATCGATCTGAATGTTAAATGTTAGTTACTGATTAGCATGTTGAGACATTTCAAGCATATTAAACCCATTAAAAATCAACACTATGGCCTAATTTTTTTTTTTTTTTTTTTTTAACCTAACAGCATTAAATGTTTATTTGTAAAATTTTGAAAAACTATCAAACATACTTTTGCATAACAACATCTTGATATATGATTGTGTCCTGAATTTGAAAAGAAGCGAGGTTCAACAAATAAATATTCCCTCCTTCAGTTCCAAGCAGAAGGTGGTCGTAAGATCCTTCTAAACATAATGCTGACACCTTTTTTAATCTAGAAAAAACAAGAAGATATAAGAAAATCGCTAGAAAACATTTTTATTTAAATAAAGACTATAAACAATAATACGAACTTTCCCTCAAGAGATTGTGTTTTGACTTCTTCCAAGGATGATCCATTGATTTCCCACAAATGCAAAGAATTGTCCTCACAGAGAGAAACTACTCTACCCTGTAAGTTGCATAAAATTATGATAAATTATTTTATAAAATTTGTTTTATAACTGATTAAAAATTGGGGAAAATCTATACATAAATTAACAGTAATGGAATGATCCAAGTTTAATGTATTTAAAATATTTATTTATATTATATTGTAAAATATAAATAAAACAAGAAAATGATATTAAGTACCTGATTTGGAATGAAGATCAGTTTTGTCACAGCTAGATCGTTAGTTGAATGATGACCATAAAATTCAACACCTGGCTGGCCAATACTGTTTTTTTAATTAAGTTAAAAATAAAACAGATTTTTTAAATATAGTAAAAATACTAATGCTTTATTAATAATAATAAAAGACCAAACAAAGTACATAAATATATATACAAGCATTAAGAAGGAGGCATGGTTAACTGTCTGTGGGATTTTTTAAAATAAATAAATCCTATAAAACATTTTATAGTTTTGATTCACTTGGAAGAGGATACACTTTAACTGCGCCAGTGGCCGTACCAACAGCCATAAGCCGGAGTATTGGGTCCCACGCAAGACATGTGGGCTTATTTGGAAAGCCATGCTGTACAGTCTGAAAACATAATGCAAAAAATTAGCTTAATAAAAAATTGTAAACATGTTTTAACTTGAAAACTTTTTTAAAATGAATATTTATTTTAAAAATGAACAATAGCAGTTTAAAAATGTTTATTGCCACTTGACCTTTTAATTTAAAAAGGAAACATTGTATCAGCAATGTATTCAAATGCTAGAAACCAAACCATTTTAACTTTACAAACATGCAAACTTTGTCCTGAATTAATATTTTAATAGAGAATTAAATTAATGTTAAATAAATTAAATTTCTATTTATTTATTATTATTACTATTTTAATAAAATGTTATTTTGAAAGACCTTGTAGCTTTCTTTTTTGCAGTCATAATTGACCATATTACTTATTTCAATTAATTATACTTTTTATCTAAGGTCCTGATTGAGGTGAAAAAGTTAGTGTTATGAACGGGATTCGAACCCACAGCCTTTGGCTCAATACGCTGCTTCTCTAACCATTTGCGCTATCGTGACAGAGCAGAGGCATATTGAGCCGAAGGTCGTGGATTCAAATCCCACTCATGACACTAATTTTTTTCATCTCAATCAAGACCTTAGGTAAAAAGAATAATTAATCGAAAGAATAAAAAATTATTGTTGCAGTAAAAGTTATTTATTTTTTAAAATAAATCCATCATTTTTATTTTAATAATCACACTATATTATCGAATTAGCAATTTTAATAGATATTTAATTCTGTGGACAAAAAACTTTTCAAGCTGTTTTTGAAAATTGATTTTAATGGTGTTTTAATGAAAATAAACTGCAACAAATTTATCGGGTAAAGTCATTTACCAGATAAGCTAAAGTTAGTTCTACATCTTATCGAGATTTCATAATGATGTTTACTTTTCTTATTTACCAAAGAATGCAATGAGTGTTCACACTGCAATATGCGAAAAAAATCTATCTCTCTGACCTATGTGGCACTCATCATAAATGATTTTTTTTTTTATAAATCATAATGGGAAATGAGGAGCAATCTTTAAACTAAAAATAAAGAAGAAAAAACCTTTTTTCTTATGTAGAAGTAGTTGTTTAATAAAAATAAACAATATGATTGTTTATGTTACTTTGATATTGATAAAATTCGTTGTCTGTAAGTCAAAACAAGAAGTAATATGTATTTTACTTTTCTGTGTACCATCAAACTTTAAAAAACTATTTTTAATTCAATCATTTTACACTTCTGTCAGAAATGAACAAGAATTCTGTCTCCTATGTCAGTGTCACACACAGGTAAAAGTAAGTAAAGTGAATTTATATGTTAATTAACATTCAATTATTTGTTTCGTATATATAGGGTCACACCATGTAGGTCTATGCTGGGATTCAAACCCAGAACCTGTAAAATGTATTACAGTGGCAAGAACGAGTCAAGATGACCTGCTCAGCCACCACGATTCTCAAAAGTAACAATAGACAAATTGTTAAAGCTAAAGTGGTTGGTTTATACAGTGTATGAATTTTTGAACTTTTAAATTAAATCTCATAAGGGTCAATTATTTTTAAATTTTATGAACCTGTTACTGTTGCATTTAAGGCATTTTTATCATATATTTTTAATTAAAAAATGTAAAAAATAAACAAAAGAAAAATTATTGTACTAATTAAGAATCTAATTGAATTAGGTGTAACATGAAATTCAATGGCCAAATGTATTACCATGACAATTAGTCAATTTAATGGCTGATTGATATTAGTAAAATCATTGTCTATAGCAGACAAATTATAAATAAAAATTACACATGACAAAATTTTAAGAAAAAAATAATCTTGAGGAAATGATATTAACTTTTAGATAACGGACTAAGAACAGCTTATGAAAATAAACATTTTTTTATCTCCACTTCTGGTTGTAAGATAATTTGGCATTACAATTACGTTATTACAATAAAGTAAGCAATCCAACAAATTGTTCTTTATCCCACATTGCTGAACAGAATATGGACTAAGATTCCCTCTACCGAGGATATGAGATTGCTGAATTATTTTTCCAATGAAACAGATGTATGTCATGATTCCTTGCACTCAGTTAAAATTAAATTAAAATGTATACATGCCACAAATCTTTAAGCCATGTTTTTGTTATTATTGTTTAAGTCCTTTTCTTTTTTTTTTATTACTGCTCTTCTTGTAGATTCATTCTTTTGTAGTCATAAATAAATAAATTTGCACCCGAGATAATATTCTGAACAGCTATAAATATGCAATGGAATTACCAAGAAATGCACATTTATTAAGCAAGAACTCAGAAGTGAAAATACAAGTTTTGACCACCTGTTATAAGTGATCATTAAACACAAATGATATATCAAGTAACAGTGAAAAAAATATTCGAATAATAAGTTAAGACGCTGAAAAATACAAAATACAAGATTAATTTTTAATTTGGGGTGTAGTGAGTGAAAGGGAAGAGGGAGAGATTCAATGTAATCCTATTAAGGCAAATTTAATATAACATCACAGGTCATTGACCTCTATTATGTTCACATAGCCATTGATTTTTATATTAGTACAAACAAATGACAACTAATAGCATAAATAAATTTGTTGTCCTTAAAATTCATTGTCAGGATGATCAATCATCCAAGTACATTGGATACAAAAATAGAGGGATAATATTATGGCTTAAATAAAAAATACAGACTGAATACCATCATGATTACCCCAGAGTTCAATAGATTGAAATGAACAGTTTTGTCGGCTTTAAGGGATACAATCACATCATTGATCAAAAGGATCATCATTGATTGGAGACCTATGTGTATAAAATCTTGTCAACCTTCTTGGCAAATACGAAACAGCTGAATTTGTTAAATTCAACAATTTGATTGATTGAAAACTTATGGACCCAGAACGAGTGACTGAATACCATCGTGATTAACCCAGAGTACAATAAATTGAAATGAACAGTTTTGTCGACTTTACGGGAAAGAATCACATCATTGATTGGAGACCTATGTATGTACAATCTTGTCAACTGTCTTAGCGAATACCAAACAGCTGACATTATCATTAAACTATTTGATTGATTGGACTTCTAGGCCTAGAACAAATGACTGAATACCATCATGATTCAACAAACAAGTTGAAATGAACAGATCTGTCACCTTTAAAGGATAAAATCGCATGAGTGATCAAATGAATCATGATTGGAGCCCTATCTATAACTTGTAAATTTGTTTGAATGAAAAATTTCACTGTTACGTCGATCTAAACTATAATTATGAACCGACTTAATCAATATAGACTTGAAAGAATAAGTCCTAGGATTAATCAAATGAATCCTGATTGATTGAAGACCTCTCTTTAACACTGTCAACCCAGTTAAAGGTGAAATGATCAAATCTATTTATCTTAAACAAACAATTGATCAAATATGTATGAACATATTAATGAATATATTAATGGGTTAAAATAAATTATAATGGTTTTATGGACGTGACGACATGATTGATCAAACGCGTCTGTATGTGGTCTTTACTGTAGTAAACTAGCTATACGAATGCAAATTTATGTAACATTGCCGACCGTGAGAGGCTGTAGGTACTATAAAATCAGTTAAGTTACTAAGGAATGCTTAATTGAATACTCGACACTAATTGTCTGGTTCGAGCCGGTTTCAAAGTGAGTGGTTTTCGGGATGTTTGGATATGATTTATCCACTGATTTTATGAGTAAAAGAACAATTACCTTTCTGAATGCGAATAATTCTTTTTGGAGCTTCTGCCTTTCTGCAGACGGCTGATGTCCTTTACCTCGGATGAATTTAAGCATTTTGGCGAGTCACCTTGTAGAAACGGAAACGATCCTTTAAAATTTCAAAAACTAAACGAAGGGAATAAAATTCAGAATGTAATACAGGTTAATAGACAAATTGATGGTGACATTATTTACGCCGTTACGTCCCGACGGTTAACGGAATGAAAATTGGAAAAAGGCCCTTTTCCGAGACCTCAAAAGGGAAAACGAAGGCGTAGAAGGGAGTTGGGCCGTGTCAAAACGCGGAAAAGCGGTGGGAAAATGGGAAAAATGCCAACGCCTTCTTCCTCCGCTCACCTCTGCTTGCTTACGTCAACCAGCCCGAGCAGGCTCGACAAAACGAAAATTATTACAAAGAGAACGGCGGCTCGGCTCGGAGGCGGGCGCGACGACAAGGCTGAGGAGCGGCGTCTAAAAATTCGACGCTGACCTTAAGTCAAACTGGAAATTTTTACCGAAAGAAAAACTCAAAGACGGATAAACAAAAATGTAATCAAACAAGAAGTACAGACTAGGACACCTTTCCGGGACAGCCATACCAAAAAATGTATTACACAGTACACACACCTCGGCAAAGATCGTTCACCGGCGCTTAGAGCCGATTGATGCTGATGTTCCACAGGGAGCGCTCATGACAAATCAACATATTACAAACTTACTTTCGTCTTATACAACCTCATACCTTAAGGAGAGATTTTTCTCATAAAACATGGTACGGAGACGTCTGGGATGGAGGAAGTGGTTGCAGGTGTGCCACAAGGGTCAATACTCGCTCCGCTGTAATTTTTATTTCTGATATGCCCACAAATGAGAACACCGCCATATAGTCTACTACACAAGCTTCACTTAAGTTACAAAACCACATATCAACAATTGAAAAATGGAGCAATCTTTAAAAAATATAGAAAATAAAGTTTAATCCCTCAGTCACAACATATCACCTTTACACTCCGTCGTGAGATTGTCCAAGCATATACTTATACAACTTATTCCTAAATCTGACAAAGTCAACTATTTAGAACTTACATTTGTTAAAAGAGTAACTTGGAATCCACCCTCACGATTAAAAAAGCAGACACTCAACAAACAATTCAAAATGCTTTATTACCTACTCAACAGACGGGGGCAGGAGTGTTTGGACCTGGAACCAAATACTCAGAACCCATGGGAAAGCACACCAGTATCTTCCAAGCTGAGATTCAATTCAATTCAATTTAAATAGAGGATACAAAAACAAGAATATAGCTATCATGTCAGATAGCCAAGCAGCCATCAAAGCACTAACCTCAAATACCATTAGTTCAAGGATGGTGCTGAACTGCAAAACCAAACATTTTAGGTACGCAGAATAAAGTCAGCCTCTGCTGGGTCCCAGGACATATGGGAGTAGAAGGCAACGAGAAAGCGGACACCCTTGCAAGGAAAGGGGCTGCCACACCGCTGATAGGACCCGAACCCTTCTGTGGCATAGGAATCCACACTATTAACGAATATCTCAGACAGAAGGACAAATAAAAAATGAGCGA
Organism: Cimex lectularius; assembly: GCF_000648675.2. NCBI lineage: Eukaryota > Metazoa > Arthropoda > Insecta > Hemiptera > Cimicidae > Cimex > Cimex lectularius. Next base: position 1,678,528 of record NW_019392657.1, read on the forward strand.
ACTTTGGAATTTACTTATTGGACATAGACAATCCAAGAATCTTCTAACCAATTTTGGCAAGAAAGAAATCACAGAATGTGTCACAGGAAGCAGGAATAGACTGCGAATCCTAACAGGATTCCTGACAGGACACTGTAGATTAAATGGACATCTAAAGAAAATTGGAATAATCCAAGATGGCACATGTAGATTCTGCAAGGAAGCAGAAGAGACACCAACACACTTACTAACAAACTGCGGAGCTACATTAGCCCGCAGGAGGAAGTGTTTTGGGATGTACAATGTGACCATAGAAGAACTACAACCACTGAAACTGGGCCTATTAATCAAGTTTCTTGATGAAATAGGACTCACCGATGTGCTTTAGGCAGATCACGGGGGATACAATAGCTCTTAAAGGGCGCAGTATACCATACCCTGAAACATTATATCTACATCTACATCTACTCAACAGACAATCAAAATTACAGTTAAAGATTATTTGGAACTCGTGAGATGCGGTCTCTCAACACTCCGAACACGACACACAACCATGACACATGTACACAGAAGACGCACCCTTTGTGCCCTGAAGATGATCTAAATAAAGGTCGAAACGTTGGCACAATAAAGAAAAAGTTTTTTTAAACCTACATCACACAAGATCACATGCACTCCAAATAATCATTAATTAACTGTCACTAAATAATTGCTGCAGTGAATTTGCCAGTCTTGGTGAGGGTTGTTTCATCATAAGTTTATTGTATATATAAATATAATTTTTTTATCTCAAGTATAGGTTCAGGACTTATGTATGGTCTTGCAGGTCCTCCTCTGGCCAGTCTGCTTTCTCGTTAACCAAAATTACTCTTTGCACTGACACCCATCGGGTTGTTGTTTCCCCAGGTTTTGGAGATTTTGGATGCATTCACTGTCTAATTTTGAAGTCATTCTTTTACATGCTAATGCTTTATAATGGCTGCTTGGCTATCAGATCTTAGAGGATTTTTTTGCCAGTGTACCCTCTTTTTCGATTTTCCAGGACACAAGCATTGATGGCATGTATTTCTGCTTGAAAGATCGAAGTGTACTTCCCTAATGAGTTTGATTGCTCATGTTTTGGGCTTGTATAGAAAACGCCTGATTTGGTTCCTTCGTTTGTTTTGGAGCCATCTGTATACCATATCATTGTATCTGATCTCTCCTGTGTTCTTCCTCTCCTATATAGTTCGTTGAGTCTTTATAGGATATTGTAAAGAATGTTTTCGGAATCATTTCTAAGAAAGGGTGTCTGATTTTGTTAATTATGGTTGTATCCCTGAATTGTTTAGTTCCTACTTCCTATCCAATTTGATTTTTTTGGAGCCTAAATGAACTTTTCCTAGCCTCTCCTTGTGTAAATGTTTCCAGTGGAGGTAAGTTTAGCTGAGTTTCTAGTGCCCTTGTAGGGTTGTTCTCATTGCCCCTGTTTGCTAGTCTTTGTATGCTGCTTAACGTTTGAGTAGATACTTTTTTTTGAGCATTGGTCCACCAGATTAATAATCAATAGGCTGCTCCGCAAATAACTTTTAAACTTAACTTACATTTTTACTGGAAAATATACATTATTATTCTTTATACTTACACAGTTTTTCTGGTGTACACATTTCTTTTGAAAAAGTGACCAACGCTCATGTGGTTTAAAATCAAAAAGGCTTGCCGGTTGGGAAAACGTGAGGGGACGTCATTGAAAATGGTCATTGAGGCGGATTGTGCCTGAAGCGGTCATTGAGTCACTACTCAGTACTCACTACTCCTCAGCCTCACCAACACTTTGTTGTGGTTGGGAGGTTCTTCTGTTTTCAATTTCATTTGGATTTTGGAGTTTTTGATCGAGGGCTGAGATGGGCAAACACGAACCAGGGACGCCAAAATACATCGCCAATAAGATAAAGGTGACTTTAAATTTATTAAACTGTTTTAGTTATTGGTAAATGTTTGATTTCGATTCAGATGGACTGTGGATGTTTTGTCCTCTGGAAACCCCTGTACAAACGATTCTACTGGTCTGTTGGTGATTGACGATAACTGAAAACTTAAATATTCATTAAAAAATATATATTTCTATCCAAGGATATAATGAAAAAATTCGATATATTTAAGTTGAATGTGTTAAAGTCTGAATAATAGTTATTAGTTGTGGCTAGGTGTTTCTTTGTTCTTTCTACGTTTGCCAGCCTTATCTTAAGGTATCACGCAAGATATTCACTACCTAGCAGTCATACTTCTCGCCCTCCTGCTGGATCTTAGCGATTTTAGGATCCAGTTGGGATACTGTGGGAGGGTGAGGTAATAATGCTTTCATTTAGATTTCCTGTTATTACATTTTACTCTTTTTTAAGACCAATTTTTGTTGTTGCATAATTACTTGGGTTAACCGCGCTGTGGCTGCGTAGTTTACTCATGAGGGGACAGCTTTCTTCAAGGCACCCATGAAGTCCTCACCGACTTCGTACAGCTGTGTAACACGCAGGTCATCATATTTGGCGCACCCAAAGTTTACATGTGCTGCCATTTCACACTCTACATTTGCGAGTCTTTAAGTCTGAAAAAATGGAGCCTGTCCGCAGTCACCATGCCCGGTTAAGATTCGGGACGTGAAGTTTTCCATTTTCACCCGTTTCTTGATGGAACAAACTTCTTAGATATGGCTATACATAATATATTCTCAATATCAAATGCCTAATTTAGCAATTGCTTTTAAACATTAAACATTTCTCATACATTGTATGTCTTGCCTGCTTTTAAGTTCACAGAGCTCGACCTCGTGCTGTTAACTTTGAGTTGTGTCAATCTTGTGATTTTTTCCGCTCTGCCAACAGATGCTTTTGTATTAACATAACTAAACCCACATCACGCCAGACCGCATCTCATGATTTCTAAATAGTCATTACATTTAACTTTTTTTTTATTTATTTTTTATTTTATTTTTTTTTATTGGCCTTATGATCTTGCATATTAGCCATGGTACGAATTCTTGTGTGTACAAATTGGGGGTTATCGGGAAAAAAGGGCCAGAGGCGACGGTGGGAATCGAACCCACGACCGTGGCGTGAGAGTCTCTCATGCTAACCACTCGGCTATCGCGGTCCCCTACATTTAATTTAATTTCATATAATTCTAATATATAAATATAATATATNGACATTCATACAAATGAGTAATCCTGTAAACGTAAACAGAATATTTTATATAGATTTTTTTTAATGAAAACTTAAAATCCTGCATTATTTTCCGGACAACCCGATAAATATCAACTTAACACATCAAAGGAGGCCAATGTGCGCCAACAATGTGTGAGTCGTGTCTATACCCTAGGCCAACAGTAGTCGTCCATTGTTTGTCGCTTCCAACCAGGAAATAACATGTAAATAGCAATTATTCATCCAAGCCAAAGATGCAGCAGCGATTTACTTGACCTCGGTATCCATCACGACACAGGAAAAGTAAGCAACTAGGCCATTGCTGGCCTAGTCTTGGGCCAAAGGTTGATTCATGTATTGGTCCAGTGTGTGGAGCCAAGCCCTTGGTCAACTTGGTGGCCAGTGCATTGGCCTATCATGGCCCATAGTGTAGAGAGTCTATTGGAATAACATGAAAAATTATTAATATAACATAGTTATTTAACAAAATATCCACTGTTCATCTAGATATCATTTTCTTGTAGAAAGTTGGTATCACCATTTCATAATTTTTCACATACACCTATACTGTCTGCTCATTTAAAATATTTACATATTTTTGTAAAAGTAAAAAATGTATGTATGAAGTTATATCTAGTTTTAGAATATTTTGTCAATTGTTCATTAATCTATTTTATTTGTATTTGTTTAATAGGCCAAAGGACTTCAAAAATTACGATGGTACTGCCAAATGTGTCAGAAGCAGTGCAGGGATGAAAATGGGTTCAAATGTCACATAACTTCTGAATCGCATCAGAGGCAGCTCCTTTTATTTGCCGACAATCAGAACAGATATTTAGGCCAGTTCAGCAAAGAGTTTGCTGATGGTTATTTAGATCTACTTAAGCGACGGTTTGGGACGAAGAGGGTACATGCGAATAGAGTCTACCAGGAGTATATTTCAGATCGACACCACCTTCACATGAATTCAACCAGATGGGTGACTCTCACCGGTTTTGTCAAATGGCTCGGCAGGGAAGGCAAGTGTATCGTCGACGAGACGGAAAAAGGATGGTTCGTCACCTACATCGACAGAGACCCAGAAACTATCCGGATGCAAGAAGCTATTGCTCGGAAGGAAAAAATGGACAAGGACGATAATGAGAGAATGATGGAGTTTCTTGAAAAGCAAATCGAACGGGGTAAACAGGCATGCAAAAGTGCAGAGGAGCATGTGCCGACTGATCTTGTAAGGAACAGCGATGAAAAAATCACTCTTGAGCTACCTGTATTTAAAAAACCCGAACCCGTCGATCTTAAGTCGTCTGCCCTAGCAAAACTGAAAGTGCAAAAAAAAGAAAAGGAATTCAATAAGAAAGAAGAAAAGAGAAAAAGTGCATTAGATGAAATAATGGAAGAAGAGGAAAGGCGGAGGAGTAAAGTACGCAAGAGAGATTACTGGCTTGAAACAGACATTGTTGTCAAAGTGGTCACAAAGTCGCTTGGAGAGAAGTATGAGAATAAAAAGGGAGTCGTGGAAGAAGTCATCGACAAATATGTTGGGGTCGTTCGCATGTTTGATACTGGAGCCAAGCTAAAACTTGACCAAGCTCACTTGGAAACCGTCATACCAGCGATTGGGAGGAAAGTCAAAATACTCAATGGAGCCTACCGTGGTGTTAAAGCAGAACTGTTAGAAATTTTCTCAGACAGGTATTGCGTGGACGTTAAAATTGCATCTGGTCCTTTGAACGGAAAAATAGTAAAGGGGTTACCTTATGAAGAAATAAGTAAACTGAATACATAATTAACTTATGCTCTATTATTTCACTTTTGTTTTGTAAATGTTTGTACTGTACATAGATATAAATATTGTAAAATTAAATTTTATTGAATTTATTTATTTTTATCATCCTTTTTATAATGCTGTTAAAGATCTTAGCAAAAAATAAATAAATAAAAACAATTTGAAAGAAATTTTTAATAATAATGTAAAAATATTTTAAGATTATGTAAATACGTAAAAAGATAAGGTTAATGTTTCCCAGAAGATAGATCTGAAACATCTCTCCAGCCAAGGGAATCTGCAAGATCTGAAACATTTTTTTTTCCTTTTGGAAGTCTCAAATAAAAGCAGTTCTTATCACCAACAAAGAGACCGAAATTTGCAGTACTGTGCTGCTTTTTTTAATGTGGCTTTTTTTATGGGTATCAGTTCTATAGAAAAAAATTCAAAAAAAGCCACATTTAAAAAAGCAGCACAGCACTGCAAATTTCGGTCTCAATTTGCAGTGCTGTGCTGCTTTTTATAGTGTGGCTTTTTTGAATTTTTTTCTATAGAACAGATACAATGAAAAGCTGAAAAATTTGCTATGAGCTTGAGCTTTACAAAATGCAAACAACCAATTTTCGTAATGTGTATTATAAGTTTGGCTTATTATACACACACACACACACATAAACACGTATGCATACATAATTATATACAACCACACATATTTATAGCTAGTATCTACTGCATTAATTTTTGGTACATATTTGTCCTTTTTAATTTAAAATTTTTTATTGCTTGAATAAACTACAAATGGTTTTTCCAATTGAGTTAAGAGTATTTTTTCTAGCCTCAGTTTTTCTTGAATACCATCCAGTGACTCCTGGGTTGTCTATAAAATAACTTTTACAACTTAGATCACCATGGTATCAACATGTTCTGTTTTGTAGCTTTGTCATCCTGGTCAGCCTATTCTGAATGATTTTGTCTGTTAATTCTGTTTCGGCATTTCTTCAACCATCTTCAGGTGTTTTGTTCTTAGCGTTTTGCTATAATTTTGTTGAGGCAGCAATTGTTTAACACAGCCAATCAATCAAAATGACAAAGCGGAAAAAGTGTAAGAATCATGGATACTAGAAAAAAAGAAAATGTTTGAAATGAAAAAAGGAAAAACACTTGCACTTTCCACTCAGTTCTGCTTGAAGAAAACATACTTTTTTGAAATATTTTTTTTTCATTTTTTCAATAGATCTGCTATGAGCTTTATGAAATGCCAACAACCAATTTTCCCAATACTTATTATCAGTTTGGCATATTAAACACACACTCAAACATGTATGCATACATAATTATATTCAACCACACATATTTTTAACTGGCATATACTGCGTTAATTTTTGAACATATATGTCCTTTTTGATTTAAATTTTTTTATTTGTACACTACGAATGGTTTTTCTATTCGATTTAAGAGTATTTTTTCTAAATACCATCTAGTGACTCATATGTTCTCTTTAAAATATAAATACATAAAACTTTTATATCTTAAATCACTATGGTCTCGACCTTTTCGACTTTGTAGCTTTGTCATTCTGGTCAGCTATTCTGACTGATTTTTTCTTTCAGTCCTGTTTCGACATTTCACCATCTTCAGTGGTTCTGTTATAATTCTGTCGAAGCAACAATTGTTTAACGTAGCCAATCAATCAAAAGGCCAATTAATTAAAGTGGAAAAAAGTCAGTGTCAGAATCATGGACACTAGAAACAAACTGAAACAAAAAAAATTGCAAATTCCACTGGCTTCTGCTTGACGAAAACACATTGATATGTAAAATTATCCTAATCCTAACCAACCTTTAAAATAAATAAATTAGAAAACTTGTCAAGTCTGATTTGAGCCTTTGCTTATTAGCAGCAGGGTGTTGAAGTGGCAGTATGCCTGTTGAGAACCTAAGTAAATCATAGGCAGTCACCACAAAAGGGTTCTATTTTTGCTCAAGAAAAACTGCGAGAATAGGCTGATCACAGTGATTGGAGATTTCAACTTCATCACCACATAGACCTTGCTATAATACTTCACAATTTTGCTATCTTAAAAAAATTGGACTCAATTAAAATAATAAATAAAAGGTTTAACAGCCCAACGAAAAAATTGTAATAGTTGTCATTTTATAAAATTATAAACAGGAAGACCATAACATGGGATAAAAAAATATTTTGGAATGAAAGTACATAGCCAAAATAAAGAGATAGAATAATTTTATTGCATTTCTTGAAACATTCTATACAATCAAGACCAAAACCAGTCAAGATTACATATTTTAATTGCTATTAATTGTATAATACTTAAAGAATGAATATTGTGCAATTTGAAATAGTAAAACAAAAGTACATATCAAATTAAAATCGAAAGAAGAAAAAATTGTATAATTATTTTTTGCAAACCGTTCTTTGTTGGTGTTGCATCAATAATTTCCTTTAACACAATATTTTTTTTTTAATTTTGTTTAAACCTCTATTTTATAATTTGAAAATGATTATTTGTATTTGAAGTTATTGATAACAACTGTCTAAAATATAAAAAAATTTAGAATCAATTGTTATTTTCTACAGACAGTTATTAACAACATGCCAAATACACATTTTATAGTTTAAAATGAAACTTACTTTTTTAATTTTTTTAAAAATTAATTACATTTGTTAGAGGAACGCTTTCAGTACTCCTCAAATTTTTAGAGATATATCTACGCCTTTTGACTAGATAATTGTTATATTATAATCTTCACTAAATACCATACATACATTATCAGGTTAAAAATATCCAACTTATAAAAGTAACATATAATGTTTGTTTTAAAAGAAATATACATTAGTAACAATATTTACATTTAGAATAACATTTCACTTCGGACAAGCGTCCTATCGGACAGGCGCGTCAAGCCTGATCCATTTTAATGAAGTCACCTCGGAGCGAAAGAGGCCTACATTCCATAAATCACAATTGACTAGACATTTTTACATTTTATTCATTTTTTCATATAGTGTTATTGATGAGCCCTGATAGTCTATAATAGGCCTAATTGCTAATATTCAATCGGCAAGTTTTTTTTGAATTGTATGTCTAATTACTAATCATTTGCATTGTTTTTATTAACTAAGAAATTTATTACATTTGATGTGTGATAATGGTTGCCTCACTCCAATTTATTATAAATGTAGTATTTTTGTTTACATTATAATAATAATTTTTTAATACATGTTAAAGATATCACAGAGAGAAAGAATAAAGGACCTTTCCTTGAAATTTCATTTGCAAAATTACTACTCAGAGTAAACGTGAAACAAACAATACTATTGAAATAACAAACAAACAAATAATAATTTTGTGTAAAATTAAAAAAAAAAGAAAACAAAAAATGATCAAAAATGAAAATAAAACTGAAATTATTTGACAAAACATAGTTTAAGCCTTTCCCAAAATCTGCATATTTGAGTGATCCAACAATGAGAAGATCAACATATTATTATCATTAATTATTAATTATTCATAAAGAAAAAACCCAGTAAAATATTAACAAAACTATTGAAATATTGACTTTATGTAAAATGAATATGAAAAGAAACTATTTCAATTGTAATCAGCACAACGAAGAAGATTAAATTTACAAATTTAAAAACTTTTTTCTTTATTCAACAATATAATAATTTATTAGCTGATCTTCTCATTTATTTTGTACAGGAACAACTTTATATCAAAATCGAAATAAACACCATTAGCCTTTAAATTAGTAATTGTGATACAATTGCATACATACTTTATGGTATCTTAGTAAATAATGAATGATTTTTTTTTTAATAACGATTTAGAATGTAATTAATTTGGATCTGAAATAAATACAAAATTATTTTGTATCTACATTTTGAGCATTGAGACCTATTTACAAAAAGTGTCATATATATATATTTATATATATTTTTTAAATAAATTTGTTGTATAATTTATGTTTTTAATTAGTTTCAAATTGCAACCTGTCTAAATGTTGAATGTTTGGCTTTCTGTAATTATATTTCTATTGACTAATAATAATCTCACCAAGAATTTAATTTTTTTAAATCGATTTTAATGTTATATACATCTCATAAGAGATAATTTTCAATTAGTTGCCTGCAGTTTGTGGAAATTATTAGTTAATTTCAAAATAAAATAGATTATAACTTAACTTATAAGAAAATAATTAAATAAATTGATGAATGATTCATCAGTATTTTGAAATACTTGTGTAATTTATAAATAAGGTAGATATTTCAGATGCAAAATTTTATTCACGTTACTGATGATTAGGTAAAAATGAAACGTATTATTTCAATAAAGCAATGTAATAATAATATTTTCTTAAAAAAAAAAAAAACAAAAAAAAATTTACTCTAGGATGTTACAATAAATTAAAAATCGGGTGGACCCAATTTACCTTAGAAAAAAGCTTCGGACAATAAGTAATAAACAACATTACAATAATTTGATAATTATATGTTACAATAAAAAATAACGACTATAGAAGCATTTTGTGGCACTCTATTGGCACAATCATACATGCATCAAAATACATAAATTCAATTATATTAATTTTTGATTCACATAAAACTCATTGAAGTTTAAATTTTCAAAACAAAATTATTCAACACAATCAACTAAGCAGGCAACAAAAGGTATTTATAAACGCACGTACTTTTTATATTTATACTCGTAATAATCATTATACCATATTTTCAAATGCACGATTAATAAGAATTAATATCACATTTCACATTACCCACATAAAATTGTTTATTAACATCGCTGCAGGCAACTTTGACTTGGTGCATTCTTAATCAATTTGCCGAATATAATACATTATATTGACGGTTACAATTATAAATGCTAAAAAGGTAACTTTTTATAATTACAAGATATACATAAAACTGATATCTTGCATATTCTCTAATAGATTTTTTTCAAAATAATTCCAAAGCCTAGTGAAAGTATATAAATACCATTTGTATCTATTTATTTAATTTCACAAGATGGCTTTTTTGTTAATTTAAAAGAAAACAACTACATACATGGAATAAAATAACCGGAAATGAAAGAAAATCAAAATTAACCATCAAAGTAAATAATACAAATCCAAATTAATGAAAACAAACATATTTAACAATAACATATCTACAAGGAAGAGTCATAAAGTATGAAAATGTCTAAATGTTGTTTGGCAGCTGGATTAGTGAGCAAACGGTGTTAACTAATATGTGGGCGAGACATGCTGATCTTTTGAGAAGTTCCATCGAGGTCTCGGATACCCCTCACCCTCTCCTTGACTGCAACATCATCTACTTGGCAGTGTCTTTTCATCTACTCACACTACTAATAGTACAATTTTTTTTTTAAATAAGTCTTTTATAAATTAATTTTTATTCATTTATTTACACCCTAATCACACAAGATGTACACATGTCCAGTATAACGCACGAGTGTTCCCGTACATATATTTTGTTAATTAAAAAAAAAAAGAAAAAGAAATAAATAAAAGAAAATAATCGTATTTTGAAATGTGAATATATATACACATATCTGTGAATATATGTATATATATTTTTTTTTTGCAGAGTGAGCAATTTACAGATAGTTGTTTTATTAATTTTTTAAAAATTTTTGTTAGAGATGTTGGCCCTAGTTGCAATTAAACAACAAAACAGCGTACACATGGGAGAGGCGTCGAATACGATGAAAGAAGGATGCAGAAATGTGATCTCTTTGTTGTTTGCCTGTCGGCATAATGTGTTCATTCTGGGGTTGTAGATGTTACGAAGGAGACGGCTCCATTGTCAGACACCGTTGTTCGGGTGGCGTGGCGGAGGTAGTGGGGGAGGGGGCCTTACGGGTTGACCCAGATCTTGAGAAAAATGCTCGGAAGCAACTGTAACACACATTTCCTTAGGTCAGCCAGACACCTGTACCACTTCACACACATCTAAATGCCCCCTTCTCTTCCACCAATCCTCAAAATACATATATAACTGTACAGCATGCTTTCAGCATTGGTTTTTTTTCCAATATCATATTTATTATTCGGTTATTGTGGAGTAAAATATAAAAATATAAAAGACAATAGCATTTAAGTAAGAATAATCACCCTCTCTCTCATTCTCTCTCTTTTTCTCTGTTTTCTCTGAGATATATGTGTACGTATATGTATAACGAAATTTTTGAGAGAAAAAAAAAACAGGATGCAATGAAATATAAAAATATTAGACTTTTTGCCTTTTTTATTTCTTAAGGAGGAACGGGATTTAAAGGATTTAGAACTAGGTCTGGAGTAAAAAAATAGGTTTGTCATTTAGCTAATTGCTTTAAAACATTATGTAAAGTAAAAAAAAAGAAGAAAAATGATCATTATTATTAACTTGAACATTTGACTAATTTGACCAAAAGAACCTAGTTCTAATCTGAAAATGATTAATATTCAAGTGTACATAATGTATAAAGGTTCTACCTATACATTTTAAATTGTTCTAATGTTTTATACATTTATTAGTTTATTTTTTATTTGTTAATTTTTTACCATTAGGGGATTTGCTCATTTTGACTTTTCATGCCAAATGGAAATTTATCTATTAAAAAATAAAATAAATTACAGTACATTTAATTTGTAAGAGTTGATAGATAATTTGATATCTACTATCAAATAAGGATTTATTTAATGTAATTTTCTTTCATTAACACTAATTATTTAATTTTATGACAAAACCAGACAAAAGTGTAGTGATATGGAAATATTATTTAATATTTATTAAATTCACTAGTTTCGTGGTCCGTTTGACCAATTAATATCTTACAATTAATTAAGGTTTTCAGTTGAGATAAAAAAGTCAATTGCACGAGTGGGATTTGAACCCACGATCTTCGGCTTGATACACCGCTGCTCTACCACTTGAGCTATCATGACCACGATAGGAGCAAAAAGGAGAGAAAATTCAAAAGGTGTGGTTGAGATGGGAGGTTGATGTCCGAGTGGATCGAGGTCATGAAAGCTCAAGTGGTAGAGCAGCGGCGTATCAAGCCGAAGATTGTGAGTTCGAATCCCGCTTGTGCCATTGACTTTTTTATTTCAACTGAAAACCTTAATTAATTATTTAGTATATTAAGTAAATACAACAGTGGGTTTGTAAAATCGAAAAGGGAAAGAAACATTACTGGATTTTTGACTAAATGTAGTGATTATGAAAAGAATGGAAAAAAAAGTGAAAATATAAAGAACAGAAGAATGACAAACCAAACTTCAATGCAGTAACATAAAAGTTTGGTAACATTTTTAAATTATAAAAATAACATGTAGGCAGAACCATTTATCGTACAAATTGAAAAAAAAAAAATTCTGAAGAACATTTTGATATATTAATTATGAACCCAAAATGAATTTCAGGTTGTTTAAATATCATTTGAACACAGTATTTTGAAGATTGGTGTTGAAATGTTACAAGTTCTATGAGGGAATAAATATGAGATTACAATGTAAATCTAGTGCTATTTGTAGAAATTGAAATTAAAAATTTCAGGTTTATTAAGATTTATTCCATCTGTTTTGTATGGAATTAGTCAAGAGAGCTTGAACATGTATATATTAAAATAAATTTAAAAAATGTGAATATACCATGCAAAATATACGTAAGCGTTTTATTTTTTAAATATTTCAATGTGAGAGAAGCTGTGGTTTTATGAACATAGTTATATTTATTTATGGTGCTCTGTTGCTCTGTTTCTATAGAGCATACCTGGCACAGAAATGTAGGATGAATGTCGTCTGAGATTGTATTTACTTGATAGGAACATCTTTCTCTCACACGGGCACAGCACTGTTTCACATAAACATCTCTTTTAATATAAAGGAAAAAAAATACTAAAGGAGTGAGAGAAATGTTGAAAATAATGCAAGTTTATGTAAAAGTGCCTATAATTTGAAAAAAAAAAAAAAAAAGATGATAGTGATTGCAATTTTTTTCATGCCAGTGTGATTTATTATTTACATCAAACTGGAAAAAAATTATCTTGTTCACATTTTCTAGTTAGTTTTTTCTTTTGAATGTCTTTGTCAATAATTTCCCCGTTTGCAACTTTGTTTATTTATATATACTTTATTTCAAGGCTAAATAAAAAGAACTAAAAGGAATGACTGTAATCATTAAATGGTTAGTGTTTATTATTATCAGATCCAAGATTTTCCTTAGATTGTTAAGCATGCAACCATGGCAAAGCTTCACTAATTCCATGCAGTTTTTGTATTACCCCACTGTGCAAAAACCTTTGTTTTTGTTTATTTTATGACTTGTTAAAAAGAAAAGAGACATTACAAACCTTTTTCATCAATACATACACATTAAAAAAATAACTGAATAAAAAAATAAATAAAAAAATAAACTTTTTGATATTCTAATGGAAATGGGATAAGGAATTTGCCAAACTAAACATAGAAGAGGTCTGAACACTAGAAAGAAAAAGTTTTCACGGATAACAAAAGTCACTCAGGCAATGTTGTGAATTACAAACAAACAGTAATACAACAAAAATTACAGGACTGGAAATATATTACAACAATGGTATGAGCAGAAATGATTAGGTGTTGTTATTAGTTGTCAATATACAATAACACAATGGATCTAGTTTTAACTGATGAATACATAAGGCATAACATGCATTCTTTTTGATCTCCAAAATTTTTTTTTTTTAATGGAGAAATTAATAAAGACACCAAAATATTTTCACGAGTAAAACATGCAAAACAAATGTATTTTGTTCAGTAATGATTATGTAAATCTGATTTTACCATGTTTGAGGGGTTTTGGCTTTTTTTTTCTTATTAGATATTTTTATGCGAAGTATTACAAATCTATACTTATAATATTACTTCATTTGTCTTTTTTTTCACTAAGTTGCACGTTTTGGATTATTTATCAAAAATTTCTATTTATCTGTGGTGAATTGTATTAGTACATTTGAGGTTAATGATTTTTGTTGTTCATTACGTATTTTTTACGCAATTAAAAATAATTAGAACAACAAAATTAATTTTTAATTAACAAAATCACAAGTTCATGCACTACACTCATGAAAACATTTTCTATTGTTGCCTCGTGGTTTGAATGCTTGTAAAAAAAAAATCAAACAAATATTAATATTTATCTCTTCCTGAGGAATCAACTAATTTTAGACAAACAATCCTGTAACATGTTATCAAACACTAAGCATAAACTAAAAAATAGGTCAATAGAGGAAAGAGGACAGAAACACTAGTTCTTGGTTACTCCACATCTGGTACATTAACTTAAATTGGTAAAAAAGATTCCAGTTTAATTATTTGAGATATTGCATACAACATCGCAGTCAAATTAGTTAACATATTGGGTTGAGATGAATTAATAATAATAAAAAAAAACAAAAAAACAAAAAAACTGTCTGAATTCAAACAAAAATGCATTGTACATGTGACAGGTAGAAATTTCCCAGCTATTGAGTATACATTGTATTATTTCAGCAAAATTGAAGAATTAGAAACAACAGTATATTTACTGACAAGTATTACACAAGCAGCGTTCTCAATTGATCTTGGCCTATTCAATTCACTTTATTTTAATTTTATTATATATATATTTTTAAATAGATGACTAACAGTATAAATAATTTAACATGCTCAATGGATTACAGTGAATTGGACCTGGACCAAGTGTCAACAACTTTTCACGTGCATTTTCCCCATTTTTTTTTTTTTTTTGTACAAGTGTAATACTTACACATGGCCAGTAATGTTTTAAACATTTACATTACATAACACAAACCCCTCATTAAAAGATAAAATCAGGGAAATAAAATTTTGTCTGTTTCTTTTTGGCTGTAAAAACATTGTTGAAATGTTTTAAACATATAAGTTATGCTATTTTCATAACATATATATGTTATAGTATGAAATAAAGCATTATTTACATGAATGGCGGGACAAACAAGCAAAATTTTATTTACTGTGTATCTCTATGTAAAGAATAAGTTCAACAATCTAGTCAAAATGATTGTCACCCATGTCATAGACGAAAGTTACATTCCAAATAAATTACACAAAAAAAAATTATCAACTACTTCAAAAAATTAAAGAAAAGAACTAAATAAACGGAAAACAAAAAAACGATACAAATAGATTGATGTATATTTATAGAACAAATCACACATATTTAAAACACTGGGCGTCAATGTATAAAATAAATGGAACTTTGTCATTAAATGCTTACATGATTGAGGGAGAGGGTTGACCGTTGAGCGCTCTGTTGTCGCTAATCGTTGCTCTAATGAATTCACACAGTTAAGCGTGCTCCTGCAAACAGAGGTAGCACACCTTCCTTTCTATATAATATTTATAACAATACCCTTTATTAATTTTTTTTAAATTTTAATTTTTTAAATTAGTATCTCTTACTCTCTCTTTCTCTCGCTTTCTCTCTCTCTTTCTCTCAATTTAACAGTTTTTTTTCTACAATATTCAAAAATATTAGAGAGATAAAAAAAGAAGAATAATTTTGATAAGAAATCATATTACACAAAGGGTTTACATAATTAAATATGATTAATATATTTTTTTTTTTAAAGGCAGGCACTTTTCTATTATTGCAGTCTGTTTGTATATCATATACAGTTATACTTCAATTTTATATTACAACAGATCATAAAATAGGAAAAATAAATGAAGATACAACATTTACAATATGAATAATTATTAACAAAATCCATTCTCCTCTCAAAAATGTTTTTTTTTTTAAATTAATGAGCAATATCTTAAATACAATTCTCTTGTTCTGCCCACACATAAAAAAAAGAGAAGTTTTAAATAACACATTCTATATTTAAACATATATGTATGCATATATGTATATTTTTCAAATATCTTAGTACAGTGTATGATACAAGTGGTAGAAAGTGCATATTATGGATAATGAACAGTTCTGAAGTTCGATTAATTTTGGTGAGGACTGAGAAGGCCATATCCACAGGGTTGTCGTTATGTTGGAACTCTGAAATGTGAGATGATCAAAAGACTGAGTGAGTGGGAAACACTCAGCTGCCAAGAGTCTGTCTTGGATGCCCCGGCCAGCCTATCCCATGCATACGTTATACTTTTTTTGTATTTACTCAATTGTTTTCAACTTTTATATTGTTCATTTATTAATAATACTCATTCTTAAAATAAAATAAATAAATAATAAAATAAAATAGAAAAACTAATGTTTTTGATTAGCAACCCAACACCCAAAATTTGAAAAATCAATTTCTTAAAACTATAAATCAAAATAAAACAAACAAAAAGAAACAACCAAGTAAACTCTCACTCCGCTCATTATTTTTTCTACTGTTTTGTTTTTATATTATGCTAAAAGGCGTGTTTTAGCACATCGTGCTCATATCGAATTTACATGTGTAATACACATAAGTGTATGTGCTTTTTAATTACTTTATTATTATTTTCAACAAAATTATCAATGAATAGAATCGACTAGAAAATCAAATATACATGCTATTAAATTATAAACTGTACTTTTATTAGAATTTAAAAAAATATAAAAAACATTAAATAAACACTAAAAACCAAAAAAATTAAGAGCCATGCATTAAATTCAAAATGCTTCAACTTACCCATAGAGCCTATTGTCTCGCAAACTTCCTCTTTGATGCATAATTATGAACATTAATATAATATTAACAATTATTGTAAACACATAATAATTAAGTTAGACAGAAGTTAATCTGTTAAATTCCTACAATAAATAATTATGTAGTTTTGCACGTGTTTTATATATTATAGTATGTCTTTAAGTTGTCAATAAAATTAACTTTAGTAGTATGTTGGCCAATTTATGGGCCGACAAACATCAAGTGGCTATTGCTGCCTGCGCCTTAAACAAATTTTTTTTTCACATATCTTTGTAACTATCTCAATTGGTCTCTTGTTTTCTTAACTTGCTCAGGTTGTCAAATAAGTATTAAAATAACAAGAAAACACAAACAAATAAAGACTTCATGTTTCCCACCTCCCCCGGAAACATCGCTAACGACAAGGGCTCCCGGCTGAAACAACCAGACAGTGCATAGAGGAACCATCCACAATGCCCAGGTAAAGCAGCCGACAAAGCCCCTGACTCTGCCCCCACGAGATAACTGGAAGTGCACATCTGGCGTCGTGGTTCTGGATATTCTGACAATACGGATCTCCTTTCACCAACCATAACAAGACAATTTTGGTCACATTCACTCCAGAGTAATCGATATTCCTCAGGGCGAGTTTAAACCCTTTATTCATATTAATTACTTTTCCTCTCCGGACGACATACTCAACCCCAGAGTACTCGATATTCCTTGGAGTGAGGAATCAAAAAGAATAAATACATCAAGCCCTGTCAACATCAGTATTATGATTATTGTTTACCAAGACTATGATGTAATTTTTTTTTTTTAACAAAGCTTGTTTCAGCTTACTTGTTTTCTATCTAAGCTCTTCTTAATTAACTAAGAATTATTTCATAGATTAGACAATAATCCAAAATTCTGTCTTTAAAGAGATCTCTTCAATTCATAAATCTTGTTAAAAGTTATGAAGAAAAAATATTTTTAAAATATAGATTAGTTTGATAAAAAATATGACAAAATGCATAAGTGGATGTGTGCAATGAACTTCAGCTAGAGACTAAATAATTTAGATAATACAACTACGTATAATAAAATAAAAAGTGGTAAAATTTCTTTTCTTCTAATTAAAGGTGTTTACACAGAAAAATTATTTACATACATAAAATAATACAATTATGTATAATATATATGGTTAAGTTAGGATGAAAATTTTAGAATTGTAGTGTTTTAATTAAAATAAAATAAACCATATAATTGTTTAACTGTGTAAATACTGTTTTATTTACAAAAAAATTTTACAGAATAATTATTGTTATAAAAAAAAGAAAAAGAAAAAGAAAAAGAAAAAAACAGCAACAACAAAAACATTAACAAGCTAAAACTGTTGTGTGCCTTACCTTCCATTGTTATTCCTAAACAATACCAGAATTTCTTCAAAGGTTTTGTTTTTTGTTTCTGGGACCTTTTTGTACGTGAAGATCCAGAAACCAGCAAGGAGTACAGCAAATGGCAGAAAAGTGTAATTTTCTAAGCATCGCTGAAAAAGGAAAAAATATATTCTTTATTCCGGTGTGACGATTTCAAAAATTTGATATATCTCAGAAAAGGAGAAATGAAGTACAATTCAGTAATAAAGTTAATTGAGAATGGAGGAGAGGGGTTCCCTGATTAATTTAATAGCTTTTTTTAAAAATAATTATACTATGATGAGAAGCAAAAAAAGTGGCCACCTTAATATTTTTAATTATCTCTTTCACAATCCTCCATTGATTATCTTACAGCAATAGTTGGTCTGTTTCAAAGGATTAGAGATAAATAAAACACAGATAAAATATCCCACTTATTTTATCTTTGAATAGTCAAACTTTTTTATTTAAATTTAATTTTTTTTAATAGCTTCTTTCTAACGAGTAGTTTGATTTTTTTAAAAGTTGTACTATTTTTAAGTTTCAAATTTGTTTGGGTTATAGTTTTAAGTTGTACAGATTCAACTAGAATCATAGTGTTTCTGGAAGATGGAAAAAGTCAGGTGTATGCGGCCAGGGTGAAAAACATGGGAGGCCACTTTTTTGCCTCTCAGTGTAGTAATAATTGATTTAAAATGCTGTTACTAGTAAAAATTGGGAAAAACATCTGAAATAAATAATTATTAAGAAATGAAAATAAACACAAATGGTTAAGTGATTAGTTACTTATTAAATAATTATAATAATACAGTGTCTTTACCTGCATCGGTTTAAAACCGATTCCGACAAGGAAGTTCGCCAGCCAATTGACAAGGACCGCAATGGACATTGCAGTAGGCCTTGGCCCCTGGGAGAAGAGCTCCGCAGTAATGAGCCAAGGGATTGAGCCCGGGCCAAGGGCAAAGAACACCACAAACATTAATGTTGATGCGACGGACAAATATGACATCCAGTCTATCATTTCCTGTACATAACCGAAAAACTCCTATCAGGGCGTAGAATTCTGTTCAGCCCCTTCTGACGAGATTGAAAACCAATGATTGACTCAGAAAAAATAAATAAAATAGAAATAAAATAAAATCTGAGCCACCATGGAATTCATTTACGAAAGAAGAGGCTTTATACAATTGAACAGGGAGGGAGATTTAAAAAGCAAAATCATAATAAATAATTGACACAAATCTGCTTTTCATATTGATTCTGGAATGAACATTGAAAAGGCAGAAATGTGTAAAATAAAATAAATGATAATGAACTAAAAAATTAATGAACATAGGAAATATGCAAATTAAAATAACATTGGGCAGTGCATGCACATACGTATGTATATACCTAATATAATTAACCTTATCTTTTGGAAGAAAAGTACATAAATAGATTTTTAAAAAAGTTTTATAGGTATAAATGATATTATTATAAATAGTACCCTAAGGAGATACTAGACTTTTTATTAAAAAAAATGTTTGAGGTAAATTTTTAATAAAGTATCATACTAACTTTAGCAAATTAAGTATTAAATTGTTATAAAATTAACTATATAACAATAATTGATTAGTGATATTTGGTAATATAATTATATATATATTACAATTAATTAAGGTTTTTAGTTGAGATGAAAAAAAGTTAATGGCACGAGCGGGATTCGAATCCACGATCTTCGGCTAGATACGCCGCTGCTCTACCACTTGAGCTATCGTGACCTCGATCCACTCGGACATCAACTTCCTATCTCAACCCCACCTTATGAGTTTTCCCTCCTTTTTGCCATTTTTCAATAATTAATAAATAAATTAAATTCAATAATTTCTTAATTAATTGTAATGTATTAACTGGTCAAGCGGACCACGAAATTAGTGAATTATATATATATTTGATTCAGTTCTACAAAAACTGGTTCAAATCATATCAACTTCACAATTCTCATCTGGGAAAATGTTAATTATAATCTAGCAAAAATCATTTTTATTAATTAAAAAAATTTAATATAAAAAACATTTATTTTCATGGGCGATTTATTTAAAAGATAAAATGTCGATTAAAAAGTATACTCACTTTTATTAGGAATGAGATTGTTATGAATATTGAGAATATAAACATTCCTCCGAGACCATATAAATGAAGAGTCCGTCTACCCATTCTGTCCATCAGTGGGACAGTCGCTAAAGTCATTATAACCATTATGGCACCGATTCCAATGGTCATGTCTTTAGCTATTTCTTCTGAAAGCCCTGAGTTCATAAAAATATCCGTGGAATAATAAAAAACCTAAACAGAAAGGAATCGATTCAAATTAACCGATAAACTGATTTATAATATATTGTAGGAACTCACAGCAATAATCCCTGACAGTTGTTGGGACAACTGCATAACTATGCTGATTATTAGAGGTTGCCTAAGGGTTGGTGAGCAGATCAGCTCAGATATTGAAACTGTATTTTCACTTTGTTGAGCTCTCTGCTCTGCCCTCATCTCTTCAATATCCTCCTCAACTTGGTTTGAAGCTCGCAACCTTCTTAAGGCTGTCGCAAATAACAACTAAAGTAGTTAAACAACCAAAGGCCAAATTTACATTAAATAATACCTTTCCGTGCTTCTTCCTCCCATTGTTTCGTAATGAGCAGGTATCTTGGTGATTCAGGGCAAATTGGAAGAAGGATAAGCTGTATTACAGCAGGGCAAATAGCTAAACCTAAAATGCCAAAAATCGTTAAAGTTTCCAACAATAATATACAGAGTGTACGAAACAATGTCACACTCCATTTTCTCAATATCATGAGTAGATAGGCAAATTTAAAAATTTTAAATCCCAAAAAATCTTACCCAAACTTTTAAAAAATAGTACCCTAAGTTTGCAATGAAATTTTGGTATTACAATGATTCTGACAGATAATTTTTAATTTACGAGAGAATGCGATTAAATTATGAAGTTTTTCTAATGATCACTAGATATTTGTTTTGATAATCATTATGTGGCATATTTTTTTACACAGTTTTTGAATTGGGTAAAAGTAACTACAAATAATTCTTGCCCTGTTTACAGTCAACATTTGGGTTTTATTGTGTGTAGAAGTTATTTTTTCTGTCTGAGAGCTAATTTTTAATGTACGACATAATGCGATTAAATGGTGAAGTTTTTCTAATGATCACTAGCTATTTGTTTTGATAATCATTGTGTGACATATTTTTTTTATCACAGTTTTTGAATTAGTTAAAAGAAATTACAAATAATTCTTGCCCTGTTTACAGCCAACATTTGGGTTTTATTGTGTGTAAAAGTTACTTTTTCTAAAATCTGAGAGCTAATTTTTAATCTATGAGATAATACAATTAAATGGTGAAGTTTTCTAATGACCACTAACTATTTGTTTTGATAATCATTGTGTGGCATATTTTTTTTATCACAGTTTTTGAATTAGTTAAAAGAAATTACAAATAATTCTTGCCCTGTTTACAGCCAACATTTGGGTTTTATTGTGTGTAAAAGTTACTTTTTCTAAAATCTGAGAGCTAATTTTTAATTTACAAGATAATGTGATTAAACGGTGAAGTTTTTCTAATGATCACTAGGTATTTGTTTTGATAATTATTGTGTGCCATATTTTTTTTCAACAGTTTTTGAATTAGGTAAAAGTAACTACAAATAATTCTTGCCCTGTTTTACAGACATTTGGGATTTATTGTGTGCAGAAGTTACTTTTTCTAAAATCTGAGAGCTAATTTTTAATCTATGAGATAATGCAATTAAATGAAGTTTTCTAATCATCACTAGCTATTTATTTTTGATAATCATTGTGTGGCATATTTTTTTCCACTGTTTTTGAATTAGTTAAAGTAACTACAAATAATTCTTGCACTGTTTACAATCTACATTTGGGTTTTGTTGTATGTAGACGTTACTTTTTCTAAAATTGCATTCTGTCTTTTGAAAGATTTTTCTGGCAATGGCACTATTTAGCATTGAAAAGAAAAAAAGTATGACAAGTATGCTGAGTGCTGCAAAATGGGACATGAAACTGCAATTTAAAGATTATAAGAATAGCTCTAATAGAAATTTTGGATGCTTGATATTGAACTAAAATTACTCTTTTTTTATGAGAGAAAATGCTTTATGTAAATCAACGAGGTCTAATGTTTTAAGTGCTGTCCGGCTTGTGGGTTACGACCAACAGATTACTTTTCTTGCAAATGTGGATTTATTAAAGATAGAATATACTTAGGCAGAAGAAAACTCTAGAATGAAATATGAAATCCACCCAACAATGTTTATTTTCATTTCAATTTAAAAAAAATTATATTTTTAGGTTCTATATTCATAAAATTCGAGGTAAAGACTCAATATCACAGAAGAGATCTCATGGAGACTTGGCATTATTTTTCGGACACAATATAACAATATGCTTACCTAATAGAACAGGCCAACCATCGTCTGTTCCTAAAATTTCATCTATACCTAAGATCTGAGATATCAGTAATCCAACTGTCACAGCCAGTTGATTCACAGTCCCTAAACCTCCTCTTAGATTTAATGGAGCTATCTCAGATATGTACATAGGCACAAGGGAAGTGTTTAAACCTATAACAAAACAAAAATATGAATTAAAAAAAGAAGAAAAAATACCAGTTTGAGTTATTTTAATGTACGTACCACAGTTAACACCAATAATGAACCTTCCTAGGAAAAGCATTTCATATGAATTACATGCTTTTGTAAAGGCCATCATAGCCGCTCCACTGATCCCCACAAAATTGTTTATCAGCAGACCCCCTTTCCTAAAATTAAAAAAAGTTATTTAAATTACGACTGTTTAAAAAAATCTAAAGGAATAAACCTCAAACAAATTATTATTATAAATGATCCTCAGTTGTGAACACAGATAAGTTAGCTGGCAAATTTTAGACTAATAGCAACATAAATAAGACAATAGATTAGGAAGATGGAAAAAAAAGCTGATTTCTTATTGAACTACCTTCCGAACTTGTTAGCGACTGCACCACCACTGAATCCTCCAATCATTCCACCTATTGCAAATATCGACACGGCGAAGGAATACATAAGTTTAGCAGAATCTTCTTGCAAATCCTTTTTATTTCTATCCCTGTAGACGTCTCTCATAAATTTTTCAATATTCTGTTATCAAACGTGAAATGTATGAGATGGTGACAAAGACGTATAACATTATTATAATGGAAGAAACTGCTTACGTTTTCTGGAGCATTGATGACACCTGTGTTGTACCCAAATTGGAACATCCCGAGCATAGAAGCCATTATTGTGTAAGACAGAAAGAATGTTAATCCCTGAAAATTACAAAAATAAAAAATGTTTGATTTAAATCCTAATTTGTACTGCAACTGTTTAAGAAAATTACACCATTCATTTTAAAAATGAAAAAAAATCTTCAGAACTACTGGAACCACAATCAATTAAAAAGTATGAAAACATGAATTATATTTTCTAAAGCAATTTAAAATTTAATTTATTGTGGATTGTGATAAGATAGCAGTTAAGGGCTTATATAATTAATCAAAAAACCTATCCATATTATTTAAATACTAGAATGTTTTATTTACTTTGTACACAACACTGTGGTTCATAACTACAAACTCAAGTGTGAGAATAAAAAACATAACAACATACTTATGTACATGTACGGGAGGACATTTTAAAGTAGATTTCTAATCTTGGCTGAAAATAATCATTGTTAAAAGCCGTGCAATTAATACGTGCAAAATTTTTTTAATACTGTTAGTTCAAGTGTTTTTATTATGCACACGTGAATTACATTGCGAGCAACCCATTTGAAAATTGGACACAAGTTCATGCCTTTCATTCATATCTTTGGGATTAGTAAATTGACAAATGAAAACGGAACACATATTTTAAAAATAACAAAAATAGGAAAAAAAAACTAAAGAAACTTTATTTTACCTTTAGCCTTGTTTATGAAAACAAATACATCAAAATAACCTTGACACTGAAAAATAAACAAAACAAAAAGCTAAAATCAAATACACTTTTTTTATCTAACAATTTTATGTTTGTATATTGAAAAAATAAATAAATAAAAAATGAAACAACATAGAAATTCCCAATTTATATTTTTAAATCATGCTCAGGAAACAAGAAATGCTTCATGCGAAAATGTAAATAATAAATATTGTTTTATGGTTTCCTATTGTTCTTGTAAATAGAAGAAAGAAAAAAAGTAAATAAATAAATGGAAATGCTATCAATTTTGATTGAGCACTTTGCCAAAATAAAATCTGTGTTTATACACACATATACATTTATGCTATAAAGCAGTTCAATTGATTGTTGGTAGGTATTAAATGAATGACATAATATAATATGTTCCAACGTATTTAGGTAATAAAAAAATTGTTAACAATTTACTAGCGTGTAATTATTAAATTATTCCTAATAATTTAATGCTTTTATTAAGTTGTTTCATCGAGGTAATATAATCAGATAATGAGAGGTATGGAAATAATGAAGGTGGACTTATTCATGGTCTCCATTTTCTTTTCTCTTTGTTTATCTCTTTTGTCAATTGTATATTCAAAATAATATATATTAAAACTGAAACTTGAATAGCAAGTAATGTCAAATGTGTAATAAATGAATCAAAAGTGTATTACCAACTTTTTTGTCAATGATTTTTTCAAAATTTTTTGTGCTCAGGACATGCCTTTGACACTCATGCTCAAATTTGTCATTTTTCAGAACTTAGTACGTTGTTTGATATACATATGTGTATAAAATTAACATTGTACAAAATAAAAGTGTGAAACAAAAATTAATGTGCTGTGTGTGAATTATTTGACAGAGTGAAATATTTTAAGTTTAAAATACTGGTTCAACAATTAAAAAAAAAAAAAAAATCAAACGTATTTGCAATCAGTCAACTCTTTCTTACAAGTGAAGGGTTTCTGGATTGTGTAAAATACATTGCTTATATTGAGATAATTATTTTAACCGGTGATCATTTCTTTCCTTTTGTTTGTGAACATTTAAGTAGCAAATTATATTCAGCAAAAAATGTATATAAAAATATTGTCTGAGGATTTATCACCTTTTACCTCTTTTCTGTTGTCCTAAGTTGCAATAAAAACAATACCATATTTCAAATTCAAGTTTAAAAATTACGAAGATCTTAAGTTTTATTTTGTATGCATAATAATAATAATTAATAATAAAGATGGCTTAGTTTGAATCTTGTTGCTCAATCAAAATAATAGCTGTTTATATGGATTCATTACAATCAAAAAATAAATGAAAAGTTCACAGAAATTATAGTTGTATAAAATTTAAAGTAGAAAAAAATCACTACTGAAAAATTATTAGAAAATGTTGATCTATTTTTAAGTAAACACAAACTAGAAAAAAAATTGGAAATTGACTAATAAGTTTTAAAAATTTTGATTTTGATTATTAGTAGGACCTGCTCCAGTAGCCTTAGCTTCCGCCTGTGAGTCTGTTCATCTAGTCTATCGACAAATACTTTGAGCTCTTCAATCTGCTCTTTGACCTGCTGGAACGTGTCAACCTCATGCTTTATTGCCACCATGTCCCTCTTCACTTCCGACACCTCAGACTGACACGATTCGACAGATTTTGTCAACTCCTGGAGCTGGGACCTTATCTCACACAATGCCACTGTCGTCTCCAGCTGTCGGTCTGAACGCTGGAGTTCGTCCAACTTGGCGTTCAAGTTGACGCTCATCACTGTCACCTGCTTCTGCAGACTGTTCCATACAAAATAAAACATATTTTTGAACTTCTTTATCATTAAAAAATAACATTACAATTATTTATATTTTCTAAAAAACAAAACAAAACTTCCCTATTGCGCTTAACCAATGAAATTTGTAATTTTGGAAAATAGACTATTTCATAATTTATGTTTGTAATTATAAAAACAGCATTCATATGCAATAAGCTGCTATAGCTCGATACCCCAAAATTGTACTAGGCATCATTGACTCTTAAGGGGCATGCAGTATTTTTCTTCTGGAATTCCATACATAGGGTATGAAGTAAAGCATCATGTATGTGGTCTGTCCAGCAGAATTCTAAACCAGTTTTTCATTATGAATAGTAAGAAAAAAAGACAATATTGCCAAACTTGATTCAAGGTTCAAATAATGGATTACCTGATTTAGTTGATGTAGGGGCAAAAAATTATTTGTCTCATTATTTTGTATAAAACTGTTCAATTGTTATTGAAAATATAAGACAATTACATCTAAAATAGTGTACATAGCAGCAGTCACTAAAAATAGAGCTGAGAGAAAGTATTTTCAAGTTAAATTAAAATTTGCTAGATAAGACATTTAGGTTCGTAAACTTCTTTTTAAAATTGATCACAACATAATAAATATCATCTTAACAATGTGCTTGTGGCAGATTTACCTTGAAACGGGAGAAATCATGATGAGAGACAAACAGTTGATTATTAATGGAACAGGATTCGTACTGATGGTTAATTTGTTTCTGGGTAATGATCAACTAAAAGTGACACTGGAAAATAGATGTGAAGTGGAGTTGCATTAGCTGATGATAAATAATGTGCAATAACTCAACAAGAAAAGAATTGCAAGCATGCGTGAGAGTGGGAAATGAGGCAGGGTTTGGGACAAAGTTTTTTTCTTTTTTTTTTAAAATCCAATGGGCTGTTTCAGTTATTTTGTTATAGTTAATAACCAAAGTCTTGGATATATGGTGAAAAATGATATTTCTAATTATGTATTAAATTATTTAGTTGTATTACATTAGATTCAACAAAATGTAATGAATGTTTTATTATAGCTGAATAAAAGGTGATTTGGGATAATTTTTTGTTTGCAGAACTGAAATTTTTTTAAAAATGGTTTGTCGTGTCAGACATCAACATATATAACAAAGTGTAATCGAAATGGTGGTTTTTTCCCCACATAAAATCATTACAGCAAGGCAGTGCATCAAGATCAAGTTGATCAAGATTAAATATTAATTCAGCATTGTTTATATAGATGGCTAGGTCTAAAATAACCAAAAACTTGCAATAGGCGAAGGTTAAACAACTTAAATAAAGCAAACACGTTTAAATTTTTATAGTTTCAGCCATTTTGACAGCACTGAAATAAAGCTTGTAAAAAATTTTGAAGCAGTGCAATGAAAATTAAACACTATCTAACAGCAAACAACAATAAATGATAGCACAGTAATGAAACTATCAAAAATATGCACAATATAAATATGTATTAGATTTGGATTAAAAAGCTAGAGACTTGTATTTTTTAATGGTGATAGCTATATTTTGTCAGTAAATTTTTTTAAAATAAACTTAAAATAAAAAGAGGAATAATGTCCTTGGGCAATTTAGTTAAAAAAAAAACAAAAAAAAAAAACAGCCCTCCTGCTAATCTATCATTAAAAAACACAAACTAAAAGGCTCAATTTATGTGCTTATTAATACCTCAACCAATTACATATTTGACATTTTTTTAATGTGATTTTTGCTAATTTGACTCATCCTATTTCATGTATGATATATTTTGAATTTCTAAACAGGTACATGCAATGATAATACATTTATCGTGAGACGCTTTTTCTCATGAGTGTGTGGTGTGCAGATCATTGATTAGAAATGAAAAGAGCAGGTATTATTAAATATAAAGGGCAATTCTTTGTTAATAAGCACCTGTAGAGGTGAATTAGATTGTGAGAGAGCACACCTATTGTGACGGTCTGTCCATAAGTTTACCGGGGACGTTGACCAGCCTGTGGCACTTGGTGTTGCATTGAGCTTGGTGCAGCAGTATAAAAAGTGTTGTAGACCATCGGCTTGAAACAAGGACATAAATCGACATAAGTAATCTTAATTCCACGTTTATTTTAAGGCAACAAAATAAATAAATAAATTGGTAAGGAGGCTGTTGTCGCAGGATAATAATGAAAAATGTGTTCAATAGTTTTTAAAACAGATCAACACACATGAAGAATGTAAATGTTGTGTATGGACAAGAAAATAAAATACAACAGGCTTGTCAAACTGTGCCAATGAAAATAAGCTAATCAGAAACTGTACTAGTCTGAAAAAAAAGTAAAATTGTTTAAGTGAAGTGTGTTTTAAATTTGGCATGTAAGCAATATTGTGCTAAATAGTTGCTATATTTAAACATTACATGTTAACGTTATTTTTAACCAATAGTATATTATTCATCAACAAAGTCTTACTTTATGAAGATAAAAAATTAATTTGGTAAAAAAAAAAATTTATGATAAATTGTTGAACGTTTATAATCCATTCGATCAAAACTGATCTTCCCTCTGAAACTAGCTGCTGTTAGTCTGAATCTGAATTCTGAAGACAGTTGAATTTTGACTCCATGCCAACTCCGATGGAAGTTTTCCTGTTCCGTGTCCGTCCATTTATGTATGCTCTTTGAGAAAGGGTGATAATGGAAAGGGGGTTGGTCAGAAGTTAGCTTTCCGTTTTGTTTTCTTAAGGGAAATAGGGTAATGTGTGCATAGCATCTTATTGGAAAAAGTATAGGACCAAAATAACTATGACTCCAGACTAACAACAAGGAAGATGATCTATGATACAATTTAAATAACAATTTTATTGTAAGCTTAAGAATTGAAATTAATTAATAAGGTAAGGCATTCCACGTTATTTTAAAGTTGGGATTTTTTTAAAAATTAATCACAATTTATACTGATACATACACAAAAAATTATTTGGACTAAAAACTGTACTGTATTTAAAAATTGAAATAGGGGAAAGTAATTATTACAAATTTAGTTTTAATGCACACACAAAAAAAAGAGATATTGATGTTCATGATCATTAGGGAGAGGATTTTTATGGGCTTATATATTTTTAAAAGGCAAATATTGACATATTACAACATGCTATGATGTTTTATGACATTTTGAAGCAATTTAAAACATGTTGTTGCATATTTTAGGGCAAATTATTTTTTAAAAAC
Source organism: Cimex lectularius (assembly GCF_000648675.2). Lineage (NCBI taxonomy): Eukaryota > Metazoa > Arthropoda > Insecta > Hemiptera > Cimicidae > Cimex > Cimex lectularius. Next base: position 1,707,580 of record NW_019392657.1, read on the forward strand.
TGTTTCCTCCAATTTATATTTTTTTAAGTACATATTTTACAATGTTACATCTCTTGTACATGTAGAAACATCAGGACCAGAAATGAATTTAAATCTAAATGAAATTTTAAGTTCAATAACATTGGTAGATATGGAACGCTCCTTTAGCAGATACAAATCCATTTTAAGACCTGATCGTCGCTGTTTGAATTTTGAAAAGTTGAAATGTCGTCATTCCCAATAATTTTACAATTAGTTTCAATTTTGTTTTGCTTATTTAAAAATTGTTCTTTTAATTAGACCAACTTTATTTTGTTATTGATTTTTAAATATTTTTCATTTTATATTACACATTTTACCAAACAATAAATACATATTTTGTCAAATATAAAGACATATTTATGTTCATATTTTGAATTTTTTAATACATAAAAATCCGCTCTGCTCCCTAGTGATCAGTATTGTAATACTAAGAATTAATCAAAGTATAACGCAAAATCTATATCGATATTGCATATAACATTTTTAAACTTACAACATCAGTAAAAATTTTCCAATCTTGAAAGGTTATTTGTTGAGCTCTGACATCAGAAGAAAATTCAGACCATAAAATGCTACCAAATGCAGTGAAGCTATTAAATCATTGTGGTTTTAGAACACTTGTCGCATGGTGTAGTATTATAATAAATATTATATATATATATTTATTATAGATAATTATAAATATATATATAAATCAGCATCTCATGCAAGCTTATAGCTCAATGTGATTATGAGATTACAAACTATTGACATGTTGTGAATAGAGCAAAATGCAAGTGTAATACAAATGAGATGGATCAGAGGGGGGAAGGACAAGGTGTTCAAAGCACAATTTTACAAAAGAAAAAAGAAAGAAAAAGAACAGAATTATCTATATTTTCATATATCATGATTCTCCCAATTTATTAACACAACAATAATAATAATGATAATACATTTACCTCATAAGCAACTGCCTTAGGGTTGTCTCGTCGTCATCAGGGTGGGTCAGCTGGGCTGTAGTATCACCATCCCGTGGCTTGCCTCGATCTTCAGTTGTAGATAGTCTCATAGGTGGCAACGGACTTGTTCCCTCCCCCCTAGCCACTAACAAGGCAGCACCATCGGCCCAAACCAGTGCATTTTAAACACCACAGTGCCACAATCATCATCATCATCATCACCAGCACCCATCTTTTTCCAAGGGCACTCCATTGTTCTCACATTGGACCTCTTGAAAGGGAGTATTCGATTGTTTATCTATTTTTTTTATTTTCATTTTGTATTAGTTTAAAACTATTTACAATTTATTTGTTGTTTAAAGGTGATTGGACCATGCATGATATTATTTCACTAAGAAAATAGGAATTTGTTGGTGTACTCAAAATGATGTGCCAGGTGTGGTTTGTAAATAAAAACTAGAAGATTAAAAAAAAAAGTTAAAACTAATTATTACACCGATACATTTTTAAAAACAAGGTGATCCACAAATTTCTGCTGCAGGGAGACATTAAGCATAATAATTATTGAGAGTGAGTGCATTTTATAATAAATTTTTTCTCAATATTTTTTATAATTTTAGCAAAAGGTAGTCTCAATGGAAAAAAATTTACAATTTTTTGATTGGTTTTCAATTTTTCTTAAAAAATATTTATTTTTTAATGGTTTTATGTCCTTGCATATTATGTAATATTTGCCAGAAAAATTGTTCTAAGTAGGTGAAAGAATAGTTGGAAGGATACCAGAAAAAAAAGGCCAAGGGCAATGGTGGGGATTGAACCCAACGCCGCAGGGTCTATGAGTCAAGCTGACCACTCTGACGAAGTAACAAATGTTGATGATTTTTTATTTTCAGACAGTTTATTCATTTTTTAATTCTGAGTCTTTATTAAATCATCTGTTGTTTGTTAAGAAATCATCATAAAGGCCAGTTGATAGTCGCACTGGGTATTTTGATCTATACTGATATATAAAATTATCACTTTGATTTGGTTATTATTAGTATTTCAATATAAATACTGAGTTGATTACTAAAGACAATTAGTTAAATCATCTTAAGACACTGAGGACTGACTAAACAGTATTAATTTAATTTTATTTTTGTTGAATTTTTCCGATAGATATTAATCATTTAACAAAACAAACTTAAACAACATAAATTTACGCGAATAAATTGCCAGTCATAGGAACGTTTATGAAAAGTTATATTATTAAACAAAATTCTTTACTAATTTAAATTTTAGGCTCCTGGTAGTACTACGAGTCCAACAAACCAAGAGTGCAGTATATGCTAAATGCTTGGATTAAAAGAAACTTTGCAAACAAAAAAGTTTTTTTGTTTTAAAGCCCTTTGTGTACAAAATACCATTTCACTAGTTTGTACATAAAAAATGGTTCCCTGCTCATTTGGCAATTATTGTAAATAATGCATTTTCAGTGTAATGTTCATTGTCAAGTAAAAGATTACCTGGGAAACTTATGTAATTACAATGACATGAAGTTTTTCCACCGATTTTTTTTTTTTAAATGCAAAATTTTTGTATAAAAAAATATATACAAGTTTCATTATTTACGATTAAAATCGTTTTGGGTTATATTTTTCTTTTAACCATTATTGCTGAGTAATATGGAATGTCAATTTTGAATGTGTTTGCTTATTGAAATTTTAAAAAATTCTGTTATAAAATATTTATACATACTACATTTACACACATAAATAATTATATTTATTGAAATTTTATTATTATTAATTATTAAATTTTTGTTTAATGAGGGTTCACAACAGCATCGACCCTCAGGGTGCTGGTGGTTTTGAAAAAAAAAAGGCCCTGTCAATATGTCGGTTTGCTGGATTCGAACCCGGGACCTTTATCTTACAGTGATGAGCACTGGGCCAATGCTTAAACTGTTGTGGCCACCGATGCCACCAATTATGCTGTTAGATTACATTTACCAATTTATTAGACTTCCACCAAGTTAATATAAAAACCATCACCGAAAAGTTTGATGCAACCACATACATACTACTCAGTTATGCAATTATCATGAAATAAACTATCAAGTTAAAAAAAATATAAATAAAGAAATGTCATTATGACTAATGGCTTGTTCTTTTTATGTCAAATATTTGTGACTATTTTCCGTTTTCTATGTTTTAAATGTAATAAAACAATTCTTTAATAATGATGATTGAATTTAAAAAAAAGTTTTTTAAACTACAGGACGTATGTGTATCTTTATTTATAGTTATTTTATAATTAATCAAATGATACAATAATATCTACAGTTGGCAATAGATAAAGTGATACGGCAGAAAACTAATAACCGATTACTCCCTTGGTTGTTAGAACAAGCTTTTTAAAGACTGAACAATGCAATCTCCTTGAATTATTCATGAATGCCTGTGAGATAAGAGAGATAAAGAAAAGTTGTAATATTATTAAAAAGCTTTATTAATCCAAAAGCATGCAAATTTGTCTTGTGGTCGATCTATTAAATATTCGAAACAACCAAAGAATGACAAGCATTAACATAAAACGTCATTGTATCCCTTAGCAAAAATGTAATTGGGTTGATCACAGAAACTAAGGGTGAATTTTATGCTCATAGTGGTTGTGGGTGTTTTGGAATTTGGCTGATTTTTAATACCATTATGAATTCTACATTATTTTAAGAATTCTAACAAGTGTCAAATATACAATGTTTGTTATATTAAACGTATGTTTTTTTCAATATCAATATTTTTGTTTTGCATCATTACCTCGATAGGCCACTTGAATAGCCCCATGTTGATTCGATCTCCAGTTTTTCGTCCCTACTCCTTCTCCTGAAACAGAAACATGCTTTGTTAAACATTTTATAATGTATTTATTGAAGATTTTTTTTACAAACACATTTATTAATGATGTTATGTATTGTCATTTATAACATAACTGAACTGCCTATGTCCCTTTATGTACTGTTTTAGATTTTTAGATTATTTCAAATAATTAATCTTTTTATGTAAGATTTTGGATTGAAATGAAAAAGTTAGTGTCTCGAGAGGTATTCAAACCCACATCCTTCGGTTCAATACACTGGTGCTCTAACCACTTGAGCTATCGTGATTTCATGTCACGATAGCTCAAGTAGTTAGAGCAATGGCGTATTGAACCGAAGGTCGTGGGTTCGCATCCCTCTCATGACACTAATTTTTCATCTCAACCAAAAACAGAAAAAGAATAATTAATATGGTCAATTATGACCTCTAAACATAAATGGACTCTATTCTAAATTATATTTGAAAATTTTTACCTGTACAAATCTATCAACTAAAATTATTCTCCAGAAATCTTATAGGATAAAAATTGGAAAAATGTATTATGAGAATTTGAATTTGTATTCAACGTTTTTGAATAATGTAAGTGATTCAATTTTTGCTTCATAAAAATGTGATTTAAGCCAAAAATAGTTACTAACAACAGCAAGAATATTTTTTTAATGCTGATAAAACATTATATAGGCTAGAATTAATTATGTCAAAGATGATTTTTACAAATTAAATAAAAATTGTTTGCGTTTATATGTGAATTTTTGTTAAGAGTGTATTTGAAATTTAAAAAAATGGGGGGGGATTCATTTACTCTGCTATCAAATGATGGTAAATTGATTTACATTAAATTCCTGTGTGAAGGCAAAGGGGAAATTTGCCATACTGAATATACATAATTACATTTATGTATCTTGGCCATTTTAGCCTCATAAAACAGCAAGCTCAATTTCCTTAAATTTATTCAAAGCACAGTCTATTTATTTGCACATATATAAGGTTGTTAATGTGCATTATTTCGTTATTAATTAACACTGATCAACTGATTCTATATTTTTATTAACTCCATTACAGTTCGTGGTCAGACTGACCAATTAACATTTTTCAATTAATTATTATTTATTACAATTAATTAAGGTTTTTAGTTGAGATAAAAAAAGTCAATGGCATGAGCGGGATTCGAACCCACGATCTTCGGATTGATACGCCGCTGCTCTAACCACTTGAGCTATCGTGACCTTGATCCACTCAAGTGGTAGAGCAGCGGCGTATCAAGCCGAAGATCGTGGGTTCGAATCCTGCTCGTGCCATTGACTTTTTTATCTCAACTAAAACCTTAATTAATTGTAATATATTAATTGGTCAAGCGGACCACGAAATTAGTGAATTTATTATTATTTATGAAAGGTATTGGTCGAGGTAAAAAAGTCAGCGTCACGTGCGGGATTCGAACCTACGATCTTCGGCTAAATACTTTTTCATTTCAACCAGAATCCTTACATAAAAAGAAAATTAATTGAAAGAAGTAATTTGGTCAATAGACCACTAAATATGATGGGTTTAGATTATTATCAAATAACAGATAAACTAATGCTATTATACTGTATTAATCTATTGTTATAAATTAAAACAGCAATTTAACAATGTTGATTATTATAAATTATTCAAAGAATATAGATGATATACCAATGAATTATGCCAACTATTCTTTTGAAATAAATTACACAGAACAATGACTTTGTTACTATTGTTATTTTTATAATTTAAATAAACATTGCAATCATATTTATTGATACAGGTTAATTATTATTAATTAACAAATTAAACAACAGCTTTTAGGTAGATTTTGTGTATAAGGCTAAGTATTGACATTTTAGGATAAAATATAATAATTGGCATTCTACAATAAATTAACCAATGCCCATAGATGAATAGGAACCAGTAAAGAAAAGATAATTAGAATTAATAAAATAATCTTTATTGACACATATACCGAGAAAATTCAAAACCATTGTACACCAGACAAAACATTCTTCTCATAAGAAGTCGGCAGATTGACTGTAATATTGGGGAGAGGGCTGAAATATTATATGGGAAAAATCAGTCAATAACCTTTTAATTATATTATAAGAAGGAATTTATTGTATTTTCAGATAAACAATAAAATATGCCTACTGTTTGTGTTTTTTTTCTTTGAGTGTATTAACGAGAATCGTTGTAAATAAGATAAGGTGTGGTAGTTGTTCACAAATTGTTATATTTCATTGACTGGATACTCTTGAATGCCCTTAAATGTTTATTAAACAATTTGAGATTAAGATATAGTATGAATAAGCTAATTAATAAACCAAACTGTATGATATAAGTTTTTAATAAAGGTTGTTTTATTTAAATTTATCAAAAAATATATCAATGTTAGACACAAGGTCAATGTTTGGAAGACTGCAATATGATTTATCTTTACATAGTCAAATTAAAATTTATTATACATTTTAGACCTTGTTGTACTAAAAGTAGAAGTAATTAGGCATTTGAGAATTAACAAAATATACATATAAAAAACTGCAGGTGGATTTGATAGGGATTTAAAAATAATGCAGAACTTATTTTTATTTATTAAAAAAAATTCTTTTAACCTAGAAAAAATAAAGTAATTCCAGTCAAAAAAGAGGCGGAAACTTAAGGAGTTAAACATCTAAATGATAGGGAAACGTTTGAAAGTAGTTCATCAACTTAAATATTTGGGTTTAAAAGTAAAACTGCAACCTTACAAACTAATTGAATTGTTAGGAATTCATTTTTATGCTGTTAAGCAATAATAAGTTTAAAGAGTGAGATACTGGAGGATGTGGTATATTTTAAGGTGGTAGAGATGAAACGTTGGATTTTTGGAATCTGGTAATCAATTATTGATTGTGGAATAATGGAAATTCACGAAATGCTCTTAGGATAGAATGTGAAAGATTCGGTTTCCGAGGTGGTAGGAATCGAAGCCAAACCAATTATTTTGGTTACTTTATGTATAATAACGCGTGTGCTAGTTATGCAAATTGGTAGCATAGCATTGAGTAACATACGTGCAAGGATCTCCTTTTAACAAATTAAGATTATTGTATTTGTTTACGGATGTTTAGATAGTGTATTCGTTCGATCACGTAATTCTATGTGTTTAAAATCAGCACTTAACAATTAAATTTAACTCAACTGTTAAATCCAATGTGCCGGGTTGGTATGTCAGATGCATTTCGCCATCTTCATTGTTGGGTCTCGATGTTTTTTGTGAAGTCAAATTTACTTCCATAAGGTCGAGAGGGATGTTGTGTGTCGGCATATCTTTGTTTTTCGGTGTTTTTGGGGACTTTTTGTGATTGTTCCGGTCTGCCTTTCGATTTTCGGCCCTTTTTTATGGATCGGTACAGTTTTTGCATGGCGTAAATGATGTATGTTCACTATTGTTAATTTAGTACATATTTATTCAGATATCGTGAGACTAATCTCTACACATTTCTACACTTTAGTACATATGTTCATTTTGCCCCCGTTTTGTATGTTGTGTAGTGGTTTGTATATTGAGGGCTCCTTACTGTTTTCTGTGAAGTGAACTACTACGCAGTTTAATTTTTCATCATTGTATATATAATAATATACGTTCAAGATTTTAATTTCCAGGAAGTATTTCTCTGTACGTCTTTTGGTCCGTTAAAATTAAAGTAGTTTCCTTTTGTAATTGTCTGTATTTTGTTCGATAATTGTGCGTATTCTTAGTTACAGTTTTTGCGTGGTGTATGTCGAACTATGCCCAGCGTTTCCTTCCGGAAGTTCTTGTAACTTATATGTAAAGATTAAATGTACTTAATTTGATGTCGCTTTAAAAAAAAAAATGTGTTGTTTAGTTTCATTCGTGTTTTGAATAATGTTGTGCCGTGTTGTATGTATTTTTGTAGGTGATGAGAATTTTGGAAGTTGTCAAGTTGGCTCTCTACGCTGATGACCAATAACAAAAAAGGCTCAGCACCGAAATTGGAAAAATTTGTTAAAGATGGAAACTTAAATTAACTCAGACGAAAAAGAAGCCACCCTCCTCACCAATTATCTATTAACTATTAATTGCATGTAGTAGCATTCTCTGTTCAGGCTATGTAAAATATCTGGGCATAACAATGGATTATAGTCTGGCATTCACCAGGCATGTGGCAGTTAGAAGAGACCGCGAAAAAACTGCTACCAGGCTGCTGTTTCTTCTACTACGGACCCCATGATGAGTGCTTTTAACAAAAAGCCCCTCTACATCAGCATTGTTAAGTCCATGCATCTACGCGTGCACTTGAAGCATCACTGCCGGACTAACCTCGACATTACAAATCCAAGATAAGTTTATGAGGTTTTTCACCTCGTGCCCAAGATGAACCAGGATTGAGCTCCTCCACGAGATAACCATTGCCATTGAGGTGAAGTCTTTAAGGATACGCTTCTTCAGCAGTTGTACTGCCAGCAGGATGCCCCATGATGAGAAATAGGAGCCTACGACTTTAATAATACTATTCCTTAATAATAATACCTTAAAGACTGAGCTATGATTTTTATGACATTTGTGATACGCCAATAAGTGCGGGGATATTCCTGTAATTTCTGGTAAGTAAATGTACATAATCATTTATTTATAAACTTACATGGGTCCTCAAATTCCATTTTGTGAATTCTCCTGGCTAAATGAATGTTTGTTTTTTTAAAAAACTTTTTCCCACTTCTCAAAAATCTCGCTGTAACTTTTCACAAGTTCAAGTAAGCGCTCTCTCTCTCTCTCTATCTATCTATCTATTGGGTTGTCCGGAAAATAATGCAGGATTTTAAGTTTTCATTAAAAAAAATCTATATAAAATATTCTGTTTACGTTTACAGGATTACTCATTTGTATGNTTATTTTGATTAAAGAACATTGCTTTAAAGTAACTAGTTTCTTTTTTTTTGTTTAATACCAAAATCCTGCATTATTTTCCGGACAACCCAATATCTATCTCTACCTCTCTATCTATCTTTCCCCCTCCCTCTCTCTCCTTCCCTTTCTCCCTCCCTCTCTCTCCTTCCCTTTCTCCCTCCCTCTCTCTCTCACTCTTTTTTTCTCTTTCTCACACTCTCTCTCTCTCTTCCTCTCTCTCTCCCCCCCCTTTCACCCTCACTCTCTCTCCCTCTTTCTTTCTCTCTCTCACACTCTCTCTCTATCTCTACCTCTCTATCTATCTTTCCCCCTCCCTCTCTCTCCCTCCCTTTCTCCCTCCCTCTCTCTCTCACTCTTTTTTTCTCTTTCTCACACTGTCTCTCTCTCTTCCCCCCTCTATCTCTCTCTCTCCCCCCCTTTCACCCTCACTCTCTCTCCCTCTGTCTTTCTCTCTCTCACACACTCTCTCTCTATCTCTCTCACTCTCTCTCTCTCTCTCTCTCTCTTTCTCTCTCTCTCTCTCTCTACCTATCTATCTATCTATCTCTGTTAGGTTCACAAGTATGTTGTTCTGTTTGGTGCAGTGTATTTGTATTTTTTTTTATTTTTCGTGTTGTTCTTTTTTGTTGTGTTTTAAGAAAATTGTGTTGAAGTACATCTTTATATAGTTTGTCTTGCTTAATGTTCTAATTCCTGTGTTTGTTCGACCAAATTACCGATTTATTTTTCATTTAAAAAGAGCACAATTCTATTAATTTTCACTTTACCCTATCCTTAAGGAATGTTAAAATATGTATGTATTTTTTAGAATCATTCCAAATCCCTTGTTTAATCACTATTCACAGCCCTATTTACAATAAAAATGTGAACCTATTTACTTGAAAAATGTGAACTTTCTTTGATTTTCTGTTTTTCTTTCTCTTCTATTTATCGAAATATCAAATTATCTCTCGACTTTGTAAGTACCAGTGCGAGTGCGTGCTTTAAGTACATTTTGTTTGTGAAACCATTCAGCTAATAATCAAATGGGTGGAAATCCGATGGTTTTTATTTCTTAATTTAACCAGGTACACATCAATTGGCACATTTCTTCGTATTTCTTTAATTATACTTATCATTCTTGTTGATTAAATCAATCAGATATGACGGGACAAAGCTGATTTTTGGGGTCGAGTTAGCTTGATAAATCGTGCGAAATAAAATAATCTAGTCGAATATTTATTTATTTACAATTTACACAAGTTAAACCAAAAACTGTACAGTCAAGTGAGCATTAGATGGATATAAAAAATGTTATAAAAAGTAGTTTACAAATATATTTTGATAATTTAAAATATATTGAGAAGGTATTATTGTGTCTTAAGATGTATGAAAATATTCAACAAAAATAATAATATGAAAAGATCGTGACTTTAACTGATATTATTGATATTGTTTATTGATTTTTTAAAGTTTGTTTGTTTAAATGATGGTTTATATTCAACAATAAATGCAATAGCAAATCGTACGAATGTTACATTAAGCTATCCTTTTATGCTGTGTTTATATATTAACATAAAACTGACGGATCATTACGTATATATTTGAGAAAGGTTACATGATGATATACATCTGGCAAAATAGAGGAAGACTCACACAACACATACACACAAAATACATAAACACACGTGTAGGGAGGTAGTCAGACACAATAAACAACCACCTCATACTCATGAGACAAATAATAATTTTATCCGTTTTTTCCTGATTTTATTCATCAGGTTTCTAAATAATAGTCTTAAAAGTTCCAGCCATCAAGGACCATTGCATGGAAAATCTTTCTAGACAGTACTTTCTGAATTGAAAATTTGAACTAAACAGTAAATTTAATGTATTAACTAAAGTTTCTATTTTGAAATACTCTAAAAAGATTTCCTTCATCTTTTCAAACGTCTTTTTTTATTCTTTTAATTAAATTTTATAGCAACAATTTTGGAAATATATATTTTCAGTAAAATCAATCGTGGGAACAAATGAATTAAAGCCATTAAAATTTTAATATGACAAAGCGGTACAATTTCTCGATTTGTTGGTATGCAATAAACTGTACGATAAGTAGGTGGGGAAGACTTAAACTTAAACAACGGGATTAAATTTAATCCGCGCAAGGCAATTTCTTGTTTCTCTTGGCAAAACTCGAAACTATTTTTATACAGTTTGCCATTTTTGTTTTATTTTCTATCGGGAGAATTATCAAAAACGGCTTTTTTATGAGCAAAATATATGACAGTCGTTAAAATATAATATAAACGTGACAACGTTTAACTCACCTGAGGAGAAATAATTTCAATCACAAAATTCGCGGTAAAACCTCGGCGATTCGCGTTACAGGGTGAAACGAGACTGTCGTAAAGCCAGCAGCTATTACATACTGACTGACTGACTTGCGTTACTGACTGACATTCCCTGTTTGGGTTCTACCTCATGGAATCCACATCTACAGCGTTGCCATATCTCGAGCCATTCCAACAACTGCACTGTAAATAGCGCCACGAGTTAAATGTAGTCTTTGAAAAGTGATTAAAATGCAATATACACGTTTAATTGTTTGTTTTCCTAATCAGTTTAACTCGTACTGTTGTTTTTCAAAAACAACAGTGTTCAAAATTATTAAACCAATTTACATAGGTAAATTAAAGATAATTAATACTGTTTATTTTCTTAATTAGTTGACAATGAAAACAAATTGCTACTGAACTTACTGGTCATGAGAATAGTTTGCTTAGGCCGAAAAAAAGGTACTCAAATAGATCTTTTTTCTCCAGATCCGAGCTAGAAACAGCTGATTTTGTGCTGGAAAATTTAGTGAGTCCAGCGGATGAAGTAGCAGTTTTAAAAAAATTTTCGGCTAAATACTAGGGTCATCGCCGGTGACTCAGGTATATACCCTTCGCACATTTGTCTTCTTAGCTATGCTATGTGTATTCTTTTCTAATGTGTAGAGATTAGTGACCGTTAATCGATAGTTATTCAGATATAGTGACCCGACCGCATCTCACGATATCTGAATAACTATTCTTTTCTAAGTCTTCTTATGCCCAAACTAAACGTTGCATTCCGATTCACCTAATAGGAGATTCGTTATCTTGTTTGTTGTTACCCTCCCACACATAGGGTTGCCAGTAGTTTGCCAGTAGCTCAGCAGTTTAGGAGTTATTCCACTTTTCCTGATTTTTTAAGATTTCACGACATTGCTTCAAATAAACTAAATAATTCCAAAACTAAAATGTTTTGGACAAATCCGTTGGTACCATTGAAAACTACGTTAAATTTCCAATTAGATGAGATCAATACTAAACTTGTAAACTCCTTGAAATAAGGATTTTAGTAGCAAGAACGTTGAAAATTTTTTTTTTTTCAAAGTTGAAAAACTTACTTGGTGATTCTAAACTACTATTTCCAAACCTAAAGACCAGCAAATTTCAGAAAACGTACTCCATTTATTAGTGGTGTAATTTCTTTTTTAATTACTTTTTTCAAAGATGAAGAAATTGATGGAGGAAAGGAAAAAACCGTGGCTGACGGATTGGTAAGAAGGGAAAATAAAAAAAAGGAAATTTTGAATGAATTTATTAAATGTTTTTTAATTTGGGTTCGAAACCGAAATAGTGCAAGTGTTTATGTATTTACCTACCCGACTGCAACGTGATAAATTAAAATACATTTCGTAATTCACATACATAATAATTTACTAACCTACACTACAACTAAATTGGAGGTCGGAAGATTATCGTGATCTTGCGGCCTCCTTTCTTTCACACTAATAAATACATTCAAACTGTATTTAAAAAGTCCACTCATTAAATTATCCCAAATTGGTTGATGGGCCTGTGGAGTACTCGATATTCCTCGACACGTCCTTTCACGCATCACCACTCATGCTAATAAATACATTTATTCGGGACAGGCCACTACACTTCGGAAGTATAGTACCAACGAAATGCCAATGACCCGTCCCTCTCATCATACAACGTACCTATACTAATTTGGTGGACCTGGAAGTACTTGATGTTCCGTCACATCCACACCTATGCATAATTCGACACTCACGCAAATAAATCGTTTAGCAGTTTTAAATCGGCACATTTTTCGTATGGTAGGGTTTCCACGTTTCCTAAAAACGCTTAATACTAATGTTAATTTAGACTAACTTAACCATTTATTCCTCAGGCCTCATTCTAGGTCTTTTTCCGTCTGGTTATAGGGTCACTTTGATAACGGCTTCAAGACGAGGAAACGAACTTTGTAAAAGCGTATTTTACAGAATACCGTAGTGCGTCGAAAAATGAACCACTCTGCATATGTTTATCATCAAGAGGAATCAAGTAATTTGTAAGTCTATATACGGTTGTTGTTTAAATTTATAGAAGAATTAAAAAAAGCCCCTAAACCACGTTAGTAAACTTTGTTAACAAAAATATAGACGTAGAATGTTTTAATTTAGTATTTCTTCTCATACTTACATTTTTTTACGAGGGTTGGAAACATCAGAGGTCACATCAACCCTCGGGGTGCCGGTGTTTTTGAAAAAAAGTCCATTTATAAGTATATCGGGTTCGAATTCAGGGCCGCTGGATTCGAACCCGGGTCCTTTACCTTACAGCGACGAGCGCCGTGTCAACGCCTAAACCGTTGCGGCCACCGACACCCCAATACTTACGTTATTAATTAATTAAGCTATAACATATGAATTATGTCCAATTTTAAGCTATTACAATGATTATTTCAGTAATTGCAATGAATATTGGCTATATTATTTAAGATATTTTATTTTTAACTTGTTATATAATTCTTTAATCTTCTTCTTTTTTCTCCTTGATCCATTAGAGGTTATGAGGGCACACACCGACACATCGGACCTTGTTATAAAATTGAACGATAAGATTTATTCCAATCTTTTCATCATCATTTTGTACGACTTTGTTTATTGGTCTATGGTCTTTTAAAATTGGCTAAACCCATCTGTAAGTACTAATTAGTAGTCTACTTAGTAAATTCGATCTGGATTGCATGATTAGAGATAAAAATTAAGGTTTTAGTATAAATATTTGTAGGTATAATTAATTAAGGGTTTAAACAATTCAAAAACTTTTATCATTTTTATGAATTATTTCTCTAGCCTTTATTTTTTAAATAAATCTCATAAAATTATTTTAATATTTGAGAATTAATTAGAAACATATGTGTATTAACAACTATGAATATTATTTTATGTTCAGATACAATTGTGTAGAACATGTTTACATAAATTAAATAACATAAACATTAAATAACATTACCCCAGAATATAAATGCAGAAACTATATTTTTGCCCAAATCTGTAGGAAAATGCTTGAGACAAAAATCATGGGAAAAAGGGTGGCAGTGTGTTGGGTGAAAGGGCATGCAGGTTTATGGCAAAATGAAACGGTGGACGCACTTGCAAAGGAGGCTGCAACATCAGGTCCAACCCTTGACATTAAAATTCCTAAAGATGATGGGAAAAACTTTTTGGAAAAGTTTTGTAGAAATCTGTGGCAAGAAAAATACAACGCAACAAATGTTGGCAATTATTACAGGTCACTGTTCCCTGAGCTCAAGAAAAAACCATGGTTTTCGGAAGGCGATAGCCCAGAAGGAATGTCAAAGGATTTCTATACTACTATTTTTAGACTGAAGACAAAATCATGGCCTATGGGGTAGCTACAAGAAGAGAATCGGTTTGGCATCGTCTCCGAACTGTCCCACTTGCGATTGCCCTTCAAATCCTTCCTACATAATTTTTGAATGTCTAGAATATGAAAATGAAAGAGACAAATTGCTAAAAAATCTGAGCAAAGTCCCAAATATTTCAAAACCAATAAACTTAGAATCTGTTCTAATAACCAGCAACCCATCAGCTTTCAACACAATCTATGGATTTCTAAAGTCCATAAACGTTTCTTTTTGATTATCTTCAAGCATGAAAATTTAGAAGATGAGAAGATGATGGAGCTGAATGAGTGGTGCGCGCGCGCGGCGGGAACCTGGCCCTGGTCGGCCGATCACGCTCGACAGTAAAATGAAAATAGAAGAAAACTTCATGGGTAATATGCCAGCGTAAACCCCCCCCCCAAAAAAAAAAAAAAATGTTTATATAATATTGTTTTTCGTCTTTCTCCGTTCTTATTACGATGCCAAATGCCAAATTTCTCGATTGCGTTTTCTTCGTTCACTGCTCACATGTAGCCGAACAGTGGAATATTATTTTGACAAAGCAAATACTGTGTTTTTAAAAGTTTTTATATTTTATGTATAAATAATGATTGATTTTTATACATACTAGCTATCTCGGATGTTTGCCTCTGCTTCAGTATGACACCTTTTCAAACCGGAATTCAGTCCAAAAAAACTTGCATTGGTCCTTGTCGCGTTATTAACATACAATAATTATTTGAAATTAGTTGAAAGAAGTTTACTATTGTTTCTCGGGCAGGATTTTGCCGCTGGTTAGTTTATGTAGGCAAATGAGGCAATATCTTTGTTAGGGCTTAGATAAGATCGATCCGTATCATAGACATTCACTCAAGCGCGGAGCACTTTTGACAATGGAATTTCCGAAATGCCTGCTCAGGCAAAATGTCCTGATAAATGTGACACCCGAGGCAAAAATATCCACCTGGTAAATTTTATTAACGTCAGGAATGATCTTTTATTCAATTGTCTGGTCTTGTAACATATATTTTTTTATTTGATTCAATTTTTTGTACATATATAATTTTATGAAATGTGTGACTGGCAAAAGATATTGGGGGTTGGTGCCTAATGGCAGGCCCCAAAAATAAATAATTATTTTAGAAAATTCAATTTGATTATGTAAAATTGTTAATTAAAAAATAATAGATAAGTAAACGAGGATTGGATGACTATTCTATCAATAATAAATTGATGAAAGACTCAGGTTTATGGTATAATTTAGCAGATTATATAGCAAACCAGATCCTTCCATTAATTATTACTAGAATAAATGGTAAGAAAAATTAGATGTTTTTTAAATTGAAGAATTTGCATTATTCGCTTATTTAACGTGACTTGATTAGTTGCCTTGATTAATTTCATCAAGATGTCGAGTTTGCCGTGTCAAATTTGACGGATTATTACAACAAAAATCCAAATGGCGCATAAAATTGTTATTCACGGAAAAAAGGCAATGGCAGATACCAATGACAGAGTGAGAGTGTATGATTTTAGTATTAATTAAAATTACAATTAATTAAGGTGTTTAGTTGAGATGAAAAAAGTTAATGGCACGAGAGGGATTCGAACCCACGACCTTCGGCTAGATACGCCGCTGCTCAACCACCTGAGCTATCGTGACCTCGATCCGCTCGGACATCAACTCCCCATCTCGACCCCACCTTATGAGTTTTCCCTCCTTTTGCCATTTTTCAAGTTGAGATGGGGAGTTGATGTCCGAGCGGATCGAGGTCACGATAGCTCAGGTGGTTGAGCAGCGGCGTATCTAGCCGAAGGTCGTGGGTTCGAATCCCTCTCGTGCCATTAACTTTTTTTCATCTCAACTAAAAACCTTAATTAATTGTAATGATTTAATTGGTCAAGCGGACCACGAAATTAGTAAAATTAATTAAAATAGCGACTATACATAATTACTATACAAGTAGTTATTAGTTTCACATATAAAAAGAAATATGATTTTATTCTCTTATATAGCTAGTTCCAATTAAAAAGTAACAATTACATCAAAAAACGCCAAGAAACAAACGGAGAGAGATCGTGTTTTATAAAATTTAACAAACGAGGGAAAGCAAGATTTTTTTTATCTTGAAGAGTTTTGTAAAATATTGAATAACGAATCGAGTAAATATAAGTTTGACAGGCTTTTTCGTTTTCAACATGTGTGACCAGAATATTTAAATTACTTCTTTACTGGCTAAATTGCCTAAATTCACTCAAGGAAACAAAACTAACTTTCGTATAAAACTGTTTAATTGTTTATTAAAGGAAGTGTGTGCCATTAATGGTGTTTTGTAAAAATGAAGAAATTTCAACAATCGGATTTCACCATTTTGACTACTTCTTGCAGGAGGTATGTTTCACAAACACCAAACATTAGAAAATGTCAGTTTAATAATTCAACGTAAGGTAAAATAAGTATTCAAAAATATATTATACCATCAATATTAAAAAATATTTGAAACTAATTTTGTAGACGTCTGTATAGGGTGTCGAACTACTCGTGTTACAAACTTTGCCAGTAGATTCTACATTCAAAACCAACCAAAAAGTCCTAATTAACTATGGTCCTAATCTCAACAGTTTCGGAGTTATTTCACTTTTTCTCGTTTTTTAAGATTTCAACCTTGCTTCAAATAAAAATGATAGCTCAAAAACTAAAAGATTTTGGACGAATCCGTTGAGACCATTGAAAAGTACGTTAAATTTCCAATAAGATGTGATCAATACTAAACTTGTAAACGTTCGGGAAATAAGCGTTTTAGAAGCGTGAACTTAGAAAAATATTTTTTTTTCAAAATTGAAAATCTTTTCCAAACCAAGAGACCAGAAAAATCAAAATTAAAAAACATTTAATAAATTCATTCAAAATTTCCTTAAGTTTTTTATTTTTTATTATTATTAATCTTTCCACCTTACCAATCCTTCAACCGCGGTTTTTTCTTTTCCTTCCAATTTCTTCACCTTTAAAAAAGTAATTAAAAAAGCAATTGCACCTCTAAAAAGAATATTAAATGGAGTACGTCTAAAATTTGCTGGTTTCTAGGTAGGAAATAGTATATTAAAATCACCATAGTAATTTTTCAACTTTGAAAAAAAAATTATTTTTCAAAATTCTGGCTACTAAAACGCCTATTTCACCAACGTTTACAAGTTTAGTATTGATTCCATCTTACTGGAAATTTAACGTGGTTTTAAATGGTATCAACGGATTTGTCCAAAAACTTTCAATTTTGGAGTTATCATTGTTTATTTGAAGCAAGGTCATGAAAACTTAAAAATCAGAAAAAGTGGCATAACTCCGAAACTGCTGAGATTCAGACCATAGTTAATTAGGACTTTTTGGTTCCTTTTCTATTGTAGAATCCACCAGAAATGTTTGTAACACGAGTAACCAAACACCCTGTATATGATTATAAGTTTATAAAATATTCGGCGTCGATAGTCTTAAGCTTTGTCATTGCAGATGCTTATTTGCAGAATCAGAAATATGAATATGAAAACAAATAACAGGAAATGCATGTAATTCAATCGACTTTCTTTATCATAAATTATACAACGAATCATGAACCGGTTTAGCGCCAAAACCCAACGACAAACCGACCCGTCCGACCACCGTCTTACTTCACTTTGACTTTCTAAAGGAAAGTTAAACAATTAGCCAAACAACCTTGCATTTGTATGGTTAGTACGGCTAGATTTACAGTTAATGGAAAATCATAAAACCTATATCTCAACAAGAAATACGTGATAAGAAATAAAACATGTGCAGTAAATAATCAAATTAAGTCGAAATTATAGAAGTACATGACATTTCTCAAAAGAAAATAATCTGCAATTTATATTAAAGTAATGACTATTAATTAATTATTTGAGTCGATTATCTGTGATAAATTGGATCCTCTTGTCTCTAAAATCATAATTTTTGAGCAACATGGGTTCATAAAAAATCAATTTCTTTTAATTTATAACCTTTCAAAACTGGTTTTGAATATTCTTCTCTCTAAATTTACATCTTATGTTATTTGTGAAAATCTGTTGGAATTGTTCTTCTCTTATTTAAATAACAGGTAGCAAATTGTTACAATTAAACAATGTCCACTCTTTCATATTTTATGCTTCTTCAGGTATCTTGAGGCTCTCTTCGTGGTCCACTTTTGTTTTTCTCGACAAGTCAGCAGCTTATTTTGATACTAAATTTCTTCAGGTCAACCTCACTTCTTAGCACATATGGTGCTCTTTGAATGATTTTTCGCTTAATATGTCTAAATGAAGTCATAATTCTTTTTCTAGAATTACCAGATCTACTTAAAAACTTCATCTACTCTATTAATAATGTGTGGTGTTTAGTGACCGTTAGCCAATGATTATTTGGAGATCGTGATGTGCGGTCTGATGTGACGTAGGTTTTAGAAAAACGTTTTCTTTATCGTTCCAACGTTTCGATCTTTATTGAGATCATCTTCAGAATGATCAAAAACAATGAATGACAAGGCTAGAAAATTTTAGGTTCAATCAAAGTATTTGTACTCACTCAAAACAACTCAGTACAAATACTTTGATTGAATCTAAAATTTTCTAGCATTGTATAAATTCAATTTTTTTAAATCTAACATTTTCTAGCATTGTATAAATTCAATTTTTTTAATCTAAAATTTTCTAGCATTGTATAAATTCAATTTTTTAATCTAAAATTTTTTAGCATTGAATAAATTCAATTTTTTTAATCTCAAATTTTCTAGCATTGTATAAGTTCATTTTTTCACATCCTATATGTATTTGTAAAATTTAAACAATGTTTATACATCCCAGGCCCTGAAGATGATCACAATAAAGATCGAAACGTTGGCATGATAAAGAAAATGTTTTTCTAAAACCTACGTCACACCAGACCGCACCTTAAGATCTCCAAATAATCTATTAATAATAAAACTTTCACTAAAATTTATATAATTAAAGATTTAGGAATTCACTCTGTGTATCAATTGTTCCTCAGATACCATATTTCTAAAATTTGCTCTAAACCTTTAAAAACAATTGGGTTTTTAATACGCTGTTCAAAATCTTAAAAATATTGAAATATTTAAACTACTGTTTACCTCTTTTTTTCGACCAATACTTTAATTTTTTTCTATTGTCTGGTTAACACCGCTTTTTTAGGAACTGTATGTGATTTTCGAATTACGATTTTGGTTGCTATGATATCATGATGTCTGAGCATTGATACTCTAGAGGCAGGAAGAACTAGGCCTGACTGGGTGTTTCCTTACAAATTAATAAATAACTTCATCTCAAGTCCTGAACTGCTTTCCGGTTCGATGATAGATAAATACAAAATTCATAATTTTTATTACCATTATTTTTTAAATTATTCAATGTCCCTCATTGCTCCATTAACTACCAGTTTCACTCTTCAATAAATAGTGTTCAGCGAACAGGAAATATACCCAATATACGCTTATTTAATGCTAGTCATGCATATTTAAAAAAAAATAGTTTAAAAAATAAATAAAAATTAAGATAAGAAAGAGAATTTTGATAAGCCTTAGCCATCTTAGCGTGGCAATATTTTTACTTATTTGAATTGCATGATGATTCATATAAATTTTGGCCGTAGAGACAGTCAACAACCGTTGTCGGCAAACGAGTAAAATAAAGCATGGAAAATGTACGGGAACAAGGAGCGGATATTTAACTCGTTAAATTTATCCGAAAGGTAGGGGAGTACCTTAAGGAAGGTATATTATGTGCCTTATTACTTTCAATAATGGGCGACAGCATTAATGCCCCGTCCGAAAATAGCGGCGTTGTTCGGCCCGAGAACACACTTATCCATTTGTTCCGCCCAAAAGTTTAGCCGATAATTTGAAATTAACCACCTCGTGCCATTTGCGTAAATATTTCATTGATCAATATTTTACCGGCTCTGTGTTAAGTCGAGTTGGAGTTTATTTAGGTGAGGCGTAATCGACTGATAAAACGTTTAAGATCTTTATCAGTTGTCTAAAAAACACCTGTTAATCACTATTGACTATCTTGTATTAGCAATTTATGACAAGGGCCCGAACATCATTTACTTGATTTCTGATTTTTATTAGTTTTATCCTATTCATCTATAATTTTTTTCTTAAGTTATTAACCGTTTAGTTTTTTTTTGCCGGATAATTTTTAAATTTTGTGTTAGACTCTCAACACGACATACAAGAATGACACATCTACACGGAAAACAAAAACTTTGAGCTCTGAAGATGATCTCAATAAAGACCGAAACGTGGGCACGATAAAGAAAATGTTTTTCTAAAACCTACGTCACACCAGACCGCATCTCACGATCTCCGAATAATCATTGACTAACGGTCACTAAACACCACACGTAATTTTTAAAGTTTAATGCTTCGGTTTATGACACGACAAAATTGTTCTAAAATTGGTCGGGAACGTGTTTAATCGAGAGCATTTTCAATTTACAAATTCATTCAAATGGACAGAATTTAGTTTCAAACAATAATTCTTTGGGTGTTCTGCGCTTTCAGGTGTTCTGTTCAAAAAAAAAAAAAAAGCGTTAAAAAAGTTAATACTACATTGAGTATTAGAAACAGTTCATAGAGAGCAATATAACATTTCTAAATACAGATTTCATTTTGAAAAGAAATCAACTCTATAAAGTTTTCAAGATGTTGAAACCTTAATTTCATCAGACGTACGACTTGAAAAAAAATTATAATCTACCCAGTTGACCAATTTCCTTCGCAGGACCCGACACTCGCGTTACTGTTGACTTGTTCATTGTTGCATTTATTTAGGGGAGGAGGTTTTGAAAACAGTACAGAAAGAGGAGGACCGGGTGTGACATAGAGATAATGGAGGTCCAGGGCTGTCACTACATCGGCCGGTGGGGTCTGCAACACTTGTCCGCACGAGTGTCATGTCACAATTATCGTAGATCGCTTCTCACCTCATATCTCCTTCCGTTACGCCGATAGGGCACCGTCAGAACGCCCACCTAAAATTAAAGTGTTACTTTTTATGAAACCTACACAAACACTTCGAAATCGTCTCCAGTGATCCGATGTGTCGACGACAGGTGCACAGTTTTAGATTCGTAATGCCACTTAACATACAGTGACAACGATATCGCGTGCTCTTTTCCCTCTTGTCTAAACCTCTAAACATTAACTTTATCTTCACGCCCAACTTCTTTTGACATTTTTCAAATCGGCTGTTTACTTTTTTTTTAAACCGTCCAATATGCACAAACATTTAACATGGCACTATAACAAGCATCTCTTTATTATTTATAAAACTGTAATGGGCAACCGTCTCATTGCTTTGGTTCCAGTAAGGCTACGGTTACTATGGATGCGAATTCCGACGAAATTTTGTTCTGACGGAAATCCTCGTCAGAACAAGGTGGTTACATTGTGGTCGTTTTCTGATAGGGCGTTTCTCCCCCCCCCCACCAGTAAAATTGACGAACTTAATGAGTTTTATTTTCTTGACAGTCCGTTCATTAAGCGCGGTGGGAAAACAGAGCATGTTAACCACTTATTTTCCACAAGCGACGAGAAGGGAAAATTCAAACTTACTTCTAGTCCCTTAAAAAAATGCATATTAGTCCATGTATGTTTAGCGATCATAATTGACCATAAAATTAAAATGGAATTTGAAAAATGGCAAAAAGAGGGAAAATTCGAACGGTTGTAGGTTGAGATGAGTGCGAGGGGATCGAAATCACGATAGGTCAAGTGGTTAGACCAGCGGCGTATTGAGCCGAAGGTCGTGGGTTCGAATCCCCCTCGTGACACTAAGTTTTCGTCTCAACCAAAAACCTTAAATAAAAAGAATTATTCAATAGAATTTAATATAGTCAATTATGACTAACCAAATATGGCTTATTGTTAGTGTTGATTTCTTGAGTAACTTTCTCCTACTTTGGCCGATAAATATCTCTGTTGTGATATTTTTTGTCGTTCATGCCCCACAAACACAGATTTTTCAAAACAAGGTTAATCAGTTTATCTATATCCATGGTAAAATACCAAATCTGTCTAAATTGAAAGTCAGAACGCACGAAAAAATCAAACTGGTTTGAACGTTGGAATGGTTCTGACGACGTCGTGTTCAGACATGCACTTCGCTGCCAAAGTAAACATTGAAAAACAAGTATTTGTTTGTTCGGATGAACTCGTCAGAACAAAATTTCGTCAGAATTCGCATCCATAATAACCGTAGCCTGGCGAACAAATGCATTTCTGTTGTTTTATTTCAAAACACAAAAATCATTTTGATAAAGAAATTATCCCACTTTAACATTTTATTTTACCATTTTATTATAAAACACCTATAAGAAATCAGCGATCATCAACGATCATCATATTAAATATATATAATAATAAAATTTTATTGGAGAAATAAAAGTCTCTAGTATCCCTAAGTTGGCTATCTAAATTAAAGTATCACCCAAAGCCCTCCGCTTGCTTTTTTTTTTCAATAGGACTGGTTTCCTCTTCGAAAGCATTGAATATCAATACAAGTGGACAGAAATTGATTTCCATTCTCTGTTTATTTTTAAAATATAGTACCTCTTCTGTGATATTAATAACTTCTGTTGTGGGAACAATTGATTAACACGGATCCTGCATTCATAATAAACATTGAGGGAATAAATATTTGGCTTAATGAAATATTCCTAAACTGTAAGTGGTATATGCTGTTTTTAAATGGTCTTTAGGACGACCATAACACAATAAAAATTGGGCCATTGTTGCTGAAACTCTTCAAGATGTTTGGCAAAAGAAAATACATACCTGAATAAAAAAAAAAGAAGACTGGCGAACAGAAGATTAGTCAGTTGCGGTAGCGGATTGTTCTGTGAACGAATGAACTGTATAATAAGCGTTCAGTCAACATTAAGAAAGTTACGCTTTCGAAGCTCCGACGGTGAACGATCTCCGCCAAAGCCTACGATGTACCAATGGTCTCTCCGCACAAAACATTATTAGTGTTACACATTGAATAAGAATATCACATATCGGTTGAGACTATGATTGCTCTACAGTGTCCTTTTCATGTGCCACCGTCTTTCTGAAACAGAAAAATATTAAGTAATTAGTTATTTTTTATTTTAAACATGGTATTTTAAAAACTTGTATTGAATTCCTTGAAAACACCTATAAGAAATCAGCCATTTTTTTCTCTGTCTGTTCTTTGAACGGTAAGAGTTAACATTAGCGACAGGCGCAGGCGGACCATTTTGATCAAACAACTATTGTATCGCAATCCAAGCACAAAATGGAAGGAAATTGGAAAAAAGTTGAGGCTTTTAAGAAAGGCAAACCATCTCGAAAACTAAGCGAAATTGTTAAAACACGGTGGAAAAGAAAAAAATCTAGGTAGGCAGAACATATGCAAAAACTATAGCCTCCAAATAATCGATCCTTTCATATACTTCTGTTCCAATCTAAGCAATGACAGTTATATATCTAAATATAACTATCGTAGAGTACTGCTAGGCGATGCCTCAAAATGAGAATGTACAAGTAACTCCTTCGATTTTCTGGAACGGTGGAAGGTGGGTTATTACAAAAAGAGATGGAAATAAGCTAAGGGTCTTGGAAAGTAAGGCGATGAAGAGAATTCCAGTGTACGAAAGATACGACACGGAGAAATTATTGCGGTGCTGGACATTGGTCGCTTCTGGAAATCGAACGATGTCTGGGGCAACTGGTTCGAAAGAAGCAGGGAATGCCCAAGTAGGAAAGGAAAGCTAGATTGGGCAAACGGAAAATTCGGAGGTGATCGAAAGCACGATGGACTGATAGGGTCATGGATAATGGATGTACACGGTTATCAAGAAAAAGTCAACCGTAACAGAGAAACCTGTAAAGGCGTTGTGAAAGAGGTCAAGGGACACTTAGTCCCGTACTGTATACAATTAAAAATTAGGTCTAAAATACGAAAAACCAACACACCAGAAATGGAAATTTATGATACTTTGAGGGTGAAAGAGCTGTGCTAACATTATTTCAAGCTAATTAATCTTTTTATGTAAGGTTTTGGTTGAAATAAAACAGCTAGTGTCACGAGCGAGATTCGAACCCAGACCTTCGGCTCAATACTCTGCTGCTCTAACCACTTGAGCTATCCTAACATCGATCCACTCGGACCCCAACTCCCCATCAAAACCTATAACCTTTCGAATTTTCCCCCCTTTTTGCCATTTTTCAAATGTCGTGTTATTAGGATTCGATTCTTGGCGACATATGAAGTGGCCGAGTGGATCGAAGTCACGATAGCTCAAGTGGTTAGAGCAGCGGCGTATTGAGCCAAAGGTCGTGGGTTCGAATCTCGCTCGTGACACTTGTTTTTTCATGTTTAAACAAATCTTACATAAAATGATTAATTAATTGAATGAAGTAATTTAGTCAATAGACCACTAAATATAATGGATTATTTCAAACCATAAAAGACGCCGAAGAAACAAATACACTCGCCAACCCCGAATAATAATAAATGATGAATTACCTTGCAGACCTCAATACTTAAATTTTTTTTAAAATTGGCATTAATATTGAATATATTGTCTAAAATTTTGTGACAAAATTTCTTGCCTTGGTATTGACAGATTTGATTGACGACGCTTCGGACTTTTCGTCATTTTACGACTGTCTGTCATACTAAAATATTTATTTACTAATTATCTTTTTAAGTAAATAAAAATGGTTAAAAAATAATAAAAAAGATGTACATGGATAAAAAAAACCTCAATGCTTTTCGTGAAGGTTTCGAAATAACCATTTTTATTTTCAGTTCTTCTTTCTATCGGATCTCCGTTATGCTGTTATTAAATTACCTGGGGAATATTCAATTTCGAAACTGTCGTATGGGAAGCGATGACATAAATTCAGAAGTTGTTTTATAAATCTTTCTCCCAGCCCCTTAACCACTGGAGCGTTTCAATACAATTTTTCCCTCTCTTGGGAACTCAAAAATCAACCCCACCCACCCAAAGGCTGTTCATATGCAACTGCTGATTTTCTAGTATCTTCACGATCGGATTTGCCAACGATTCTAAATGGAAATGTCACAATTTACAGTATTTTATCGCACACAGTTCCCCTCGTTGGCGTCTTAATCCCCCTGCGCTCACATTCTTATAGGAATTACAAGATAAAACATTGCGTCTTTCTTAAACCAGGCTGCGTTACTACATAATGAAATAAAATTACTTTTTGCTTAAATTTTCTAATTTAATGCATAATAATATGTATGCGGGGGCGTCGGTGGCTGCAAGGTTTAGTCTTTGACACGCCGCTCATCACTGTAAGGTAAAGGTCCCGGGTTCGAATCCAGCAGCCCTGCATTCGAACTCGACATACTTACAAATGGGCTTTTTTTCAAAAACACCGGCACCCTGAGGGTTTATATGAAAAAAAAAAGTATATGCAACTAGGGATTTTATTATATAATATGAAATAATTATGAATTAACCAGCTATTAAAAACTAACACATTGGAACCACAGAAAGTAAAATGTATGATAGAAGGAGCTATAATAAACATCTTAATTAATCAAATATATGACAATAATCACAAAAGGATTAAAAAAAATACACGAAAAACCGCTGACAAAATAACTTACAGGTCAACCTGGTGAAAATGGTGAAATGCGGAAATGAGTCCCAGGCATAACCATGTAAAGTAGGTAGGTAAATATGACTGATGACAGTCAAGCTAACAAGATCTCACGCAATTCGTTAAAAATATGATTTTTGTTTTATTAGACAATGATATTTTTTAATTACGACCATTATAATTATGCCACATTGAATGCAGGCATTATTTTTGGTGAACTGGAATCTCCGAGTTGTTTTCAGTGTATACGTAAAGAATTGAATAATAAATAGCATAAATAAAATTAACATGAAATAAATAAACAAAAAGAGTAAAATAATAAAAACTTGAAGTTATTGAGAATAAAAATGATTAAATAATTATAACTGAATATATATATAAGTGGGAAGTTTATGTTTATGGGCCAACAAACAGCTGAGGTCATCGCCGGCCCTCTGCGTGTTTTCCATTTTTTTCTTTTCTTTCGCGCATTATTTTGTNTACTCACCCCAGAGTACTCGATATTCCTCGGGGCGTGGTTGAACCCTCTCCACTCTCGCTAATAACTTACTTTTACTCTCCAGACGTCACACACTCACCCCAGAATACTCGATATTCCTCGGGGCGAGGTTAAACCCTCTCCACTCTCGCTAATAACTTACTTTTACTCTCCAGAAGTCACACACTCACCCCAGAGTACTCGATATTCCTCGGGGCGGGGTTTAATCTCCCCTTCCTTTCATGCTAATAAATTACATTCATTCCATTAACATAAAGTCAAACACAGACACAACACAAGCACATAAAACTATATTCATTTAAAAATCCCTATAGCCCTGAGGTACAGGAACAGCGATCTGTGCCCGCTGCCGTGCCTCAAGACTACGCACAGATCAGTTGATATGCCAAAATATTGTCCATATACATCAAGACTTCTGCACTTGAAGAGGTGCTCGACCGTTATTCTATCCTTACATAACGGGCACCTACGCGGTCGCTTTCCGGCCAGAAGGTGCCCGTGCATTATTCTCGTATGACCTATGCGTAGTCTTGTCAGTATGGCCTTTTCCCTTTTAACTGTAATTTAATTATAACTGTAGTTTTGTATAAGTGATTAAGCTGACACTTCATTTCTAATAATATTTAGTGTTATATTTGATTCAATAAATAAATACAAAATGATACTTAAATTTGTAATTTCAGAGATTTTGTTTATGTCAAGAATGTCTATTTATACTTTCTATTTTGCATAATGAAATTTTCTTTCTGTTATTGCTGATAAAATTGTAATATGTTTCTTTAGCAAAATAGAAGGCTAATAATGTTACCACATTTTTCTAAATTTGTTTATAAGAACAAAAATGATCATCTTATTGTATCACGTTTTAAGAAGATAGGAGACGTTTGGTGACTGAAAAGCAAAGCGAGAATAAGTGGATACAAACATTTAGTCGTTACAACACGAGTTGTACTGTTTCAATAGCTAGTAAATGATTGTTATGGTAGTAAGAATACTAGAAAGCGGGGTTTGGGTTCCCCAGGCACTGCAGCCTACTTGTTTATTGTACATTCCTAGTTCCTTAGTTCAGAGCAATCGACTCAATACTTCTTCTTAGAAGTATGTTACAGTTTCGTTCCCTAAGATTTTTTTTGGATTCGGTTAAATCTTCATTGCTTCCCATTCGAAGATGATATGGGTGGCTGTTTCCTCCTCCTCATTACATAATCTGCAGGTAGGATCATCGCTGTATATGGCCATGGTGTAACTTTACTGTGTCTAGCGCCGCTAGAGTTTATCCACTTCTCCTTTTGTTTTGTCTGGATCCATTTTGCGATGGAGGATTTTATATTTGTTTTTGTTATCCCAAATACAGGTTCGGGCTTATCTATGGTCTTGAAGATCCTCCTCTGGCCAGTCTGCTTTCTCTTTAACCAAAATTCCTCTGTGCCCTGGCATCCAAGATATCATCAGGTTGTCGTTTCCCCAGGTTTGGAGATTTTGGACGCATTCACTGACTATTTTTGATGTGATTTTTTTACATACTAATGCTTTAATGGCTGGTTGGCTATCAGATCTTATGAGGATTTTTTTTTGCCAGTGTAACCTCTTTTAAGATTTTCCAGGGCACAAGCATTGATGGCATTTATTTCTGCTTGAAAGACCGAAGTGTGCTTCCCTAATGAGTTTGTTGATGTTTTGGGCTTGTACAGAAAACGCCCGATCCGGTTCCTTCGTTTGGTTTGGAGCCATCATTGTATCTGATGCTCTCTTGAGTTCTTTCTTTCATTTATAGTCCGTTGAGACTTTATACTATGTTGTAAAGAATGTTTTCGGGATCATATAATCAGCCCTCATTTCTAAGAATAGACGTCTGATTTTGTTAATTATGGTTGTATGCCCGAATTGTTTAGTTCCTATCCAATTTGATTGTTTGTGAAGCCTAAATGAGCTTTTCCTAGCCTCTCCTTGAATAAATATTTCCAGTGGAGGTAGGCTTAGCAGAGTTTCTAATGCACTTGTAGGACTTGTTCTCATTGCTCATGTGATACATAGGTTTGCTAGTCTTTGTATGCTGCCTAATGATTGACTAACTACTTTTTGTTGAGCTTTGGTCCACCAGACCCATAGGTTACATAAAATGAATAAATTTAATATTAAGTTACGATTTCAAAGTAATATAAAAAGTACTACATATTATACAATTCATTAAATTCACTAATTTCGTGGTCCGCTTGACCAATTAATACATTACAATTAATTAAAGTTTTTAGTTGAGATGAAAAAAAGTTAATGGCACGAGAGGGATTCGAACCCACGACCTTCGGCTAGATACGCCGCTGCTCTACCACCTGAGCTATCGTGTCGTCGTCGAGAATCCAAACCGATTACACGACATTAGAAAAATGGCAAAAGGAGGGAAAACTCATAAGGTGGGGTTGAGATGGGGAGTTGATGTCCGAGTGGATCGAGGTCACGATAGCTCAGGTGGTAGAGCAGCGGCGTATCTAGCCGAAGGTCGTGGGTTCGAATCCCTCTCGTGCCATTAAATTTTTTCATCTCAACTAAAACCTTAATTAATTGTAATATATTATACAATACTAGCTTAACTTCAAACTTAATAATCTAATATTACAACTAATATATGCACATGGATTATGATGATGTTTAGAATGACTTAATCTTCATCAGACATTCTCATCATTTAGTTTTTCAATTGTCACCAATAACAGTTCAATTGGACTCCTATTTATGAAAATGATGTACTGTTTTTCTGATTTTGTCGATTTTAATCTTTGGTGTGTTGGAATTATGCAACTCTTGGGTAAATTTTCGAAAAATGTTTCAATTTTCTATCTATCGTTTGTTTTGTTTATCTGCTAGTTATACAACGGGAGGCAGAATTAAACGGTTGTTTGCTCTGATCGACTTTCGTTTATCGTATGCCGGTGACAATAAACAATGGTTATCCCAATGACGTCTTATCTTAAGTTCATACAATGTAAAAAAAGAACCGTTATACACAGTGTTGAACGATACCGTACGTTTAAATTCCCTACAATACGATGAACAAACGGTAGAAAACTGGGGCGTGAAATATGGCCGGGAAGGAAAGGAAAATTCTCGAAAATAGAATTTCCAGTTAATATATTCACTCGTTGGATATCGTGGAACGGTGAACTGGCCGAGCCGGGCCTTCTATTAATTCTTCCCTCGAAAGAGAAAGTTTTGATATAGTTTCATGCGATTTTCCTGTGCAGTACGGGTTTATTGGCCATTCGATTTCCTCGCCAACCCTAAAAACAGGGGAAAGTTGTAGGCCCGTTTGAATTTATAGAAGGGCAGAAGCAAACGTGCCCAGGTGCACCCGATCAAAAACACACAGTGTTTTTACAGTTCTATCGACGTATCGAGGCATCGTGTATTCACAACCGACAATAACTCCAGTCAATTTTTCTAATATTCATCACTGGTCTAGACTTTGAAGATGAAACTAATGATGACAATCGGCTTGCAATCGCTTCAACTCATTATCTTTAATGAACTTTTGGGGTCTGCGCTCGAAGGCATGATAATGCCTTATTATATTTGCTTAATGGTTTATAGTAGATATGCTTTAAAGTATCAAATTTAGCCATAAACGGTCCGACGTACAAAACCACAAACATAGTTTTCAGTCATTAAACTCTAACAATTCTAAAAGTGAACACATTTAAACGTAAAATTATGAAACACATTGTGTTTCTGATTACTGATTTGCAAATGCCCAAATAAGCACAGGCATGTAAATTCACAATTGAGCCTAACATTTCTTGTTGCAGGTTTTGTAATTAAAAATAAATTACTGACAGGCCACAAGAATCACCCTCTCTGGCTGTCGGCAGCCCGAGGGTAGACCTTGGGGTCTTACTCTTCTAGCCGCCAAGTTACCCTGCTATCCTGCTTATTGTATGATGACGATATCGTTCTCTTAGCAAGCGTACACTACAAAACATGATTAGTAATGATGATTAGTATCAGCTGTGGAACCTAACTCTTAACTTAGAAAACTCAAAAAACGACTAGCACGCAATGAAAGGTCGTTTTATAGTAAAAAAATTAATAGAGGTAGTGTATCTGGGATTGACGGTTACCCCTCAGATTTCGTACTAATTTCATTTCAATGAAAAACTGACTGTATGTAAACTAAGCATAGGTTTTACTTGGAATAATCTCACAAAAAATGATCGTGTTCCTTTAAATGTAAAATAGTTATTCTTTTTATCTAAGGTCTTGGTTGAGGTGAAAAAGCTAGTGTCACGAGCGGGATTCGATTATAATTAATGCGTGTTTCTTAATGACCTATTTTTTCATTATTTGTTGAAGTCTTGAGGAGCGGTCAAGAATGAGGTAGTTTAGAAACACCTTTTTTATTTTTACTGACGTTTCGACCTTTATTCGGGTCATGTTCAGGCAAAATCTTTGGAAAAAAAGGTGTTTTTCTAAACTACTTCATTCTTGGCCGCTCCTCACGACTTCAACAAATTATAATTAATTGAAATAATTAATATGGTCAATTATAACCAATAACATATATTAATTAAAGTAAAATGTGTTTGATTCTGTAAGCCGAGCTGTTATGTGCTACGAGGCACAAGTTAAGATGGGGACCACTCTGTAGTAAAGAAATTACAAAAATATTTTTATAAAGATACTGTTTTCTCTTCCCACATGTACACCAGATTACTTAGTTTATTTGGAAACAGATCGACTCCCTCCCTCTTATTAAAACTTTCGGCTTCACATTAGCTATGTAAATAAAGTATTGGCACAGAAACGATCCTCTCTTAAAAATAATTAGTAGATTTTATTATAACTAGAAGAATCGGCTTGTTCTATGATAATGCAAATGAAAAAAAGTAATTATGTAAATGAACTACTAGAAAAAGTTAACGTTTTATGGCAAATTTATATACAGGGTGTTCGGCTACTCGTGTTATAAAATTAACCAGTAGATTCTAAATTCAAAATGGGAACAAAAAATCCTAATTAACTATGGTTCGAATCTTAACAGTTTCGGAGTTATTTCACTTTTTCTGATTTTTTAAGATTTCACTAGCTTGCTTCAAATAATCAATGATTACTCCAAGACTAAAAGGTTTTTGACAAATCCGTTGATACCATTCAAAACTACGATAAAATTCCAAGAAGATGTGATTAATATTAAACTTGAAAACGTTAGTGAAATAAGGGTTATAGTAGCGAGAACTTTGAAAAATATATTTTTTTTTCAAAGTTGAGAAACTTACTATGGTGATTCTAAATTATTACTTCCAAACCTAGAAACCAGCAAATTTCAGAAAACGTACTCAATTTAATATCCTTTTTAGTGGTGCAATTGCTTTTTTAATTATTTGTTTCAAAGATAAAGAAATTGATCGAGCAAAAGAAAAAAAATTAGATTGGTAAGATGGGAAATTTAAAAAAATACTTAAGGAAGTTTTGAAAGAAATTATAAATCTTGGTTTTTAATTTGGGTTCGAAATCAACGTAGTGAACGTGTTTACGGATTTACTAACAGGATTTACTACGGATTTACTGCAACTTTGATTAAAGGATTATTGTTTTATTATTCTCCTGAATAAAGGAGTTTTAAGATTCAAACGTTTTTAGTTATCTATGTGATGTCTTGTTAAATGACTACTTTTTTAATGAAGAGTACGCTGATGTACATCTTATGTTCGGGTTTTGCAGGTTTTATGCAACGGCAGCGCGTCGAAAGGGTGCGGAGGGTGAATAGCATTTAGAATAAAAATTTTAAAAAGTTTAATAAATTCATTTAAAATTTCCTTAAGTTTTTATTTTTATTAATTACCTTTCCACCTTACCAATCCTTCAACCACTGTTTTTTTCTTTTCCTTGATCAATTTCTTCATCTTTGAACCAGTAATTCAAAAAGCATTTTCACCACTAAAAAGGATATTAATTACATATATTATTAATTAAAAGGAGTATGTTTTCTGAAATTTGCTGGTTTGTAGGTTTATAAGTAGTAGTTCAGAATCATCATAGTAAGTTTTTCAACATTGAAAAAATATTTCAAAGTTCTCGCTACTAAAACGCCTATTTCACCAATGTTTACAAGTTTAGTATTGATCACAACTTATTGGAAATTTAACGTCGTATGAACGAATTTATCCATAATTTTTTAATTTTGGAGTTATCATTGTTTATTCGAAGCAAGGTCGTGAGATCTTAAAAAATCAGAAAAAGTGAAATAACTCCGAAACTGTTGAGATTCGGACCATAGTTACTTTTTGGTTCCATTTTGGATGCAGAATCTACTGGTAAAGTTTGTAACACGAGTAGCCAACACCCTGTATTTCTAGAAGCGCAGCCAAATTCTATGTTGTATATAAAATGTCAAAGAAATTATGATGGTGGAGTGAGTGCAGTGTTCAATCCTTTTTTAAAAAAGATAGTTCCTTCTCACAGTACGTTATTTTCCAACGATCAGGTTTTTTAGCCCTTAGCTTAGAAGAAATCTTTGAACCTGATGATGAGCAAAGGGCTCGAAATCCGGAATCTTTTTTAAAAAAGGATTAAAATGTCAAATGTTCAGCACAGCGAACATAATTATATGAATAATAAAAATAGGAGGTATTTTATGGCTACAATATATAAGATTAGGAGTGAATTATTGCAACTTAATATCTCAGTGGGTAGACCTCAGGATCGGCAGAAATCTGCCCTGTGTAATATGGGTACTATTTAAAACATGTAATTGCCCAGTCTTTAAATACTATCGTAAAAGGTGTTTCCAAAAACGAAAAAAGGAGTGGAATTTATTAATTATATGAATGGTACCAACTGGGAAAATTTACGTGCTGCAATCATATAGTTATAGAAAATTTTTAATTCGAGATTCTTCCATCACCCTTTACAACTGCTATATAACTAACCTAATTGAGGGTCGATGGGTAGTCAATATTCCGCTATCGGCTTTTACACACTACACATTCACGCCAATAAATTCATTCACTTTAAACACCATGATTCAATATTCATTATTCAATTAATATTTAGTAATTAGAATTCTTAAATAAGATATAATATCAATGCAGTATAATGATTTTATGGATTAAAAAAACTAAGTAGTGAGAGCAAGGTGGATGAAAGGATTGTAAAGTAGATTTTCCTGTAGGAGTGTGTTGTGCCGGAATCGTCCTAGCTTTACAGTGTTCCCTTTACAAAGCTAAGTGGTTCTTGGCGAACTAGGCCGTCTGTTTGGCGGTGGTGGCCTTTTGGTAGGTAAGTGAGGATCAGTGTATCCAACGCTAATTGCTACCAGCTGACTCTGGAACGGCCAGTGAATTATTGAAAGGGCCGGCCTCAGTTTCTCTCTTGGGGCACCTGTCCGGACCGCCCGGCCTCAAACTTGTCTCTCTTACGGCCAAAATCCATTATTGTTAAATTGAAACTGGCCCTCTCATATTTAAACACACAAACGGTTCCCTCATCTGTCGGTGTCCCATCGACGTGGACGTGTTAAAAACTTTTATGCGAAATGCTACCCCTTTTCCCGGGCGTGTATTGTTGGGGTGAGCGGTTGGGTTAAAAGTTGAACGGCGTTGTACCTAATTGCAGGATGAAACAGGGTTGTTTACAATCCACCTTAAAAAGTCACTTGTCATAAATTTTTCTCAAAGGGGGTAATTAAATTATATAATTTTCTAAATTATAACTTATACATAAATATGACCAAAAATGATCAATACATTCGCAATTATATAATTTTCCAAATTATAACTTATACATAAATATGACCAGAAATGATCAATACATTCGCAATTATATACTTTGCCAAATTATAACCTATACATAAACATGACCAAAAATGATCAATACATTCACAATTATATAATTTTCCAAATTATAACTTATACATAAATATGACCAAAAATGATCAATACATTCGCAATTATATAATTTTCCAAATTATAACTTATACATAAATATGATCAAAAATGATCAATACATTCCCAATTATATACTTTGCCAAATTATAACCTGTACATAAACATGACCAAAAATGATCAATGCATTCGCAATTATATACTTTTCCAAATTATATCCTATACATAAACATGACCAAAAATGATCAATACATTCGCAATTATATAATAATTTTGTATTATATAATAACAAGTTTGTAGCTTTTCTGCAGTTTCACGAGTATATCTGTTTGCTTTCTTTAAACATTTTATTGTTTTTTGTACATTTAAAATTTAAGAGGATCTGTGATTCAGTAAAGAAGTAATTATTTGGTACAAATGAAATTGTGACATTTCTCTGTGTAGTTGTATCATGATGATGCCGTTTTGTCGTTACCGATCGTCCTGGTCCGTCCGTACTCACTTTGCCAAGGACCTCGTATTACCATGTAGAAACTCAACTTTTTAAAGAATGGAACATGACAGGAGCTCAGCATTTCAAACTGGAAAGCCGTTTCGTAAACTCATAGTGCAGAAACTCGAATTTATAAAATACCAGATATAGAAGTAATTTTGAAGAACGAACGATTTTCATGATAGAAATACATTAAAGTTGGATATTTTTTAAAAGAGAATGCAATTATCATCAAGGATAAATTAATTTCTTCATCAATAATTTGCTACACGTTACTCAATGATCAAAGATTAAAAATATCTGTACGACTCGATACAAGTTAAATCATAATTAGACTGTCATGTCGTGTTACTTAAATTCCAATAAACTGTCAGTGTAAACTGCCGCCCCGTTCATGATTCTACATTTATATTATATTCATGATTGGTTGAATCACTAGGAGTGAGCCCCTTTTGGGTACCCTTGTGTTGCGGCTAATGTAAAGTTTTTACCGTAATTTCTTTACATAATTAAAAAGCTATTATGGCAGACATTTGGCTCGTCTGACTGACGCTGAACAGTCGCCCATTTTCGTAAAATTATTCTTACATCTAAACTGTCCATCTCCGGCTCATTAAATTGACATTAACCTTCTGAGAACGCGCTGTTTTTGTAATAACCTAATCAAGGAACAAGATAGCAACTTCTAATAATAAAGCGTTTTGTCGACATTTGTGTATCACCTAAATGTATTTCTTAAAGAAATATTTCATTTAAAGGCTTAATACAAGAAGCGTCGGAGGCCACTGACACAGTCCTCATCAATTTAAGGTAAAGGTCGAATGCAAGGTCGCTTGATTGATGAGAATTTTTTCAAAAACACCAGCACCACGACGGTCCTATTTGAATACCCTCGTAAAAATTTACTTACCTATATACTAAAATTATCATAATGTGGGGAAGGTAAACGCTTTAATTCAACGATAAAATTTACATCAGGCAAGAACATACTACCAAATGCGGTTAAGTAAAACAGCCGAAATACAAGATTAAGCATATAAATCCATTATTTTATTGGTCTATTGACCAAATTACTTTATTAAATTAATTAATCATTTTATGTAAAGTTTTGGTTGAAATACGCCGCTGCTCTAACCACTTGACCTATCGTGACCCAACTGGTTAAAGCAGCGGCGTATTGAAGGTCGTGGGTTCGAATCCCGCTCGTGACACTAACTTTTTCATTTCAATGAACACCTTACAAAAAACGATTAATTATTAACAAAGTTGAATTAAATAGACTATTGTGTAAATATAAAGTTATGGCGTTAACGTGTATTCATATTATAAATTGAAGCCATTTCACGGCTGACAGAATGCTAAACCCGCTTGGCATACAAGTTTTGCCGAAGTGTATCGCAGTAAATAACGGCTCACTGCTTGCAATCGTAACATCTTATTTGTGTTATTTTGGAAGAAATAATAAGCTATCGTGACTTCGATCCACTCGGATACCAACTTCCCATCTCAATCTGTAACTTTTCGAATTTTCCCTTCTTTTTGCCATTTTTCAAATGTCGTGTAATCAGGATTCGGTACTCGCCGATATATGAAATGGCCACGGGAAGTTGTTAGTGAAGTTTACTTCCGCTTATTTATTAAATTCATTTAGTGGTTTGATCAAATTAGTTCTTTCAATTAATTAATCCTTTTTATGTAAGGTTTTCGTTGAAATGAAAAAGCAACAATTGAAAAATGGCAAAAAGTAGGGAAAATTCGAAAGGTTATAAATTGATTCACTATTTTCGTGGTCCGCTTGACCAATTAATACATGACAATTAATTAAGGTTTTTAGTTGAGATGAAAAAAAGTTAATGGCACGAGAGGGATCCGAACCCACGACCTTCGGCTAGATACGTCGCTGCTCTACCACCTGAGCTATCGTGACCTCGATCCACGCGGACATAACTCCCCATCTCAACCCAACCTTATGAGTTTTCCCTCCTTTTGCCATTTTTCTAATGTCGTGTAATCGGTTTGGATTCTCGACGACAATTGAAATGGCGACGGAGAGCTTTAGTGAAGTGTACTTCATTTTTAAATCATTAATTCACTAATTTCGTGGTCCACTTGACCAATTAATACATGACAATTAATTAAGGTTTTTAGTTGAGATGAAAAAGATGAAGGTCGTGGGTTCGAATCCCTCTCGTGCCATGAACTTTTTTTCTTCTCAACTAAAAACCTTAATTAATTGTTATAGATTAAGATGGGAAATTGGTGGCAAAGTTTAGCCTAAGGTCATGGGTTCGAATCCCGCTCATGGCACTAGCTTTTTCATTTCCTTACATAAAAAGGATTAATTAATTGAATTAAGCACATAGTACATTTTGGTTGATTTACTTTCAGTCACTAATGCCTGAAAATTTTCATTCGCTTCAGCTCATTACGAGAAATTTCCTGACCGAATGATTCTATGTTTTTGTAAACCGCAACATAAGATCGTCTGTAACTAAAGAACGCTACGTTCAGACCACCTCAAAATTAAATGAATTGGAATTGATCAAAAAGCATACAACTCTAGACTTGTATATACGAATTACCACTTATTCCGGTCCATGGCTCAATTGTTGCAGAGGTTAACATTCACGAATATGTCATGTCAGGTTCTTTCTCTATGAAACCTTGGTATCAGATGCTGATCTTATATTGACGAACAAGTCAGATAATGAACAGATCTTAGTTACTTAGTAGTTTTTTAAAATTTAAATAGGTACTACCAAAAGTGAAGTCTTTTCACCCCCCACTCATTGTTATGACCCATGGGGTATTTGAAATTCCGCCTTTGGCCTGGCCTTATGTTGTACATTAATATTCAAAATAATTTATTTACAAATTTCCTATATTACGAGATATTGTTGACATACAGAAAACCTATTGGTGAATAGTGGATTTTTGTCGTTGTGACGTGAAATGCTTAAGTTGATGAGCTATTTAAGTATCAATATTATAAAAACCATATAAGTTAAATAAGATTGCAAGGTTGGGTGAATTGATCAACGTTGTTTGCCGTGGGCGGTGTTATTATGAAGGAAAATCCTAATGTCGTGCCAAAGTTCACAAACACGCCATGTTCCGCGCGATCATTACACCATGAAAAGCCTACCGCGGTTAATAAACTTGTTTCAGATCAAGTAAATATATTCCGTACACCAATTTATGTGACAGAAGTCTCACACGCTACTGCATTGATCAACAGCATCCGTTGCATCGGATCGTATAAATGTGAATGGATATTTGCTCTTTGACGGCGCGTAGTTAACAAAGGAAAATGGTCTAATCGTTATATGCTTTGTTTTACTTCAGTATTGGTTTCTACTGTTGAAATCTTTTGTCAACAATGGACGATGGATTCAAAATGATTTGGTTAATCCATATTCCACATCATGTACAAGGTATGTGTTAAGCATAAAAGTATTACTCACTATACTTATTAATATAGACATAATTTAGATTTATTTTCATTTGGTTGGAAATTTTTTCACATCGTCTAAAACGAAATATCGAGATAAAATCCTTCCATCAAGATGCTAGTACAAGGTAGTGTTTTTTCTTTTTTAGGTGGATAATAAAGTTAGAAATGTACCATGGGGAAAAACAAGGAATTAAATAAAAAGCTGGTCTTGATGTAGGGATTGTTTAGCGAAAGAGATGACACTCGGCCGTAATCCGTTGGTTAAAGAAAAGTGAGCCCAAACAGGAAGATAAGCAGATGCTTTCGTAGATGGCAATGCCGTGCTGTCCGAAGTTACTTTATCTGCAGATTGTCACCCAACCAAATACTTCTTTTTCTCTACAATATAACTAAAAATTCCTTATCCATTCCCAGACAGGAAGCCAGTTTCTTCAATATATCAACATTTATAATTATTTTTTTTAAAATTATTCTATGAAAAGTGGAGTAGTAAACTTAAAATCGCTTTTTCGTTGTTTGCATGAAGTTACCTTCTACAAAGCGGCTGGCTCATGGCATTTTTATTTTTTTACGAGGGTTTTTCAATTGCGAGGTATGAACTCTCGTGGTTCCGTTGTTTATGAAAAAAATAAATAAAAGCATTGTAAGTTACCTCCCCCACAAAATTATAGACCACCCTTAATTTTTTTCAATAATCA
Organism: Cimex lectularius; assembly: GCF_000648675.2. Classification (NCBI taxonomy): domain Eukaryota; kingdom Metazoa; phylum Arthropoda; class Insecta; order Hemiptera; family Cimicidae; genus Cimex; species Cimex lectularius. The sequence goes on from NW_019392657.1 coordinate 1,746,726, forward strand.
TATTTCTAGAGATCAAGACGTTATAAAATTATAATTTAGGTTGTAAAAATTTTCAAATAATAATTAATTAACAATGTTTTAGTAATAAACAGTATTTCTGTAACAAACAACAAAAATAGCCATAAAAATTCAACGCGACAAAATTATAGAACAGTTCTTTATTTTTAAGCGTATTTATTAATATACATTTTTCATTTACCTAAATCAGTAGTGCGTTGGTCCTCCTTGGTTCTCCAAGACTTTTTGAGTCTTTTTGAAGAGATTTGAACAGTTTCTTTATGTATTTTTATCGGATGTTGTTTCACCTTTTCTACTATGCAGACTTTCAGTTCCTCTGTGGAGTCAAACCGCTTCACTTGTGCACAGCTCGACTCAGCTCTCCCCAACAGTTTTCAATAATATTTTGAGAAATTTTTTTACTCCAGGTGTGAACAGTGGTGTTGTCATAATGAAAGATGAATCTTCCTCTTGTCAGCTCTTCACCTCGTTCAACAATTGGTTCATTAATCATTTCTATATATTTTTGTGCATTCAGTTTTCCTTAACAAAATTTTAATACAGTTTTCCCATAGTAACCAATCCCAGCCCCATGACACCACGTCTACCAATCTGACGTCGGCTCAACAGTTCTTTTTCCGAATATATCGAAATAATATCGAAATCTATCAGGACCATCCAAATTAAAACGTTTTTCTTCGCTAAAAGTTATTTTTCTCAAACTCTTTTTCCATGAAACGTGTTCAGTGGCGAATCGCTGCCTATTGCTTTTTTGGGTTTTTGGAATAGGGGGGTTTGGGTTTGAGTTTCATCGGCTTTAAATGGAAGGCTCTCTATAGGATGCGTTGAATATTTCGGACATTCGTGGAAACTTCAGCTTGTAAGAAAATTTCTCTCGCTGAATTGGCGGTACTCTTCTTCCGGCCATAATCATCCATAGCATAACGAAATTTCATATTGCGTGCCTACTTTTATTCAAAGTTCGTACAATTTTTGAAACAATAATTTTTTCCCAAACAATGTATAAATAACAGCTTTTCCACTGATCGATAGCGCTTTTCATCTTGGTATTGTAAAAGTAACAAAAAGTGAATATATTGTTTAAGAAGTGGACACAGCACTCAACACTAAATGAAAGATGATTTTCGCAAGAGACTTAGATAAACACTGAAAATATAAATATTGATATTATAAAACCAAATATTCGTAAACAAAAAACCAGAGAGAATGAAAGAAAGATTATAACTGTACTTTTGTAATTAATGTTTTTTTATGTTTTGGTTAAATTTTAATATTTCGTACAACTAATAACGAACAAAATGTGGGGTGGCATATAATTTTGTCGGGGAGTTTATGCCTAAATTTAAATATGGTAATGAAAGCCGTAAATCATTGAAAAAGCCGGTAGTGATAAGCTGTTTCCAATGATACCATCAGACACAAATTAAAAACCAAGGTGGTTTAGTATTCTCCCAGTCTTCTGTGAAACGATAAAGTTGATTTATTTATTGCTTACAATAATTGTAAAACACAGCAAAGAGTTTGACAATAGAAAAATCGAAATAAGTAAAACCGTAAAAAAAGATTTAACGTAATAGGCAGATACTATAAAAATATTACAAATTTATGACTTTATAAACAAAAATAATAAAATAATTTATAAATAACCAGCTTTTTACATTATATGGCCGAGCTAACTGAAGGTGAAAATTGTGCATTGTGAAGAAATGGAAAAAATGAAAATTTAAAGACAACTGTACAATATTCTTGTGGAAAAACATCAACAGGAATGAAAGAAACTGTTACAATATTTGCAACTTAATTATAAAATTTAGAGAGCAGAGTATCTATTTTTGAAAATAAGGCCAACAAATTTAAAGAAGAAAGTGATATCTTTAATTCAGATTCGTAGAGGAAAAAATGTGAATGTTAATATGTTTAAAAAGTATATTTCATCTCGAAAATACAAGTTAAAGTACTAGCTAACATGCATGTTATTTTTTATTAAGACATTTTTCTTAACCTGCAATCGTACCATAAAATTACAAAATTTATTTTAATTCGTTAAGGTTATAATACGCGAAATGATTTTATAAAAACAAAAAATATGATGCACCAGATTCTACTACAATAACTACTACAAGACAAAAATGGGTTAGTGGTAGTATTTTCCTCTAAAATTTATGTAATGCAGCCAGAAGATTAGAAATATTAAGACTGAATTGTGATCATAATTTTGTAATTGTATGTATTACATAATGTAACTATGCGCTTTATTCGAAGTTAACGGCTTGCACGGCTCGTACAGAGTTAATGTGACATAACATACATAACTATACAGGTACATATACCAATGTTATATAAAAACAATATTTGTCTGTAAATAGTTTATTATTTCTTCCAAAATTACTCAAATAAGATATAACGATTGCAGACAGTGAGCCGTTATTTACAGCGATACACTTCGGCAAAACGTGTATGCCAAGCAGGTTTAGCATTTTGTCAGCCGTGAAATGGCTTCAATTTATAATATGAATACACGTTAACGCCATCAATTTATATTTACACAATAGTCTATTTAATTCAACTTTGCTAATAATTAATCGTTTTATGTAAGGTATTGGTTGAAATGAAAAAGTTAGTGTCATGAGCGGGATTCGAACCCACGACCTGCAATACGCCGCTGCTCTAACCACTTGAGCTTTCGTGACCCAACTGGTTAGAGCACCGGCGTATTGTGGGTTCGAATCCCGCTCGTAACACTAAATTTTTCACTTCAGCCAATACCTTACATAAAAAGATTTTGAAAGAAGTTATTTGGTCAATCGGACCTCGAAATATAATGGATTTGCTAATAATGTAAAACAAAAATTTGCATTGATGCAATTGTAAGAGTTTGGTTAGTTACTATTAATTAGCAGGCGTTTGAGGGCGAATCGTTGTTATTAGATGCTTTCTAAATTGACAAATGTACAAAGTTGAAAAGGCCGAGGGGTCGAGCCGCTGGAGTTGGGACTTAAGTAAGTAGAATTTGTGAGTTTTAGGTGAAAAAGTTGGGCAATTAGCTCTCCGTTGAAAGGAAAGAGGTGGAGGAGTCTTCTGTCGGGTATCACTCTTAGTTTGCACCTTGGTTCCTTTGCGGCCTCGACGGAGAAGGATTTCTAAAAGTCATTTATTTGCCAAGTCTAAAAAAATGTTTATTCCTCCCTTGATAATAGTTCTGAGCTTTGTTGTTAGCTTGATTATTAAAATATCAATGAATAAAATAATTAGTACATTTATGTATTAATTAAATTTCCAAAACATAATATGCACTGATATAAAATATTGTCGATTATTAAAAAGGATGGTATTCGTAACTTGACAAACTTGTAAATCATTTCAATATGAACTTTTTTCTTAAAAAACAGCTTGAAAAAAAACCCTTCAAACTTTCATCGTTTTTCTTTTTTAAGGTATGAATTAAAAAGATGGGAAAAAACGTTTGGAAAATCTTTTGTTATTTATTTATTCATGGCTAAAAAGTAAAGTACTTTGTGATTTGATGATCTGCCGCCGTTATTTACAATAATGACCATCGCCACAACTTGAATGCAAGATGGTTTAGCATTCTGTCAGCCGTGAAATGGCGTTCGATCAATAAATTCACGATAACACCATCACTTTATATTTACACAATAGACTATTCAATTTGACTTGGAGCGTGATGGAACGGCAAAACTCAACTGCGCATGCGCCCGCCAATTTGCTGGCGGTTTGGATGCGTGATGGATCAGACCAATTTTATATACCATGTACAAAAGGGCATTTTTACACTCCTTAAACAGAATATTGCTCTACATCTATGGGAAAGTTTAACTATGCACTTTATTCGAAGATAACGGCTTGCACGGCTCGTACAGAGTTAATGAGACATAACATACATAACTTTATAGGTACATATAGCAATGTTATATAAAAACAATATTTGCCTATAAATAGTTTATTATTTGTTTCAAAATGACTCAAATAAGATGTAACGATTGCAGGCAGTGAGCCGTTATTTACAGCGATACACTTCGGCAAAACTTGTATGCCAAGCGGGTTTAGCATTCTGTCAGCCGTGAAATGGCTTCAATTTATAATTTAAATACAAGTTAACGCCATCACTTTATATTTACACAACAGTTTATTTAATTCAACTTTGCTAATAATTAATCGTTTTGTGTAAGGTACTGGTTGAAATGAAAAAGTTAGTGTCACGAGCGGGATTCGAACCCACAACCTTCAATACGCCGCTGGTCTAGCCACTTGAGCTATCGTGACCCAACTAGTTAGAGCAGCAGCATTAACGAAATAATCAAGGTTGCACTTCTGTCAGGTATTCATATAAGATCCAATACGAGTTGTAAAATGCTTAAGGTGTTAAAACTTAAACAAGGACCTAGACGATAAGGCCGAAATGGCGAAACGTCAAGTCTCCAACAAAGCCTCGGATGAAGTGGAAGTTCCTTAAGAGACTTTAAAGGTTGCCAATCTCTCTCCAAATTTAATTTTCCTTGTTAGGATTTTTTTTATTTAGTGTATTATTTAAGCTAACTCTTTCATAGTTCAATCAGTTTCAAGTTCTATAAAATTATCAATATGTTTAGAGAACGTAAAATAAATGTACAGCATAATTTAAATTGTAAAGTATATTTTGCAAATAAAGATGTTCCTGATAAATTAATTTTCAAATAATTAACATTGAATACATAGTATCATTGCATTTGCAAGAAAATGCATGGTTAGTTTGTACAGTTTTTTTTTAGATCAGCATGACTTTATTCGCTGTTTTATGTTACTGTTACTTGTATGATCTGGATTGTATTTTAAGTTTCATTGCTGAATCTGTCAACGTTCAAAGATAATTGTCACTAGAGTATACAAGTTTCAATGTTTTTATTTTTATTTTTTTAATTTGTTGTACATTACAACTACCTTAAAGTACGTAATAAGTAACAGTGAGAAAGGTAATTGTAGTAAGTTTCAATGTTAAAATACAAAAGTGATTTCTTGGAAAAACAAAGCCATGTGTTTTACAATAAGAGTAAAATAATAATACAAACATCAAAACTGAAAAAGGGAGGCTGAAAAATACATCTAAAAATTGATTTTGTACTGCAATAATCTATAAGGAAAATAATTGTATTATTGGTCGTATAAACAATAACGATTAAAATTATATATTTGTGTTAAACAAAAATTCAGCGTTTTAAGGATTATTTTGATTAATCGATTTGTAAGAGGTTAAATCTTCTCATGCAGAAAAAGAGGAATAAATATTATCTAAATGAATGCACACAAAACGTTTTACAATAACTGGAATTGACAAAAAATACATATATATGTATATCATTCTTTAAGCTATCAGCATATCCTTTGTGCACGATGATTTAATTATAAACAAAACCTTTTTTTCCCTTTTAGCATAGGACGAAATGTGCCGAGTTATATTTATAACTTTTCAATTAAAAGTTATATTTATAACTTTTCAACAGAAAGAATTCGAGTTGAATTTTTTTAGTTTAAACACGTTTTTTGTTATCATTTTATGAAAACGGTCATCCCGCAGGAAGTAATACGAGATATGCCAGTAATGTTGACGGTTGGGGAGATAGTGAGCAAAAGAGACAGTTTCACTTATGCGAGAATAATTGTTTCACTTTCTTTCAAGAGAAGCTTTTTGATAAAAGCAAGCTAGACGGATACAAAGGACGATGATGAAAAAATGGGATTATAAGACAATGGCGGTATAGCGGAGGGGCGGCAAAAGGGACGGGTTGAATATAACAACTTCGGAGAGGAAAAAACGGGAAAGAAGGCGGGATGTGGTTGCTTGGCGAAAATAAAAACCTAGGTGAGAAAAAGTTGCCTTTTGTAAAAAAATACATTACCAAACTATTTTAGCATTTAATAAATATTTAGAACCAGGAGACCACCCTCAAAACTGCTATTAAACGAGTTTCATCTTTTCTTTGGAAAGTTGCCCGATCTATTTAAGATTTTATTACGTTTAAAATTTAAGTAGAACTCGTTCGATTGGGTCAGAGTAAACTTTAAAACACGGTTACGTACAAATGGATCAATTAGCAAGCATGTATAAATTAGTCAAATCTTTTCTTCGCCTTTCAGTCAAATTTGCTTATTTAACCATAGAAAATCTTAATTGTGTGGACGATAATAACACAATATTTTTATTTTTTCGTTTCTCATTAGACCTTCAAAAAATTACGTTCAACATTTCAAATCTAAAATCAGGATAGTAATTAAGTTTAGTAATCGATTAAAAAATAATATTTTAGCCTAATCTAAAAATTAAATTATATTTGTATAGAATACAATCGACGCATTTGCATTTCATTTTTGTAGAAGAATAGATGTTTGGAAAGGTTTATATTTGTTGATAAAACTGCTGGTATCACTTGTTAAATATTTGTGTGTGCATTCGTCCGTATTTTTCGTATTCTTCTGTTAATTTTATTTGTGCCTTTGATATATTTTTTTTGTCTAAGATTATGTTTATTTCATAGGATTACTTCTATTTTCTTACTTCAAAACTGAACTTTGAAAACTGAAGTTTTATACGTGATTATTTTGTAATCATTTTGATTCCAGTTATTAAGCTGTATGCAGTTGTGTATGAATTATTTCTGTCATATGTTGCATACAAGGTAGTAAAAAACTATTTATATACTTGTGTACGTTCTGTGCAACTATTCTTCTATTTCTTGGTCTAGGGTTGTGATTGACAGTATAAATAATGTCAGGAAAAGGGTAGTGTGCCGCCGAGGCAAAAAAAAATATAGTGGGAGTGAGGGGTTAGATTTATTGAGGTTGGATGCGTGTCTGGGCGGACTGCATGTGAGCTGCTGCTAAATAAGTATAAGCTATTGATTGGGCCGGTAGCGTGAGCACAACCTGAATTCTAAAAGGTCGCAATGCAGGTAACACTTAGGGGATCATAACCGCCGCTAACAATTAGGTTGGAGTCCCCCTCACGTAACTCTTGGCGACTCTCTGTCAACCTCTTTGCTTCTCCCAACAATTTAAATGAACGAGAGAGCAATTTTCCAGACGAATTCCAACTTATCCGACCAGTTTTTCGTACAATCCGTCCCCCATTTAAGGTATTCATTAGTGACTAGGGTTTTTTGGTTAGTGCCTCGAGAGTATCGGTAAGAAGAGACCTCTTATGAATAAACATAGGGAGATGTGACTAAGAGGATGATAATGAGAACTATTGAAGCCTCGTTAACTCTTCACCCCCGCCACTCGCCCTTCTTAAATTAATTATCATCCTCAATTCGTTATGTTCCCATCCCCCCGTTATCTGCTTCCTAATTACCACCCTTATCCAAAACTATCGCCAGACCCCCTCCTCGCCAAATGTTTCATCTTTCAGTCATAATTAATCAGTCGTACGGACTTTATTAGACTCGTCGAAACTCGGATCATTCATTCCGGGTGAAAAGTATGATTAATGAGTGTTTAATGAGGAAATCTTTTATTGGCTTCAATGCTCGCTCGGAAGCATACGATACAGACCATTTTATATTAATTCAACTAAACATAATTATTACTCATCTTTTCGAATCTGGTTATATACTATCTTTATGATGGATATGGTTGTAAATGAACCAGAAATGCCAAGATATTTATTTGCCGAAGACATTTTTCAGTACGACTTGTAAAATATTTATCTAGATTCTAAAAGAAATTGAAAAACACGAACTCTAGTAAAACTATGTGTCAAAAATTCGATATTTGTTAAGTCATTACTATGTTAAATCGTCAATATTATCATTTTACAATAAAAATACCCGGTTTATATCGCCTTTATCTCTCATTTGTTAAATTAAATATTTACCTTTTTTTAAATTTTATTCAAGGCATGCTGGGTGTGGTGTAAACTCAAGGGCATCCTTCATACTACCTAGTACTTTATCCAGAAGTCCTACTTTGCCGACTGTTACTTCAGGGTAACACCGTTTTTATCATTCATCCCTCCTTCTTGTCCGGGCCGGATTTGCCCAGGGTAGTGCTCTTGATCCAATCCTTTACTTAATATATACTGCAATCCTAATCGCCCTTGTTAACATTTTCAGATCTCACTGCAATCCTATCCAACCTCCAACTCTTATCGACGGTCGCATTGCAAATGCTCCTTTCTATATGTCCAATCGTACGCTTCATCATCACCTCAACATTCCTTATATTTTCCACGCCATCAAATCAAGATTCAACAAATTATTCGGAAATCGTGAGATGCGGTCTGGTGTGACGTAGGTTTAAGAAAAACATTTTCGTTATCGATCCGACGTTTCGATCTTTGTTGAGATCATCTTCAGGCTCAAAGTGTTTGTTTTCTGCGTAATTCTGCCATTCTTGTGTGTCGTGTTGAGAGTGCATCTGGCACAAGAATGGCACAATTACGCAGAAAATAAACACTTAAACACTTTGACCCCCTGAAGATGATCTCAGTAAAGATCGAAACGTAGCACGAAAAAGAAAATGTTTTTCTGGAACCTACGTCACACCAGACCGCATCTCACGATTTCCGAATAATCATTGAGTAACGGTCACTAATCACCACACATTCAACAAATTCCACTCCTCACTGAGTCAACCCAACTTTCCTCTACCACACTTTGAAGTGAAATTGAGTAATCTTAACTCGGGAGATAGCGTTTGAGAAGTATCCTTTGGTTTATATACGTCGGAGTGACACTGTTGAGCGACTTATTCTTTTTCAACATTACATTTGATTGTTGTAGTTAATTCTACAGTTGCAAATTTTTATTTTATTATTTTTTTTTGCTTTACCAGGGGCATTTAGCAATTGTCCAGGTGAAGTGCAAATAAATACATACAAAGTTTTAAAAAGCTAGCGTTAAGAAGTAAAATAAATAATTAAATAAATAAATAAATAATTATAAATAATGTAAAACATAAAAATCTTTATATTCCATTGATAACAATTTAAACAACAACAAAATTTAAACATAACACAATCCATGAAACAACAATTGACAACGATAACAAATAATAAATTATAACCAATGAACAGTCATGTAGTAACGCATTAACGAATAATTATTATAAATATATATTATATATATATATATGTGTAGGATGAGGGAGGAGTGTAGAGTAATTGAAATCACTTGCAACACAAAAATATGTTTTATTATTCAAGAAAAATACAAGAAAGGCAACGCGATGTTAGGCCGACACGACACACTAGGTATTTTCGACACTTAGAAGTAACCTCCC